>NC_056728.1:1304499040-1304839040 GCF_019279795.1 Protopterus annectens | reverse complement strand
AGTCTTAAAAATAAAACAAAAAGGTTGAATAAACAAAACCATATCAAAGAAATCTTTTCTCTAAGGAAAAGAAGAATGTTTCTAGTATACCAGAAATACTAGATGAATTTAGAAATCACTTTCACAAAATTAACCATAATAATATTAACATGGAACCTAAAGATAAAATAAAGGAGTTTATAACCACAAATATGAATAAAAGCCTAATAAACAACAGATTAAACTATTGGACAAGAGTATTTCATATACAGAAGTTATTACACAAATAAATAAGCTTAAATCAAACAAAGCACCGGGTAATGATGGTATTATACCAGAGATATATAACATCCTTTCTAAAAATACATATTCATTAATACATAAGGTTTTTATTTTGGCCCAAACTGAGTTAATAACCCCCCCATCCTGGCAATACACATTTATTTCGCCAATTTTAAAACCTAATAAAGATCCAACTAGATGTTCTTCATATCGGCCCATCTCATTACTTAATGTTGATTATAAAATGTTTATGAATATCTTTGCTGATAGATTGAAGACAATCATTCCCGGCATTATAGATATAGATCAGACAGGCTTCATTGTAAATAGAAATACTTTTGATAATATAAGAAGAACTTTAACATTAATAGATTTTGCAAATAGGAAAAAGAAAGATTTAACACTTATTAGTCTTGATATAAGTTCAGCATTTGATTCAGTAAGTTGGGACTATCTGTTTACCTTAATGAAGTGCACAAACTTCTCGGATGCATTTGTAAATCTAATTGAACATTTATACAAAGGAACGTTGGCTTATATTAAGGTAGGAACATATGTTTCACAAAAAATACCCATTCTTAAAGGTACAAAACAAGGATGTCCACTTTCTCCACTATTATTCACTTTAGTAATGGAGCCTTGGGCTAATTTGATCAGAAACAGTACTGACATAGAGGGTTTTGAAATAGATGAAAATACAACATCCAAAATTCAACTTTTGCAGATGATGTTCTAATTACATCAGCAGGATCTAATTCTTCTATACAGTCTCTATTTGATAACATGATGAATTTTAAAAGTATTTCTGGTTTAATATTCAATGAAGAAAAAACTAAAATACTACCTATATATACACGAAAAAATATTCTCATTAGTGATTTTACTAAATATGTACCCAATTCAGGTCAGATAACTTATTTAGGTATAATACTATCTAAAGATATTAAATCTATTATATATAATAATTATAATACCTGTTTTCTTAATATACAAAATCTTTTTAATACCTGAAATAATATGTTTTTTTACTATGGAGGAGAGACTTACAATTATTAAAATGATAATATTCCCCAAGATTTTATACTTAATACAATCAATAATACTTCCACCTACAAAAATAATTATCAAGAAACTGAACACACTAATGTTAAATTTCTTATGGGCACCTAATAGACCTAGGATTGCATTAAAGAAACATACTAATAGCTGGTCTCAAGGGGGTATTTCTTTTCCAGACTTTAATTTATATACTATCTCTTCTATTGTAAAAGTTATTACTTTATTAATAGATCAGTCATATGTCACAAAATAGAAAGATTATTGGGAGCTAATTAGTATACACTACATGAAAATCTCCTTAACACATAAAAATATAATTGTAAATAACTCCATGTTATGGTTACTAAAGGAATTTTGTACTTCACCTATTACACCTAAACATATGGTTTGTTACCCATTAAATATTATTATTAGTTATCGTAACTTTATATTCATGCACCCTAAGTATAGGGAATGGAATTTTATTGTATTTCCTATAATGTATACTCAGGGTATGCTTTTGTCATCTACTTCTGAAGGAACTCATTTAGCTATAGATAATGATCTAAAGTACTGGTATCAGTTGATATCTGATAATAAAGTTAAAAATCTAGATTTCTTAAAACAAGAATTTGATCTAAGAGAAACTTCCTGGTTAGAGGTTCAGACCTTTAGACAACATCTCATTACTAAAATAGATTTAATGTCTATAACTGTTAAAGAATCTATTCTAACACTGATTGATTACTTGATATTAAATTTACAACATAAAGTTTCTGATAAAGGTAAACTTTCATACATATATAAAGTTATCAGACAAGAAACTTTTTACAGTGTAGATTCATACTGGAATTATTTCACTTCTATTAATGGGGACCCACCAAATCAACAAGATAAACAATATATATTGGAATCTGCTTATAGAACTACGTCTTCCATTGTCTGGAGACTTTATACATGGAAATTTTTACATAGATCTTTTATACACCTTTGATGATGAATAAAATAAATAATAAAGATAATCTATGTAAGAGATGTAATGTAGAAATTAATGCTGACTGGGCTCATATGTTTTATGACTGTATAAAATTGAAAGAATACTGGAAGTCAATTAATGAATTTTTGCAGGCTCTTTTTACAGATAATTTCATTATTTCTAAATCTCTTATATTATTCAACACACCTGTACCTCAAAGTGTTAAAAGGTTAAGCTTCCCTTGTTATGGTCTATTCTAGCAGTGGCTAGGAAAATAATAACTAGAAATTGGATTTCAGATACACCTCCTTTGTTCAATGAATTTAAAAATGTTATGAATATAGTGTGCCATATGGAAATAAACACAATTAGGACTAGAACAAATAAAAAACATCTTATTTTATTGTATGGGATAATTTACAAAATTTGTTAAAAAAATTTTAATTTCAATAGCATGGTATTTTAGTTTAATTAATTGATCTGATTGTAGTGGATGTCTTTGTAAATACTTTAGTTGTTTTGTTGAATATTATAATAATACCTATTTTTAATTACTTATATAAAATTGTTATGATATTTCTCTTATATGTTAAAACAATAAACCTGTTTTGAAAAAAAAAAAAAAATTAAACAGATTAGCAACTGCAAAAAAAAAAAAAAAAAAAAAAAAAAAAAAGGAGTGGGGACAGTGTCACTAAAATAAGCATAGCTGCTCTTAAGATGTTAAAAGTATTCTCTAAAAGATCAGCCACAGTGAAAGGTATATAAATAATTAATAGTAAATAATAAAATAGAAAACATAAGAATACTGAATATCTTAGTTACAATAAACACCAGAGTTTCAACACAGGAGATATAAACAAATAACACAATTGGATAGATTTACACAGGTGCAGAAAAACAGTACTTAACTCATCTCACTATATTTTTCCTGACTGACTAAAGAATTATTGTTCCCTAGTTAAGTTACTACAGCAAGGCAAGATGATAAGTGCTGAGTTGCTTACTACAGCAAGGCAAGATGAGGTCTGCAGTTGTCTAAGATATCTGTGAGAGATCTTTCCTGTGAAGTTCCAGAAGACAGAGTGCTGCTGCAAGAGTTCTGTCATATCTCTCAGTAATATCTAAAAAATAATTTCAGTGCTGGTTATAGAACAACATCACACCTGGTCACCTGACTCTGGTACAGTACACAACCACATCTTTGCTAAGATCTGTTGCAGCATCTGAAAGCTATAAAACAATTTCAAAGACTTCCACCCTTCCAGGGTAGCAATTAGTTCACCCTTAAGGAGAATGCAGTAAGATTCCTAGTCCTGGTTTTCCCAGACATGTTTGTCTCTGGCTACAGTCAGACCTGTAAGATAAAATCTTTATGGCGTAAACCAACTCAGTTAATTTTCAATGTATTTTTCAAAATTAGCTTGACTGAGATTAACCTCTTCCCTTCCAGAATTCTCTGTTAAAACATGTACAGTTAATCAGTTATAATAATACAGTCTGACATACGTGTACGTCTCTTTTCTGTCCAGCCGGACCCACTGCTGATGCTTTTTTAAAACAAGCAACTTTACAAATACATTTTTAATACAAGCATCTGTACAAATCAGTGTGATAGTCAAATGATGTAAAGTTCTTTACAAGACTTCAGGTAGCTATGTTGGCATATGTTACTAATGCACTGCCCTACCCTCCCTGGCACAGATGGCACTACCTCATGTCATTACACTATCACATAAAAATGAACAGACAATCCAGAAGGTATGTACGTTTCTGGATGGCAGCCAATCGCTAGCAGTTCAGATCACTACCCTTTGGCCTCACCACAGCCCCTAGGGTGTTCACCAAATGCATGGTAGTGGTAGCAACTCACTTGAGACTGCAGGGATTCCGTATGTTTCCATGTCTAGATGACTGGCTCACTACTTCCGAGACAAGTCATGTACTAACAAGAGCAAGAGATCAGATACTTCAAATTTGTTCTCATTTGGGGATAATCATAAATTACAAAAAGTCTCAGATACAACCAACTCAAACCTTGGAATTCATAGGGGCAGTCTTCAAAACGATATTGGTGACAGCTTCTCTTCCTGTCTCAAGAGTGCAGACTGTCAGATACCAGGTCAGGAAAATAATCCGCAATACCAAAATTTCAGCCCGGTTAATCGTTTGAGCTTTGGGATCAATGTCAGCTGCCATAATATTATAGGTGCATGGGTGTTTAATTAGGCTAATGACCACAATGGCCTTTTTAAGCCTAGTCATACATCCCAAATGTCTGACAAGTTCTGGTACCCTTGGTAAGTGTAAGCAGGGGCTTGGGAGATGAAACATTTACAAGCAGGGGCCTAGGAGATGAACCATTTACAGGTTGCCTCTAGTTCCTCTAGCAAGATTTCATATGAAAATTCTTCAGTGGATTCTTCAATGGTCAATTCTTTACTAGTGCATGTCAGCACAAATATGAATCACTCAGGCATGCAAGAGGTACCTCTGGTGGTAGATTCAATCAGATCAGGTTCTACAAGGCCGTCCTTTCATTCTCCCTTAACCCAAGGCCGTAATAACCATTGGCAATTCCCAGATTGAGTTGGGGGGCACTTCCTGGGGAAAACAGTCCAAGGCACTTGGTCCCCAGAAGAGGCCAATTTTCATATCGGTGTTCTAGAGATGAGAGCAGTGCTTTTAGTGTTGCTGGCCTTCCTGGATGCTCTCCCTTTAGGTACAGTTGCGATTCAAACAGACAATATGTCAGTAGTTTGGTACATCAGCAAACAAGAAGGAACCAGATCGTACCCCTTGTGTTGAGAAGCACTCAGAGTGTGACAATGGGTGATCTCATTCAACTGCTTTCTCATAGCAATGCACGTTCCGGAGAAGTCTAATGTGATTGCAGACAGATAGAGCAGGTCCATTCTTCTACCTTATGAGTAGTCTGTCAACATGAAAGTGACAGAAATGAATCCCCATCAAAGGGCCCTACCTTGCTGCAATATTTTTGCTTATCCCCTAAACAACAAATGCAGCAGCTTCTTTGCCCTAATTCCCCTCCAGGAGAGTCACTGACAGATGCTGTACTTCACAATTGGCCCCCTGGTCTACTTTTTGCTTACCCGTCAATTCCCCTAATTCCAAAATTCCTGTAGTAAGCTGCCAGCTTGAAGAGTAAAGTCATTTTCTTTGCACCTTACTGGCCTCGACAGATTTGGTTCCCCTTCCTGTGGCCGAATCTACTTTGTCAACCTTGGATTCTGGATCTGATTCCAAACCTCCTGTCTCATCCGACAGGTATAATTCATCTGGATATCTTAAACTTCAAGCTCGCAGTGTGGTTTCTCCAATTCCGTTAATAGCCAGACAGCCGATGCTGTCTTCCCCCGTCCTTCATTTTCTTTTTATCTTCCCATAAGCTTTCTACAAGGAAAATTTACACAAGTAAATGGAAAAGGTTTGTTTGCTGGGCACAACAAAAACACATTAACCCTTTCTCAGCTCTGGTACATTTTATACTTGAATTTTTGGCAACAATTTTTAATGAATGAGCTAGCTCCTCAGTGATTAAAGTTCAGTTAGCAGCATCTCTAACTTTCATATTGGACTTGGGAATTATTTTGTGGGCCTCTTCTAAACTTTGTAAAGCATTTTTGAGAGGCACACTCCTACTTAGACCCCCATGTAAAGATCCTGCTCCACCTTGGGATTTAAACTTGGTACTGCAGGCCTTAATTCATTCTCCCTTTAAACCAACTGCTAAAGGCAATCTTAAGTTCATGAACTGGAAAACTATCATTCTAGTGGCCATTAACTCTGCCAGAAGAATTTCAGAACTACAGGCATTGTCATCTAAACCTCCATACTTGATCTTTCATAAGGATAGAGTCACGTTATATACCAATGCGTCTTTTCTTCCTAAGGTGGTGTCAGCATCCGGTATCAATCAATCCATTAATTAGCCAGTCTTCTTTCCTAAATTTGCAAACAAATGTGAATATATGTTGTGTTTATTGAATGCTCACAGCCAGTTATGTTTTTACTTACATAGGACAAAAGAAATTAGGAAGACAGATAAGTTATTTCTGTTTTTTGCAGATTTTAAATTGGGCAATCCAGTTGCAAAGGTAACTTTAGCCATATGGCTGACAGATTGCCCATCATTTATCCCTAACAAGTTCGGTCTAATCTTAACAAAATCTCTAAATGCCCACTCAACTAGATCCATGGTAACTTCCTCAGTGTTTCTGACTGGAGCTTCCATGCATGATATATGTGCTGCTATGACTTGAGCAAACCTTAATACCTTTATCACTCATTACAAACTGGATCTGGTCTTGAGGGGAAGAGCAGCCTTTGGCTCAATTGTTTTCAGGAATATACTTCCTTAGAGTCCACCTGAGATTTTTTATAGCTGAAGACCCAGTCCCAACAGTTGAGAATAGAATGAAAATTGACATCCGATAAAAAAAAAGTTATGTACGCACCATAATGGTCTATCTGTGTTGTCCATTTTCACTCTTCCTCAACTTCCCACCCACCAACCCCAACCCCTTTTCATTATGAACTTCTGGAAGAATAGGAGACTGTAAGGATAGCACTGTCCTTAATACTGAGCTCTAGAAATGGCCTTTCTGTCAGGAAAGTTATAGTAGTTCTTTCTGCTTTATGTAAAACAGCAAATAAAATCTAGGGGTTGGTGCATTATGGGTACGGGAGGAGCTTGAGAGTTTTTTGGTGGCCACGAGCTTTAGTAATGGCCGAGTCGGATCCAAGGATCGGATCCAAACTCAACAGTTGAGGAAGAATGAAAATGGACAGCACAGGTGAAACATTATGGTAAGTACATAACTTTTTTTTGTTTGTTTATAATAACTCCTGAACACAAAAACTTTTAGCACAATGACTTGGACAATAGAAAGTAGAAAGGGTTGTTACCAGACTTAGGGAGCCTATAACAAGAAAATAACCAAAGCTCATGTAGCGGTATTAGAGGTATTTCGGAAATTTTATGAACATTTGAATAAAGCAGAGAAGTGTGGAGATCAGGAAAGAGCACAAATGGAAACATTTATGGTAGACTTCAGTATACCAAAGTAAGAGGGAGATGAGGCTCAACAGCTAACAGTTAAGATAGGAGATGAGAAAATTGCGATGTACCATCATTTTGCAGGAAATTCTCCATGAATAGATGGGATTCCTGTGGAACTTTAGAAATTAAGAGCGAAGAAAGTGATAAAGATCTGGAAAGTTTTGTTTAACAGTATTTTAAAAGGAAGGAAAGAACTAACATCCTAGAAGAAAGCTGCTGTGGCTGTAGTACCTAAGGATGGTAAATACCCATCAGACCCAGCTTTATATAGGTATATTTCAATTTTAAACCATGATTATGAAGTGTTTATGTTTGTAATAGCTAAAAGAATAGCAAATGTGTTGCCAACATTTATAGCTATGGATCAGTGTGGTTTTGTGGAGGGGTGGCAACATTTGACATTAATAGAATAGTAATCATCCAGAGGGAAGCAGAGTATAAGAAAATACATCTGTTGTTGGTGGGTCTTGATGCAGAGAAAGCATTGGACAGAGTAAGCTTGGATTTTATGAGTAGGGTAATGAAAGCATTTGCTTTCCATAATACATTTATAAGGTTAATTAGGAGGCTATATGATCTGAGGCAAAATTTAAAGTGGGAGGGTTTCTTCTCTATCAAGTTGCATCTGAACAGAGGAACCAGGCAGAGATGTCCTCTTCCCCTGTGTTATTTACTATATTTAGAGCAATTGGCAAAGAAAACAAGGTCTCAGTAATTCAAGGATATAATTGGTATGGTAATCAAGAAAAGTTGACATTATTTACAGAAGACATTATTTTGTACCTGATAAAACCTGAAAAGGGTATCTCAAGTGTTGTGGAACATCTTTTTTTCTCAAAAATCTTTATTAAATTTACACATATGACAAAGGCAATCTTACATTTATATAAATGAAAAACATACGAAATGATACCACTTTATTTACAAACTGTTTACATCACAGACACCATTGAAACAACTGTAGTTGTAAACATTATACATCACTTATAAACCATCCAGTCATTGTCAGTTAAGCATTATATGACTCATTCAGATCCTGCCTCTTAGACTTCATTCTTGTTCTACATATATTATTCCCACAATTCCCATTTTTCCTATGTAGTTTGCGCCTTCCCTTTTCTAAAGATCCCAATTCCAGTTGTTTTATCTCTGTTACTATATTTACTACTTCTAGTAAAATTAGTCTAGACTTTGATTTCCATTTTCTAGTAATTGCTTTTTTGGCAGCCACTATAATTAGACTCAGCAAGGCTTTACTATGTCTAGGCAATTGTAATTCTGTAGCATAACTAAAAAAAAAAATCATCTCCCCAGTCAGTCGAACCTGCTCACCCAGCATCTCCACAGACCAGTCTGGGAATCCCAAATGTCCGCCAGCTCATTACACTCCCAAAAAATATGTTCCCAGCTACATCTTTCTTGCCCTTCACACCTCCAACATTTGCTATCCACCTGAGGAAAAATTCTTTAGAGTCTCGGGGAGCATAAAAATACTTATGTAAAAACTTCCAGGCAAAGATCCTAAATCTTCTAGACTTTGTTGCATATTTAGGAGATATACATATATTACACACACACACACACACACACACACACACACACACACATATATATATATATATATATATATATATATATATATATATATATATATATATATGCATTGTCTCTTTGTGACTTGCTTATCCAATCTCTCTTCCCCATCCTTTCTCAGCTCCTATAACTGATTCTTATAATTATCATGCAATATTTTATATGCTTCACTAATTATTCCTTTTTTAATGGCAGCTTCTGTTATAGAGTCTAGTAAAACTCTACCAGTGGTGATCTTTCATTTAGGAGCCCCCTATTTCTTTCACTTTGCCTATATACTCTGATACCAATCCTTGATAGGGAAGGCAGTCTCTAACCTGCAGTCCAAATAAATTCTTGTTCTTTTCCCATTCTGTTAACTTTCCCTTTCTAGTTATTTGCTCTCAATGCCTTGGTTCCTTTGCCAGTTTTCTGCAATAAATTCCAGCCCCCTCTTGCCTATTATCTGTATCCCTAACCGCAGCCAACCCTAGCGGCAAAATCTCTTTTCTCCATTCTCATGCTGGTTTGTTTTTTAGAATACTCCATGTTGTTTTATGAATATAATACCCTGTATGATTTTGGTTATTCTCCTTAAGAGTCTGTCCAAAATCCCAATCTCTCCTTATTTCTTGAGCTTCCTCCCTGTGTCGGCATCATTCTTTTCCACTTTGAATTATAGATTTATGCATGTGCTATGTATAAGACCCTTAGTTGTGTTGCTCTAAAATACCCCCTCAAATTAGGTAATCCGTGTCTGCCTTGTTTTATTGGTAGAATCAGCTTATCCCACCTGACCCTTGCTGTCTTCCCTTGACAGATAAAATCCTTCAACTCTTTTTTAATTGCTATCCACAACTTCTCTGGTTGATAAAAGTATGCCTGGCCTGTGTATAAGACTAAAGGCACCAAAACATTTCAATGGCTTGTATCTTAGTATCCATATCCATATAACAAAACTTCCAGTTTCTCATTTTTTTGTATTATCTTCTGTTTAATCTCTTCCCACATATCCTTAGCTGCCACCACAGAGTCATTTACGATCCATATTCCTGAATACTTAATTTTATCATGTTCCCATAAATATGGATATTGCTGGACCAATTGGTGTGTGGGTACATAATTTACCACTATTGTCTTTGTTTTAGCTTCATTAATTTTGTATCCTGAGAAGATTTGAAACTGTCTTAAAATGTTACACAATGCTGTAATGCCCCTTTTTATTTTTGTCATGTATAAAATAATATCATCTGCAAATAGAGCCAGCTTTTCCTGACTACCATACTAATCATATCCTTGAATTTCTGAGTCCCTTATTTTCTTTGCCAGTGGTTCTAAATATAATACAAACAACAAAGGGGAAAGCGGACAACCCTGCCTGGTTCCTCTACTCGAGCAGAAATTATCGGAGAGGACTTCACCCACTTTAATTCGTGCTTCCGATCCCTCATATATTCTTCTAATCAACCTTATAACTGTATTAGGGAATGCAAATGCTTCCATTGCCATGCTCATGAAGTTCCAGTCTACTCTGTCAGATGCTTTCTCTGCATCAAGCCCCACCAATAAAAGTGGTACTTTCTTACATTCTGCTTCCCTCTGGATCATCAATGTTCTGTTAATATTGCCAGAAGTTTGCCTGTCCTCCACAAAACCACATTGATCCATATCTATCAATTTTAGTATCACTTTTGCCATTATTTTACCATTATAGACATAAACACTTTCCTATCATGGTTTAGTACTGAAATGGACATGTATGAAGTTGGATCCAATGGATCTTTACCCCCTTTAGATATTACCGTTACTACCGTCTCCTTCCAGGATACTGGTACTTCTCCTCCTCTTAAAATACTGTTAAACAAAACCTTCCAGATCTTAATAAAATTTTCCTTCCTAACTTCCAAACTTCCAGAGGAATAAATTGTTGTGGAACATCTTGAGACAGTTTCAAGTCTTTTCCGGCTGTAACATTAATGAAGCTAAAATAAAGGCTACAGCTGTAAACTATGTAGCCACAGGTGGATTGGTCCAGCAATACTAATATTTATGAAGACAGAGTAAAATGAAAAATGAAGTATTTAGGAGTATGGATTAAAAAGGATTCTGTTATGGCAGCTATCAATATGTGGGAAGAGACTAAAAAGATAATACAAACACTGATAAACTAGAAGCTATTGCTTTTGGATAATGATAGCAAGATACAAGCAGTGAAAATATTTTAGTCCGTTTAGTTTTATGTACAGGTGAGGGCTATGTTTTTTATCAACCAGAGAAGTTGTGGACAATAATAGAGAGTTTAAGGAATTTATCTGGGAGAAGAGTAGGGCTAGGGTGAAGTGGGATAACTTGATCATTCCAGCAAAACAGAGTGGTTTAGGATTATCTGATTTGAAGACATTTTTTTTAGAACTGCAAAGTTAGGGCTCATTTACATAACTCGGCCAGAAACTATGATTCAAAGTGGAAAGGGATGATGATATAACAGGTGAAATTCAAGAACCAGAGTGGGATTTTGGATGCATATCCTTAAGGAGAATAACAACAGCCACACAGAATACTATGTACATAAAGTAGCAGAAAGTATTCTAAGAGCTTAGCCAACACAAGAATGGAGAAAGGAGATATTTGCCAATAGGAATGACTGCAATTGATGGAAAAGGGAATAGGCAAGAGAGGGCTGGAATTTATTGGAGAAAACTGGCAAAGGAACCAAGGTATCAGGAGCAAGTTACTAGAGATGGAAAGGTAATAAAATGGAATGAGGCCAAGAAGACATTTGGACTGTGGGCTAGAGACTGCCTTCCCTACCAGGGATGATATCAGGGTATAGGCGAAAAGAAAGAGGTAGGGATATCCTAAGTGAAAGACCAGCTCTAGTAGAGTTTTTTGTTGAATCCAGATGAGAAGCTGCTGTTACAAAAGGGATAATTTGTAGGGCATATAAAATATTGCACAATAACTATAGCAATCAACCCGTGGAGGATAAAAAAATGGGAACAGAGATTGGTTAAGCAATTCACAGGGAAACAGTGGGAGGACATAAGCATGCCTCCCAAGTGTGCAACAAAGTGCAGAAGATATAGGATTTTTGCTTGGCAGTGTTTGCATAGGTATTTTTGTACTGCAAGTAGACTCAAAAAAAATTTTCCTCAGGTAGATAGCAAATGTTAGAGGTGTGATGGGGAAGAAAGAGGTAATTGTGAACATATGTTCTGGGAGCATAATGAGTTAGTAGACTTCAAAAAGTCCCTACAGAGTACTCTGTTAGAAATATTGGGTTAGCAAATTGGTGTAACTAAGGGAATGATTTTTTTGTGCAGAGACAGAGACTCTGAACTGCCTAGACATGTAATTATGGTGGCTGCCAAAATGCAATTGCTAGAAAATGGAAATCATAGTCTAAACTAATTGTATTTGAAGTATCAAATATTATAATAGAGATAAAAGAACTGGAAGTGGGATCCTTAGACAAGGATAGGAGTAAATTACATAGAAAAAAATGGAAATTGTAGGAACAATACATGCAGAATAATGTACTGGAGGAGGAATGAGATTTATGCAAAGGCAGGAATTGAGCAATTTATGTAATGTTGCGGTGATGATAGTTATACAATAAATAAATATGTGTATATATATATATATATATATGTGTGTGTGTGTGTGTGTGTGTGTGTGTGTGTGTGTGTGTGTGTGTGTGTGTGTGTGTGTATATATATATATATATATATATATATATATATGTGTGTGTGTATATATATATATATATATATATATATATATATATATATATATATATATATATGGGTGTACTATAGATGATCGAAATTCCAAAAAGCCAATTCCCATATGGCCGAGACCATATGATCGACTTTTGGAATTTCGAACATTGTTAAAAAGAAAAAAAAAAACTTACCTACAGATTGCTAGTAGGGGGGCAAGCCCGCCTCCACCCCCTGTAATTTAAATATACCAACTCTGAGATCGCACTACAGTGCGGAAGACGGAACTCTTCCCATTCCGCACTATACGGAGATGCCCATTCTGCACGTTCAAAATTCCAAAAGTCGATCATATGGTCTTGGCCATATGGGAATCGGCTTTTTGGAATTTTGATCATGTGCAGGGGACCCATATATATACATATATATATATATATATATGTATACACACACACACACACACACACACACATGTGTGTGTGTGTGTGTGTGTGTGTGTATTAATATGTGTGGGTGTGAGGGTGTGATGTATGATGTTTTAGACTAGGAACACGTTAATATGTTTTTTCTTTTATATTAATAACTTTTGTCCAACATGTGTCTATTGCCGTTGGAAAGTCTTTCTATATTGAATAGCTTATAGACTAAGGGATTGTGTCTAGATTTAGGGATGACATTGGCCCCCTTTACCTAGCCCTTATTAGGCTTGTCATGTTGCCTTTGGCTTGTATCTGTGTAGACACATGCAACAACTGGAATGCCCATGGAAATACCTTACTTAAAGGAAGCAAGGCATAAACATGTCCTACATGGATTGACTCAAAGCCCCATCACTATACTCTGTATCCTACAGACTGATAAGAAGTGACCTATGTGTGGCATACAAGATGTCCTCCAACACATTACTAATGTATTTACTGCACATCAGCAAGTCAAATGGCCTCAAAAATAGTCTAGGGATCTAAATATGTTCTGCATCGTCAAGGAGGGACAGGTATATTTCACAGAGGATACAACTGCTATAGAACAGATTCCCCATCCACATAAAACAAAATTCACTCCTGTTCATTTTCAAGCACAATTTAAATCTATAGATGGGAAACAGAAAATGTATCCCAGGACTGCCCCCTTGCTAATGATGGACAGACGCAGCTCCTAGATGTTTTGTCCCATGTATGGGTCTCCTCAAATTGTCTATGGTATGATCATAGCTATTCTCATTAGAGGCAATGTATAATTATTGACCATGGGATGGGTAAGGCCAATCTATAACCAAATGGGATAGGTTATTTTGAGCAGAAAAAGGGAAAATTGGCTAGAATTAAAATGGCCTGCAAGGGCAGCCAGCCTGCTACTTACCTGTGAATCTATAAATGTATGTTTGCCTGTGTCTTAAGTGATAATTCAATAACATAATAAAAAAAAGTTTCAAATAATTCTTGTTTTACATGCCTTGGCAAAACGTCTTGTCTCTGTCACTAGAGACTTTTGAAAGTGGAACAGTTGCTGAGAAAAGAGAAATCAATCTCACACACCCTCAGGACTTGCTAACGTAGCAAGCTGATCAGCAGAAGCAGATTTATACACTTGAAGTTTGGCCCTCAGAGCTGTACTTTAGGTAGTTAGGGACGAGCACCATGTCAAATTTTCTGTAACAAAAAATGGTATTGCCAGAATAGAGGGAACTTCCTGTGGAATAGGTGCCTTCCTAGAATGAGACAACCCTAGACAATTTTGAGTTATAGTATAGGCATTCATGACTTTTGCTTTGCAGCTTCCCCCATACTTCCTCATGTAGAAAGGAGATGTGATCCTGGTTATCTCTTTATCTCCCTTCCCTAGAAAGCATGAGGTTAGGCACGTGAGTGTTAGAACTAACTAAGCACAGCACTCTTTTGGTAAGAAATAAAGACAGTATCACTGTCTTCTGTGTTTCATTTTTTCCGAATGCAGAAAGTGCAGGCAGAGCTAAAGTTTTAGACCAACCACAAAAAGTCCCAAAAATGCACATAGGCAAAGGGATTTGCAGATGCTTCTTTATAATGCCAAAGAAGGTCAAGGACATGATCCATTCTGGTTCACAGTGTTCTGACCCATTTCCATGTTTATAATAAATTTTGATGATTTACTTTGTGATTCTTTTAGCTGTCCAGGAGAGACTAGATGTGTTTTCGAAACATGCAAGAAGCCTATGTGTATATTAGTAGAGGAAAGTGACACTGAACACTCCTACATATCAAGGGAGACAACCATAATTATATATTCTGTGGTCTTCCATTTTGCCTTCCTTTAACACCAAGGATTTTTTCAAAGTATTTGTCAGTTGCTTCAGTTTATCTTCTCAGATTACATTTTCAAGTCTTCCCTTGTCTAGACTGTTGACTTCTGTTCACTCCCTCCTGGCACTGTCTGTGAATAAACAAGGAGATCTAACTTTAGCCATTTTACCTGGACCTCAGTAGCACAGTAGCCCTGAAAAAAATCCTTTTCTGTTCCACTGCAGGTTCCTGAGCTTAATCTGAAGAACTGGTTTCCACAGAATAAAGTTTATTCCACCCAAGAATCATTCTTCGTTTCCACAGAGTAAAGTTTTCTTCACCCAAGAATCATTCTTACTGGTACAAAGAGCACATCTGTAACCGGACTCTCTGACTAGTGAAAGGGCCGTTTTGCAAGCAGACAGTTTGAACACTGGTGCAAAGTTTTAATTATTTTTCTTCCTGAGATGCAGGCTTTTGAGGCTTGAATCTGTCAAGTAACTGGAGAATATCTGAGGGTTTTTTCCTCCCAGAAAAAAAAGTTGTTACTACCCTGTACTGAACTGCTGAGAAAGAACATATCTATAAGCCAGACACTCTGACCAGACTCACTGAATATTGAGAGGACTGATGTTAAGTTGTCAATCTCGCCTTCATTCTTGCTTGATGGGTTTGACTCGGCACTTTGCTAAGCTCGAGAGTCACTTTTACCAGCTCGAGGCAGCCCCATATCCCATGATGCAAGGCGGTAAGTACCCAGATCTCGTTTGCCGCTTCGCTGATGAGGTCCTCCTTTTACCAGCTCCTGGTAAGTGTTTTATATTAAACTGCTTTTAGCCCCTTTTCACTTTTAAACTTAATATCTTACATTTTTAGTTTATATTAAGCCCCTTTTTGACTAAAATTACCCTTCCTCCTTAATTTTTTTAGTCAGGCCTTCCTTTCCTCCCACACCCCCCCCCCCCCCGTCAGGGTGTGTGTGTGTGTGTGAGGTTTTACTTTTTTAACTATTTTTTAGTAGTTTGTTTGGGACTGTGTGGTTCTGTGTTTGTCCACTATGTCCAAAGAGCAGAGGGTCTCAGGCTTTAAGAAGTGTGACTCGTGCTGTCAGAAGATGTCTCTGACAGACGGTCACACTTCTTGTTTATACTGCCTGGGACCTCTCCACCTGCAGGACTCCTGTGCTATATGTCATTCCTTTAGCCAGAGAGTCCTGCAGGAGAGGAGAAACAAATTGATTTTAAGGGGACTCCTTAAACCGGAGGGCTCCCCGGCCAAATCGGCTCCGGGTAAGCCTTCTAAGTCTAAGGCCCAGGCTTCTGTTTCCAAACCTTCGGCCTTGGCTCCGACTTTGTCAGAGTCGAGATCGGCTCCGGCTGGAGCCGATCCGACATTGGCTAAATCTTCGGCACCGATGGCTATCGGTGCCGATACTTCTTTGGTCACTTTGGTGTCGGTTCCGAGTTCTGGCTCCGACCACCATGTGGCCCAGGCTTCGGGGTTGGCACCGACCGGCGCCGACACCACTACTTCGGTGCCTGCATCGGCTCCGGCTGGAGCCGATGCGTCTAGATCTTCTCTCGGAGCCGAAAAGTTATCAGCTCCGACTGGATCAGTAGCCTTGTCGGCTCCGATGGTTCCTTCGAGGAAGAGGTCCAGGTCTCCCTCGTTGGAGCCGATTCTGTCGGCTCTGGCCTCACCTCTTCTTTCGGAACGGAGCCATCGGAGCCGATCATCTAGGTCGTCCAGGTTATCGGACCATGATTTAGAGAGGGTGGTAAATAGATTACTAAAATCACAGGCACTGGCCCAGATGCTTCATAGTCCATCTCAACAGACAACTATTAGTCCACACCCTCTTCAAGTTCCTCCTTCGACTCTACCCCAGAGTTTGGAGCTGGAGTCTACGGGGATAGTTACTGCTATGGCTGAGGGGCAGATACCCCCCCTTCTGCACCCTTGGCATCTACTCTTATCTCCTCTTCGAGACCTTCCTTGGCGGGATTCGGTGGTCGGGCTTCCCTGGTCTCCTCCGAGGGGGTGAGTGGCATCGGACCCTTGTCCGACCCCGCTCTTCTCCTTGGAGCCTCGGCCTTGGTGAGCTCGGCTCCGACATCTGCCTCGGAGCCTTCCCTTTCGGTGGGCCCGGGAGTCCCGGGTTTCTTCGAATGGGTTCTCTCGGATCTCCTGGGAGGGGCCGAGGTGATGAAGAGTGTGCTGGCCACTGGGCTCAGTCAGCAGTCTATTCCCTTAGCTCCTCCCTCTACAGTGCCTGTCGAAATCTCTTCCATCTCTCTTGCTCCCGGACCTAGAGATCCACCGCCTCAGGTTCCCCACTGGGATTAACCCCCTCTTCCGAGGATTCTCCTGACCAGTCAGGAGATCCTCCGTGCAAGAGGACTTGTAAGAGGAAACACCTAGACTCCCCTGAGTCTATCACTTCAGATACCGACTTAGATGAGTCGGAGGGATCCCCAAGATCCCCCTCTGAGGATGTCTCCTTTTCAGACATCCTAGAACTCCTAAAACAGAGGGGAAACTGGCCCTCCACAAATCCCTCTAAGGATGAGTCGGTATACCTAGAGGCGTTTGGATCTCGACCCTCCACCTCCTGGGTGTCTCCGCCTTTCGACCCCCTTATGGAGGTTATTGCTCGAAAGGCTTGGGCTGCTCCTGACTCTGTAGAGCCAGTTCCTAGGAGGCCGTCTAAATTTATTACAGCCCCTTCTGAAAAGCAATTCCTTACGAAAGGTGTCCCTGTTGATGCCATGGTGGTGGCGGCTGCCACTAAGAAGGAACTTGCAGATCCTTCCGTACCAGTCCATCCTCCTAATAAGGATTCTCGGACCATGGATAGGTATGGCAAGCGGATGTTCTCCTCAGCGACCTTTGCCATGCGCTCGCTGAACTACTTATGTCACTTCACCAGACTCCAAAGGGACATCCTTAAGGAGCTAGGTGAAGTAGTGCAGGATCCTACGGCTGCAGGGGCTCAAGAGAAAATTGCTTCTCAGCTAGGAATCCTTAATTCTATAGCTAACTCCTCCATGCGACTAAAATCATATGCAGCAGATGGAGCGAGTAGAGCCGCGGGTACAGGAGTGGCTCTTAGACGTCAATCCTGGATGCGGCTCTGTAATTTTGCAGATCCCTTTAAGGCGTCCTTCACAAATTCTCCCTTTGATGGGTCAGCATTGTTTGGCCCTCAAGTGAAGGATACATTGACCAGGTGTGAGCAGGACGGCAAGACTCTTTCTGTCGTAGGGGTCCATTTTTCTACCCCCTCTAGACCTTACCCCAAAGGTCAGAAGGGTGGAAAAATGTGGTTCCGTAAATCCCAGGGAGTCACGCCGACGACGTGGTCAGTTTACCCCTAGAGGCAGAGGGGTAATAATAACAGACGCTCTAGAGGCAGAGGGGTCCACAAAACCAGGGAAGCAGAGAGCCTCTCTCTGACAAGCCCTTCCAGCATCCCTGAGATGTTGCCTGACTGTCCATCCTTGGAGGCAGTCGGGGGAAGACTATCGCTGTACCCAGAAGCCTGGCGTTCCCTCTCTCAAGACAGATGGGTACAGTCGATTATATCCGAGGGTTACAATATTCCTTTCGAGGAAAGTCCTTTCTCTCACAAAAATTCCCTTCCAGATGTACCACCCGGTCTAAGGGAAGCTGCAGAGTCAGAAGTATTAAAGCTTCTACGAAAAAGAGCCATTCAGCCAGTTACAACAGACCATTCAGAGCCCGGAATCTACTCAAGATTCTTTTTGGTCCCCAAAAAGACGGGAGACTGGAGACCAATATTGGATCTCAGCAGACTCAACAAGTCTGTGAGAAAGACAAGATTTCGAATGGTCACACTTCAATCAATTTTGCCCTTCCTAGAGAAGGACAACTGGATGTGCTCAATAGATCTTCAGGACGCGTACTATCACATAAAATTCACAGACGCTCCAGAAGATTTCTCTGCTTTCGGCTGGGGTCCAGTCATTTTCAATTCAGAGCCCTGCCCTTTGGTCTCACTACAGCCCCCAGAGTGTTCACCAAATGTATGGCAGTGGTCACGGCTCACTTGAGACGTCAAGGATTCCAGGTGTTTCCGTATCTCGACGACTGGCTCCTTTCAGCCACCACCAGGCATCAACTTCTTCAAGCCAGGGATTACACACTAAATCTCTGCACTCGATTAGGAATTTCGATCAACTTAAAAATCCTCCTTATTGCCCTGCCAGTCTATTACCTTCATAGGCAAACTTAAACACTGTTCGGATGTCAGCAACCCTCACAGACCAAAGAATCTCAGATAAACAAAGTCACGTGAGGATCATCCTTGCCAGCAAAAAGGTGCAAGCCAGAATGGTTCTGAAGGTGTTGGGACTCATGGCTGCGGCTATTACCCTTCTTCCCTGGCCCGCTTCTACATGCGCTGCTTCAATGGATGTTGTTCACTCAGTGGTCTTACCAACAACTTCCAATGCGTCACCAAATCCTGGTGACACAAATTTGCAAGAATCATCTTTCATGGTGGATTACTTCTACCCAGATTCACCAAGGCAGACCCTTTGTATCCCCGGTAGCCACTGTCACTACGGACGCCTCCCTGATCGGGTGGGGGGGGTCATTATCAGGGCAGGATGGTTCATGGGACGTGGCAACCGTTCAAATACCACCTGCACATAAATGTCCTAGAGATGAGAGCAGTGCTTTTAACGTTGCAAGCCCTCAACGACTTTCTTCCCTTGGGAACAATTGCAGTTCACACAGACAACATGTCTGTAGTATGGTATATCAACAAACAGGGCGGAACCAAGTCCTACCCCTTGTGTCGAGAAGCTCTCAGACTTTGGCAATGGGCGATCTCCTCTCATCGGTTTCTGGTAGCAACGCATATCCCTGGGAAAACCAACATTCTAGCAGACAGATTGAGCAGAGCTATTCTCATGCCTCACGAGTGGTCTCTCAAACAATCTATAGTGGAGAAGATTTTTCTAGAATGGTGCCGCCCATGTTGCGATCTTTTTGCTACTCCCCAAAACAGCAAATGCCCAGACTTCTTTTCTCTCTTCCCACTGCCAGGCCATCCCCCCAGAGATGCTCTAACCCAGGATTGGCCCCAGGGACTTCTTTATGCCTTTCCTCCTTTTCCGCTGATTCCACAAGTACTCCAGAAAGCCACCATTTTGAGAGCCAAAATGATTCTCATTGCTCCCTATTGGCCTCGACAAATTTGGTTCCCGTTCCTCCATCGTCACCTTTTGGTGCAGCCGTGGCATCTGGACCCAGTGCCAGACCTTCTGATTCACCAATCGGGTCAGCTGCACCGGTCTATCCCTTCTCTCAACCTCACAGCATGGTTGCTCCACTTCCTTCCTTAGCCAGGCTTCCTATGATCTCTAATCCCGTTAGGGATATCATAGTGGCTTCGTAAAATCCTCTACTAGAAGGATTTATACCAGCAAATGGAAACGCTTCTCTTGTTGGGCAAAAGCTAAAATATAGATCCTTTACTGCCCCTGTTCAAGCAGTTTTGGATTTCTTAGCGGAAATCTTTCACGCGGGCTCTTCATCTTCCACAGTCAAAGTTCAGTTGGCTGCTATCTCAAACTTTCATGTTGGGTTTGCAGATCACAACATTATGTCCCACAGGCTTTGTAGAGCCTTTCTCAAAGGAATCTTTCTCCTGAAACCTCCAGTCAGGAGTCCTCCTCCTCAATGGGACCTAAATCTAGTGCTGACATCCTTGATTCTTCCTCCCTTCGAGCCAGCTGTTTCATGTTCCCTGAAATTTCTTTCATGGAAAACACTCTTCCTTGTTGCTATTACCTCGGCAAGGAGAGTGTCTGAACTTCATGCTCTCTCTGTTCGTCCCCCTTATTTGATCTTCCACAAAGACAGGGTATCCTTGAGAACTAATCCAACCTTTTTGCCTAAGGTGGCCTCGAAAAATAATTTGAACCAGTCTATTGACCTCCCTGTATTTTTCCCTAATTACTCTAACAGATCGGAACAGAAATTACATTATCTTGATGTTCACCGCCAACTCAGGTATTATTTGGACAGAACAAAACAATTCAGGAAATCCGATCAGCTCTTTCTTTCTTATGCTGATAACAAGAAAGGCCTTCCTGTCTCCAAAGTGACCTTATCTAGATGGCTTTCTTCTGTCATCTCTGAAATCTATCAGCTCAGGGGAAAAAAGCTGTGCTCGAAACCTAAAGCGCATTCAACCAGAAGCTTAGCCACTTCCACAGCCTTTCAGGCTAGACTTCCATTAGACACTATTTGTGCAGCAGCCACTTGGGCCACTCCTCATACCTTTGTTTCTCATTACAAATTGGATTTGGCCTCCAGGGATGGAGCCAGTTTTGGCTCTACAGTTCTCAAGAGTCTGTTCCATTGAGCCACCCAGGATAGAGGTGCTAGGACGCGTCCCATCAAGCAAGAATGAAGGCGAGATTGACAACTTAACATTGAGAAGTTATGTACCTACCATAACGTTCCATGTTAGTTGTCTTCTCTCGCCTTCTTTCTTGCGACCCACCCTCCTGCCCCCTGGCCTGGACAGACCTTTTCTCCCTACATGGAAGAATGCTTCTTAAGACCAGACAGTTCTGGTCTGCCTAACCCATCCTTCAGGCTTTTCTGCCTTTCTTTCCTTTTGGGAAGTTTTTATGCTAGGTGTTATTGCCTATAGATAACAAACGAGATCTGGGTACTTACCGCCTTGCATCATGGGATATGGGGCTGCCTCGAGCTGGTAAAAGTGACTCTCGAGCTTAGCAAAGTGCCGAGTCGGAGCCGAGGATCAGCTTCGAACCCATCAAGCAAGAAAGAAGGCGAGAGAAGACAACTAACATGGAACGTTATGGTAGGTACATAACTTCTCATTTTGCAAGCAGCCAGTCTGAACACTGGTGCAAGATTTAATAGCTTTCTTTTTTTTCCTGAGATGCAAGATTTTGAAACCTGACTGTGCTAAGTAACTAGAGAATATCTGAGAGTGTCTCCCTCCCAGAAAAAAGGGTGTTCACTACATTGTGTTGAACAGCTGAGAAAAAGCAGTACTTCTTTGCAGTGTGCACATGGGGAGATCATTCTGTGAATGACACTTGCCTAACTGACCCAAATCCACTTTTCACTCACTGAGCATCAGCACTTCATATTGTGCCGTGTTAACTGCCATTTCCAAGGGTTCCCTAATAAGAATTTGCACGAAGTGGTGACTGACAGTGCAGTAGTCCCAAGTATCCCAAAACATATCACGCATCTTGATAATGCTGGGAAGGAACAAATTACCATTTAGATAATGGAGGTCTGCTTCCATAGCTTCCATAAGTGCTTTCCTAACCAAATCTTAGATCCATCTCAGTTCATTACTACAGCTGCTGTGTGAGAAAGGTATAGAGCCTATTTCCTTGGTGCTAGATCTCAAGGCTTTTGGTCCCCGTCAGACAAAATTCTTCAGATCAACATGCCCGAGTTAAGAGTAGTAAGGCTGGTGGTAGTATTTACTATTTTTCTAAAACTACCTTGGATTATGCCATGCTAGAAGTTTGAGACTGTATGGTTACCATCTAGTACCAAAATAAGTAAGAGGAGCAAGAATGTCTTCCTGTGCCAAGAGGCGTTACAGGCTTGGAAGCAGGTCTCTGGAGATATATCTTGTTCAGAGCATTTTCTGTTCCAGGAAATCCAGTTTGTAGGTGTATTTGTTAAGTAAGCAACCCATTCAGTACTTCAAGTGGTAGCAAAACCTTTGCAGCTTATATAGCTGACTTGAGAAACAAGACTAAAACGTGTTGGTTTGGTGACTTAAAAGATGAGTTAATAAAGGACAGGCTCGTGTGTGGTATTAATAATGCTGCTGTGAGAAAGATCTTGCTTCATGACAGTGATTTAACTCTGAGTAAAGCCATAGACATTTGTCAAATCCATGAAGTGACAGAAAAGCACACGTGTGCTTGCAAGTGACAAAGAGCATGGTTTCAGCAGGCTTCAGAGCAAACGTAGATAGCATGCAACACGTGGCAAACAGAAGTATGCCTAAGCACATGGCAGCCACAGCCCCTGCTGGCTCACCAGGGAAACCACATAGTTTTCCAGCAAGTTCTAAGACTAGTTCAATTAAAGAAGCATCCTCGGTGCAGTACAAGTGTGAATCAGCAAAACCCAAGTCTAGCTTTATTGTTAACTGTCACAATTGTGGTACAAATCATGAGTCTAAAAGAGGGAAATGCTTAGCATTCGGTCAGTAATGTCACAAGTATAAAAAAATGGAACCATTTCCAAAAGTTTTGGAAATCAACTAAACCTCACACAGTTGTAAAGAAAGGTCACACAAAAAAAGCAAGTTGATCAAGTAGAGCCGCAGCAGTCAACTTTCTGTGGTGTATCAGTGCTTGGTGAAAAAGCTGGTGCAGTGAATTTATTGACAAAGAGCGGTGTTCTGTACTGTCCAGATCAATGGTAGATCCACAGAGCTTAAAGTAGACACTGGTTCAAAGTGTAATATTATATCAGCAGATACATTTGCTAAAGTGAGAACTAATGAACAACTCAATGTGGCCAGCAGTGCAAAACTTGTTGCTTATAGAGGTGAATAAATCCAAACCGAGGGCTCAGTGATGTTTTCATGTTCTTTGGACAAGAACTTTTACAACTTGTTATTTTGTGTAGTCTGAAGACCAGTACAGTCTTTATTGGGTATCAGAGATAGTTTGAGACTGAATCTGCTTTGTTTTACCAAAGAAGTTCATCACATAAGTGCAACTCCTAGTTCTAATTTTTCTGAAGTCATTTTCTCAGAGTATGCTGATGTTTTCGATGACAAGTGGGGCAAATTTCCAGTTGTGTATTCCATGAAGTTAGACCCAGAGATCACTCCAGTAGTCGGGCTGGCAAGAAGAGTTCCGATAGCTATGCAGGATAAAGTCAAAGCTCAGTTGGATAAAATGGTACAGCAAGGTGTAATTTGTCCAGTTACAGAACCAATTGAATGGGTGTCGTCTATGGTAGCAGCTCACAAAAAGGCTCAGAGAAAATCAGAATATGTATTGACCCAAGAGATTTGAACAAAGCATTGAAGAGACCATATCATCCAATGCGGACAGTCAAAGAGGTCACAGCCCTAATACTGAATGCCACTGTTTTTTTCTGTCTTGGATGCAAAATGTTCATTTTGGCAAATTATGCTTGATCGCAAATCCTCATTACTATGTTTGGTACTCTGTTTGGCAGATACAAATTTCTAAGGATGCCATTTCGAATAAATCCTGCAAGTGAAGTCTTCCAGTGTGCAATGGAGCAATTTTTTTCTGGGTTATTCTTGTACCATAATAGTAGATGATTTATTGGTTTGAGGCAATGGTGAAGCAGAGCATGACAGAAACCTCAAGAAAGTTCTAGACAGAGCACATAAATAAACATGAAGCTCAATCCTCTGAAGTGCAAATTTGGACTTCCAGAAGTTACATATGTAGGTCATTTATTTACCAGTACTGGCTTGAGACCAGACCCAACCAAGCAAGCAGCTATTCTTGAGATGTCAGCACCAGTGTTCAAGCTCTGCAGCGTTTCCTAGGCATGGTCAACTATTTAGGCAAGTTAATACCAGACTTAAGTGAGTTGACACCACCTTTAAGTGAACTGACATGCAAAAATTTTCCTTAATCATGGTTAGAACAGCACCAGAAGGCATTTGAAGACCTTAAGCAGAAAACTGACACCCCACCTACATTAAGATACTATGATGTGAACAAACCAGTCACTCTTTCCTGTGGTGCTTCAAAATTTGGTCTTTGCGCAGTTATACTTCAAGGGGGCAGACCAGTAGCCTATGCATGTAGAACACTTACCCAAACTGAGATGCAGTATGCTCAAATTGAGAAAGAACTTTTGGCAATAGTATTTGCATGTTCCAAGTTTCATGATTATATTTATGGTCAAGCTATTCAGATTGAAACTAACCACCAACCTCTAGTTACTATTCTGAAAAAATCTATGTATTCTGCTCCAGCGAGATTACAAAGAATGATGCTTAAATTGCAAAAGTACAATTTCAAAATAGTCTATACAAAAGGCAAACTGCTCTATCTGGCTGATACCTTATCTAGATTGCCTAGAAATAAGACAGAACAGCTTGACGCAGAGAATTTTGACGTTGAGTGCATAATTTTTCTACCACTAGGCTTGAGGAGTTGAGAGATCACACAAAGATTGATCCAATTTTGCAAAAACTCAATCACTACATTAATGTTGGATGGCTGTCAAAGCAATCTAGTGTACCACCTGAAGTGCAAACCTATTTTCCTTACAGAGATGAAATGTTGATGGAAGATGGCATTATTTTCAAAGGTCCTAAAATTGTTATTCCTGCTTCTTTACAACAAGAATATATCCAGATTTTGCATCATGGTAACCCAGGTTTCGCATCCACAAAGAGAAGAGCGAGAGAATTAGTATTTTGGCATTCATTACTGAAAAACATTGATAAAGTACTTTCTTTTTGTTCAGTATGCAATAGTACTCGACTGCATTTGCAAAGAGAACCACTTCAGCTAAGTCCAGTTCCTGAACTACCTTGGTCAACAATAGCCACTGATATCTTCGAGTGGAACAATCAACACTATTTAGTATTGGTAGACTGTTATTCGAATTGGTTTGAGATTGATTTGCTACCTAACCTAACATCCACTGCTTTTATCACTAAGTTGAAACATCATTTCTCAGTCCATGGTAGTCCGCACAAAGTTATTTCTGACACTGGTACTCAATTTAGTAGTCAGTTGTTTCAGACATTTGCAAGAGAATGGGACTTTGTGCATGTTACTAACAGTCCTGAATATCCACAGTCAAATGGACTAGCTGAACGTGCAGTGCAGAGTGCAAAGCAATTACCTGAGAGGTCAAAACTTGACAATACCGATGTCTTTTTGAATTTGCTTAATCTCAGAAACATACCCTGTGACAATATGCTTGTCTCACCTGCTCAAATACTTCTTTCCAGGTAAACCAGAACTATAAAACCTGTTAGTTCCAGTTTACTGAGGCCTAAAGCTAAGAACAATAAAAACATCAAGACTCAATTATTCAAGATGCATTCTATCCAGAAGTCAGATTTCTTCATCCATTGAGGGAAGGAGAGACAGTGAGAATACAAACAGTGAAAGGTTTTGACCAGATTGGTCAAGTTACAGGTATATGTGCCGAGCCGAGATCCTACCTTATAGAATCAGAGGGTGTGGAGTACAGGAGAAATCGCAGACATCTTCTTCCTATACATCATCTCAGCATTGTTCCTGTGATACAGACTCTAGATCCAGAGTGAACCAAATGTTGTTCCCATCCCAGAGTGTGCTCCAACCTTGATTCCATTTCTGAAGATGTTCCAAAGACTTCCAAGGTTAAACATTTTGTAGAGACGGCTCCAGTTGCTAAACTCAGTTCCCAGTTTTATGTCACATGATATGCTCGAGTATCCAGGCCCAGTGTGAAATATGCAGCAACATGGACTTAACTGTGTATACATGTACCTAGTCTTGTATAAATGCATGACAAAGAACTGCCTGTGATATCTGTATGCCGAATAGATTCATAACGTTTCATTATCTGTTTCTTAAAGAAGGAAGATGTAGATCAGAGTGTATGACAGAATGTACTGTGTCTTTAAGAAGCATGTCAAAGGCTGAGTGTGAACGTATATATACCAGGCATGTGCTATTCCTAGTGCCATTTTGAGAGTGCAGCCAGAGAGTGAGCATGCATGATTGCAGTAGTTAGTTTGTATATAAGTTACTTAAGTTACAGTCAGTAAATTTTTATTGTGATGTGTTTGTATATAATAAAGCTGCTTGAAGAGAACCCACGAAGACTCTATTATTGTGTACAAAGTAGGAAAGCGACACTCTCCTTTCATAAATCTGGCAACCCTGTTGGGGCTGTAATGGACAGGCTATCTCTGTGCCTTTCTCCCATTTTCAGAATTACAGCACTCTTCTAACAAAGAGTCCCTGACAAAGTCAGACGTAGTCACTCTGCTGACTTAGCAATATTTGTTAATTATGAACAAAAGTAAAATCCTGCATTACAATAAAAGTTCTGTATACTTCTTTGTCTGCTGAATGGATCCATTTTCATCTCCAAGATTCCCTTTTTATCTGATGGCATTATAAAAATTCAAAGGGAGACAAAAATAATATTTTACAAATATATTACGTAAAGAATTAACAGACACTATTCTGAAAGACCTATTACATATTCACAACAACAGTGGTATTATATATACCCACTCATGGGACCTCAGTCTCTTTTGCAAAATTATCAGAACATGCAGGAAGGGTAGGTATGCATCATAGGTTCATAGGTAGGTACTAGGCTATCGGCCTTGGGGCCTATATAAGCCTAGCCAAAAAGGTTCCCTTGCTTTCGCCACCCAAGAAAATTATTTTCCTGTGCCCCTGTCAAGCAATGCCGTAGAAATGATCCCCGGGGTGAATTTTTTATTTCCCATCCAGTCGTCAAGGTTTTTCTTAAAGAGGGACAATGAGGAGCTTTACTTGACATGAATGGGTATTTTGTTCCACAGTATGGGAAGTCTCTGGGGCAGGAATCTATCCCTCCAGCATGTTCTGTTTATTGTGGGGACAAGGTTTAGGTCCCTGGAGCGTGTGGTTTGGGGAGATTGGGATTTCTTTAAGTGTAGCATGTCCAACAGCTCTAGGTTTGACATAGCTTTGTATGTTAGGCAGAGATCGCCTCTGAGTAGGCGATATGCGACGGAGTAGAGCGGGAGTCTTTTTTAGACAGTCAGCGTATGGCATCTGTTTGAGGCCAGTAATCCTCTTAGTGAGGTATTTCTGTGGCCTTTCCAATTGTTGTAGGTGCCTTATGAGATACATGCCAAATGGGCCATTGTACTCTATGATAGGTCTGATGAGGGATGAGTGGCATACCTTTCAACTGTCCCGAATTACTTGTTTTTTACCGAGTTTTGGGGTCCAAAAATTAGGTGCTACGATTCCCGAGTGGCACCCCTTCATTTTCGATTTATTCGCACTTTGTTTTTTATTTTTTTAATTTTCGTGCTTCGTGAGCTGACGTCATCACGTGCGGGATGACCTCAGCTCCACCAGCCTGTCAGACTTGCTCGCACTCGTACATAGCATGTATTTCCGGCTCTAGTTCAAATGCATTTGAAACAGAGCCGGAAAGGATTTACTAGATCTATTTATTTTAGAAGACGCTCAACTCGCTCAAGGGACTGGATTTATTTATTTATTTTAGAAAAAACAGATGCTCGCTGGAGTTTCAGAAGAAGATGCTCGCTGGTTTTCTAGATAGATTTAGAGGTAAGGGGGGCGACGTGTGTGTGTGTGTGTGTGTGTGAGTGTGTGTGTAAAACTGGATACCATCATTTCAAAGTATCTCACCTGATGTTTCCATTCTGATATTGGCATAAGCTGTATCCCCGAGTCTTTTCCTAATAGTAATCCCTACAATGAATTTGTCATGTAATTTGTTCAGCTCAAGCCAAAAGTTTTTCATTTTCCTACAGGCAAAGCTGCCAAATAACTGCAGATGGCAGATGGCTGTCTACCTTACAGCCACATTTTAAGGATCTAATTTATAGTACACTAAAACTTTAAAGCCTGAAACAATGAAAGAACAGATGAATTCAAGCTAAGTTTCCTATATATTGTCTCTCCTTTTTTTAAGTATGCTTGCCTAAAGCCATAAATTGACTTGTTAATCAAACGTAAATTTATGAAATCAGCAAATATATATTTGGAAAGACCATCTACTTCAATGTTTCCTTAGTATACGATGCTAATTAAAATGTAGGATGGTTCGACCAGAAGCTGCTTGGTTAATCTAATCAAATGCGTTTTATTCTTCCCACATTGTTACTGTGCCTGGAAGCATTAAAACTCGACTGTGATAGTGGATAAAAAGCAGACAGTTACACAAGTGAGATAAGCATGTATCTTTGCATGTCAGTATTTCTTTCTACTATTAACTATTTCTCAGTAATAAACTGTTTTTTCCACAGCAGGCAGACACACACTTGATGGTAGTGAGGATTTAAATGCAGTGAGTTACAAGTGTAAGGCTGGTACCCTTGACTTTACTAGTAGCAACGTCTCCTAATGACACAGAAATGAGGATTCAGTCTGGAAAAAAAAGGAAAAATGGAAAGCTAATGAGCAATCTCAGTTTATTGAACGTGGACATTGGAGGTCTTTGCTATGCACCAGCTTTCTACAGTGCAAAATATTTATTAGAATCTAGTTTTCTGTAGTGCTCTGTTAGTAACCTACTTGGTTTGGACCACTGGGATATATCTCTACACCTACTGTGGAACTAAAAGATTTGTTGGCTTGTTTTGGCTAGATAATATTTGCTATTCTAACTCAAACTTAATTTGAACTTGTACTCCATAAAACAAGCTGATTTTTTAGACAAGGTATATATACATGTTGAAGTAGTGAATATGGTAACAGATAAAAACAACTGGAATTTGGATCTTTAGAAAAGGGAAGGAGCAAACTACATAGAAAAAAATGGAAATTGTGGAAACAGTATATGCAGAGCAGGAACGAGGTTTAAGAGGCAGGATTTGAATGAGCTATATAATGCTTAACTGACAGTGACTGGAAGGTTTATAAATGATTTATAATGTTTACAACTACAGTTGTTTTAATAGTATCTGTGATGTAAACTTTGTCCAACTAAAAGTGATATAATTTTATGTGTTTTTCATTTATATAAATGTAAGATTGCCTTTGTGAAAAGTTTATAAAGATGTTGGGGGGGGAATATATATATATATATATATATATATATATATATATATATATATATATATATATATATATACATGTTTGAATATATCTCTTCATTATTATCACTGCTAACACTGCCTTTGCCTATGGCTTACACTACTGTCATTCTATTTATAGTGTGGCTGTGGAAGTAGACTTTTATGATGGAAATGTTCTGAATTGGGCAATTTTGTCATTGTTGGTTCATGCATTTTGTTTCATTGCCTACAGTACAGCCTACTGGAAAAATGTTAAAACGATAAATTTAAAATGTGCTCTCTCTAACAAGTGTGTTGTTTTATACAACGAATATAATTTAATGAAGTCAGGAAGGTGTATCAAAGAAAAGAACACATGTATGTTTCTTGTTTTGTGTGCAAGGGGCCAGTGATTTGAAAACAGCCCAAAGGTAATCTTTATCCACCACTGACCAGATGCATTTTCTTTGGATGTGGTGTGGGTTTCAATGAATGTGAGTTTCAAGAGCAGAGTAGTTTTAATGCCAAGTCTATTTTCATTGTGAGACAGTATTGCTTTGTTTACCAGATGTCTTAGTGTTTGTGCATTGTTGTGCTGTAAAATGTAAAAGTAAAATCCAAATAATCATTGTACAAGTAAAGCAGTATGAACACTAGTGTTTATGGTAAATGGGGTGAAATAGCCAGCTAATGGGACATTGGATGACTGCAGGGGGACTCTGGTGCCATATTTTGGTTCTGTTTTTCAGTTTGTTTGAAAGTTGGGATCCCACAATTCCATCAGAGTGGGTGGAGTTACGCAATTATGTATGCAAATTAGATGTTAATCAGCGTACAGATTTGTACCTATTTTTCATGGGCCTTGTCCAGATTTTTGATGTTTCCAGGTTAAGAGGTATGATGAGTGGAGAGGAACAATGACCTCCTTTTTTCTAGAGGAGAACCCTTTTGTGGTGAGGTGTGCCACATAAAAGGATTTCCTGACTACTGTGGCGATGTGGTTATCAAAGGAGAGACCACTGTCCACCTGTGTCCCAAGGTCTCATCACACTTTCAGTGTTTAGTGAGCTACCACCTATGTGGTAGTTCATGGGTACCGAGTTTTTCCCAATGGGGATAACAGTGCACTTCTTGGCATTGAGCTTGAGGCCATGACTTTGACACAAAGAATCTGTCTCTGTGAGTCCCTTTTATAGAATGTCTACATCATTAGGTGATTCTATTATGGCTCCCAGTTTGCAGTCATCTGCGAACTTTGTTAGCCAAAGACCTTCTGTGTTGACCTGCACTTCAGAGAAGTAGATGCCGAACAGGAGAGGACCCAGGACCGAATCCTGTGGTACTCTACTTGTCATTGGTCTGAAGTCGGGCTTGGAGTTGGCTACTTTTACTGTGTGGGTTCTGTCAGTGAGCCAGTTGGCCACCCATCTTGTGACATAGGGATTTATGCCCAGTTTAGTGAGTTTATCTATAATTCCAGAGTGGGGGATGGTATTGAAAGCTTTGGCGAGGTCAAGATAGGCTGTGTGCACTACCTTGCCCTCATCTACAGCTCTAGTGACTGCTTCAAAGAAGTCCCTCAGGTTTAGTAGACATGATCTACCTTTTACAAACCCAAACTGAGTGGGGTCCAGGGTTTGGAGGTTACCTATGTCTTTGTTTATAAGCTCCAAGATGGTACATTCCATGGCCTTGCAGACCAGGCTCATCAGGCTAATGGGGCGGTAGTTTCCAGGGTCTGTGGTGGCACCCCCTTTGTGGAGTGGGATAACCGTCGCTGTGAACCATTCAGTAGGCACATAGCCTGAGGTGAGGCTATGATTGAACACGGTACTTAGGTGGGGTGCCAGTTTGGAAATGGATATGTATCCAGTCGGACCATCCCGGTCAACAAATGTAAAATAAAATAAAATAAAAATAATTTGTGCAGTACGCAGCCTGAGATGTTGTCTGTTCCCATGGATGCTGTGTTCTTGGCTTTGGAGAGTGCTGTCTTTACTTTTTCATCCCTGACTACAGGGGCTTTGCATTCTTCCGTTATTAAGATGGGCCCTTTGGAGGGTGAGAGGGTGATAAGGTTAGCACTGAACCTATCTGCCAGGATGTTGGCAATATCGGTTGGTTCTGTATATTTAGTGCCATTGTGCTGTAGCTCAAAGCAGATTTGAGTCTTCCCATTGAGATTCTTGACACAGCTGTAGAATGCTTTGTGGTGGTCTTTGGAATCAGTGGTGATTTTATTAAAATAACTGACTTTGGAGGATTTTATGAGCAATCTCAGCTTCTTGCTGAGGCTGACCAGAGAGTTCATCCAATCTTGGGATTTTACTCTTTTTTGCAACAGCTTCTTCCTTCAGTTGTAGAGTTTGTTTATGGCAGGGGGCCACCAGATTGCTTCTATTGGAGATGGCACGAGCCATGCACTCGTGTAAGTGCTTATACAGTGCATTTGTGTAAGATTCAGCAGTTGTACCTCTATTTTCCATCTGCATGGGTGTCGTGAAGTTTGCCACTTCTGTCTTAAGAAGCATGAAGTTGGCTTTGGAGTAGTTTTTGATGGTGGTTTCCTTAATGGGGGTGAGGGTGGGATATGGATGTCTAGGGTGATTAGCTTGTGGTCGGATCTGACCAGCGAGGAGTTGACCTCTGGCATGGAACACTGGTTACCCATACTGGTAATGACCAGGTCCAGGATATTGCTGCCCCTGGTGGGGGTATGGACAAGCTGATCCAAGGCATTGGAATTTATGAATTCCAGAAAACGTTGAGCAAATGAGTTGGTACATGAGTAGTTTTCCCAGTTAATGGTGGGGTAGTTGAAATCGCCCATACTTAAGGTACTGGGTTGTACCTTAATATTTTCCAGTATCTTAAGAAATGAAAAGTGGGAATCCTGGGGTATGGTGGGAGATCTGTAACAAGCTATAACCTGGATTGTCTTGCCCAATGTTAGTTGTACTTGGATAATTTTGGATGCATTTTGTTGAGCAACTAGCCTGGAGGTGTGGATATCCTTAATGAATATGGACATGCCATCACAGAGAATACAACTACTTTGGAACCCACTCCACATAAAGCAGAGTACTTATCTTTCTCTATTCATATGTAATTTGGATGAATAGTTGGGTAACTGCTGATTCACCCTAGGTTTAGCATCATAGGCCCACGTGGATGGGGAAATAGGTAATTATTCCAGCATGTACTTGTTTGCCCTGTTTTTGGATCGTACCTCTCAACTATCCAGATTTTCACAAAATGTCTACATTTTTGCTTCTTATTTTTGGTCTGTTCCTCATAAAATTTGTGTTTTTTATAGCAAATCATTGAGGATCACTGTTACTTAACAATGACAGACATTTGAATTTCAGACTTGATATCCTTTAGAAAAAGTATGCTAATGCAAAATCTGTTATTCTGGCAACTTTCTAAATTTATAAGAGCGATATTTAAATTCAGTCCCTGATTTTGGGTCTTTGGACCCCCCATTATAATTCACTTTAACCAGATTTCTTGCACTTAGGAATGGAGAGGTATACTTTGGATATTTGTTTTACAAAATATAAGGGCTAATAATTTAATGGAAATTCAAGGCTAGGCTTCTTAATATCATCACTGATCAATATCCCAGTAAGTACCTATGAGTATATGAACCTTCCTTGCTAAACAGAAACATTTTGCTTTGAAAGGTTATTATTAAATGCTTATCCTTTTCTGCCTTCTTTTAATAAGTGTCGACTTAGCTTATTTATTTGGTTTCCAAACCGATCATGGTCAGATATGGCCCTAGGCAAGGTAATGGATTGGGGGCCCCAAGAGACACCCTGCAGCCATTCCAGTGTCCCATTACTTGTCAATTTCTCCACAGTTACCATATACACTGTTCAGATCTGTCAGTGTGCATACTATTTGCTTCTTTACTTCTGCTATCATTAAAGATGTTTGAATTCAATGTAAAACTTTTATTTTAAATGTTATAGCACAAACACTCTTAGCCATTTGCTGAACAAAACAATACAGTCTCAAAACGAAAACAAACAGTGTGAACAGTAAACTTTTCTGCCCTTGAAACTCACATTCATCAAAATGGCATTGAACCCACGTTCAAAGAAAATTCATGTAGCCAGGGTTGGATTAATTTAACCTTTGGGCTGTTTTTAAACCACAGGCACCTTGCATACATGCTTGTGTTCTTTGATTTACCTTCCTGATTATGTTAAATTGTATTCCTTGTATAATACAGTACCACTTGTAGTTTTGAACTTTTTTCCAGTAAGCAGTAAAACAAAACATATGACCCAATGATGACAAAACTACCCATTTCAGAACATTTCAACTGTAAAGGCCACTCAGACTTCTGTCAATACAGTCCACCAATATTAGTCAATATGCACAATCTCTGCAGAAGTAAAAGTCATCTGAATGATTCTACATTAAAGAGATCTGCAGCCAATGAGGAGGTTTTTGCTGGTAAACTACATTTTAGTGTTTCATCTACAAATTCAGTGCCTGCTGCCCTTGAAGAGTAAATCGCCCATGTTACATTAAAAAATGGTAATCTGGTAATATTGCAATAGGGAATGACTGGTGAACCCACAACAGGTTCATAGATACTAATCATCTCATCCAAGGGGAGACACACCTGGGAGTGCAGCACCTCTACCCCCATTAAAGTGCACTGTAATATCAGCAGTCCGTCTACATGATGTGGGAGTAGAACACACATCTTCTGCACCAAAGCCAAGTATGCAACCTGTTGAGCTACTAACACTGCTTTCAAGTTTTACAGTACAAATACTGATGGTGGCCATTTGGCAAACAAAATAACTGCACATTGAAAACAGACTTGGCATGAGCAACAGTAAACCTCTTTTCCCTTGATATTCACAATTCCTTGTAAATGAACTGAAACTCACACTTCCTTGAAAATGCACCCTGATGACAGTCTGGTCATTGGTGTAGAGCATTCAGGCTCATCTCTCTTAATTAAGGTAAAGGGTTTGAGCCTCAGCAAGTTAAATAACCTACCTGCGATCCCTAATTAGGGTATTTTACACACATGCACACACACACACGCACACACACACACACACACACACACACACACACACACACACACACACACACACACACACACACACATAGAGTTCCAATGTTTAAATCTGCATTGTTGGGCATGCTTCATACTAAAGATGCATACACAGGTGTAGAATGTGTCTTAAAGAAGAAATTAAATTATGTGGGAGCCCCCGGCCAACCCCAGCCTTCCCCTCACCTCCAAGCGAGTGGTCTCTGGGCAGCTGCCTAGTTTGCTTAGTGCTGGATTTGTCTCTGTTTCCGAGTTCACTTCTGCTGAAACAATCTTTCTGTAGTCAGAACAAAGACTTTCATTTTCTTACAGAATTATATGGCTCTTTCCTTCCACAAGGATTTAATTGTTATGATAAAATGTATCTGTCCACTGTTTGTGGCAGCAGCTGCTTGTGATTTGATGCACTTATCCTTGAAGCCCCTTTATCTAGTGACAGTAACATCTGCAGTTAGAATTCCCTATATCAGGTATTGTCCACATTGGAGCCTTTCATTACTTTCTGTATGGCTTGGGTAACTGTAAGAACTATTTTATGTTTTATGTATTAGCGGCCAAGGTTCATTTAGTGACCCAGATGATAGAGAGATGGCCTGGGAATGAGCAGAATGACGAGACTTTCTGTCTGCTCACCTCACCTGATGAGGTGGGCAGGGATGGCTGTCTTGGGGGGATGAATACCATTAATGGTCTCAGGCAAAGGCTTAAGACCTAGCAAAAACATGTTTCCTGGGTAGCAGCATTTTACATGATTTAGGCTGCTTTCTTTTCATTCTAAGCCCATTGCACGCCAATCCTCTCAAGTGCTGACTGGACAGATAGTGGGAGAGTGGGATATAAAGTTAAGAATGTACATAAATAAAATCTTTGCTCCCCCCAACACATATAGTTAAATGAAAACTGTGTTTTCTCCTTTAAGAGAGAGTGATTAAATCCACAGTTGAGGATCTGTGTTCAAAAACTTAATCTTAGGCTCTCCTGTGATATAGCTTCAGTTTTAAATTTAAATCAAGTAATTATTTCCCAGAACTTTAGTCCACCTAGGAAAGTGAAAGCCAAAAGCTACTTTACATGGATTCTGTAGATAGTGCAAGATTATATTGAGAGGACTAAGGCAGTTCAAAATTATTTGCAGTTTTTCATGGTATTTTTGAAAGGCTTGGATCAAAAAACACAATATTTTGGTATATAGAAATATGGTTAGCCTTTATCTGGGGCAGCTAAGGCTTCCATTGCCAGGGTTGTGACTACCTCCGAGATAGCTCTGCAGTTGCAAAATGTTTCAGTCTACACATTCATAAAACTGGGTAAGATTTCTAGAACAAGAGCTTTTTTTACAATAGCTAGGCTACAGAGTATTTTGCCCCGAGTATTGAAGGATTCCTTCTGAATATTTTCCATCCTCCATCTAATTCTTTTTTACTTGGGACTCTAACCCATAGTGTAGATTGGCTGCAAGAGACTTCCCAAAGACAGGAAAAGTAAATTGATGTGTTTACCATTACTCTAGATCCTTATGGTTGTTTCTTGCAACAGATTCATACTATTCCATACACACCTGACCAAGTGCTTCTTTAGCTCTTTGAAAAAATGTATAATGTTTGTTGTATTATGTTGCAGGCATGTCACAGTCATATCCACAAAAGCATAAGGTGTGTTTAGGTAGTTGAGATTGTAGAAGGTGAGGGCAAAAAAGTCTTGAATGTACATTTTAGAACTGGCACTGGAAGCATGATGCTATCAAGGCTGTACTATCCGGAACTTTTGAAAAATGTAATGTAAGTGACAGATGCCTTTGGTGATGATATGTTTCATACCAGGCCCATGATATCTGAAGATTCAACATTGTGGTGAGTGCCTCACACAGACTTTCTTTATCAAACACAGCCTGGCATCTCTGTCACCTAGTGGTATAATGGTATTTGTCCTATTTGCATGTAGAAGTACTGACTGTTAAGTTTTAAAGCTTGTGTGTAATTTGTAAACTGGGTTGTCACACCAAGTTTATGACTTGTTTTAAACAGTTGATGTTGAAGCTTCTGGTCATTTAATGATAAAATATATAGGTGTTGAATAGGAGAGAACCATCACAGACTTCAAAACAAATTAAAAATAAGTCGACCAGTTGCTGAGAATAGGTGTATGCCACACTGAAATCATTGCAAGAGTCTGTCTTTTATGTCTTCATATTCTTGCCAAATGAGGTTGAGAGTAAAGCGGTCTTGTAACATATGTTGAACACGTCAGTTCTGAGTATTTTGTTGTAACATATGTGACACACAGCTGCAGTATGGATGCCCATTAAATGCTAAAAGGCAAAAAATGTAATGGCCATAGTGGAATTAGCATGATAAATTCCACTTTCTCACTGATGTTCATTTAAGGGATCAGTAATTATACGGCTTTGAAGAATGTGTTTATATAGATAAATATGTATATCTGAAGAAGCTATATGATTAATACCTAGGCTATGCTTCTGTTTTCTTCACAGTCTGAATCCCCCTGTTCTACCTTTATTCAGTATGTCTGAAATAAAGTCATCAGCTGATGGATTCTTTAAGGTGGAGCCATCAGATAAATCAAATGGCTACTTTCTAGCTGTCCTAACAAGAGAGGTAGGTATTTTGCTACATACACACTTATACACTCTGTAGCCTTGTTAGATATGTTTGTATTAAGGTTTTGATTGACTAGGTGATCAGAAGTTTCAGGTAGTGCAAACAGCCGTGCAGTTCATTTCCAAAGGATGATCTGGAAATAAAAAAAATCATACTGAATGCTGGGTTGACAGAGCTTTATTTAAATTTATGTATGCACTGCTGGTCACTTGCATACATTAGTGTAGTCAAACTTCAGCAGGCAAGTTAACTTTAAAATGATTAAACCTCCTATGACAGTTTCTTCTACTTTAGTGGAAGAGGTGAGCTTTAATGTGTTCATTATGCTTGGGTCTCTGGCTGAGGCTGGGGTGCCTGCTTTGACAAATGTAGATGCAGGATTTTTAACATTAAGCAAATGTTGGTACAGAACTTCTGGACATAGTGATATATATACCACCCAGAGGTGATGTGCCCAGGCCATTAGTCAGCTCACTGAAAAGATAGGTTTGGGTGCCATGCCCTTCATACCTTTCCTGCCACCGAATAAAGTGCTACCCTGCTGGGTTTTGAGGATCAGTGGTGGGCTTGCTCTGTTCCAATGCTGGGCAGATAAGTTTTTTTTGGGGAAGACCTTCCACATGTTTATTTTTAATGTTTAAATTCACTTACCTGTTTGGAAAATAATGTTTTAAGCTAGAAATATGTGTTTGTATTGACTGTCACACAACTCTGCTGTATTTTTAAACAGGAGCTCACTTCGGTGATTGATAATTTAAAAGTTGATTTAAACATTCTAAAACTGTTGTTTTCTGTGAAGAAACTGTGTTTAAATGTTTTTGAGGCTGGTAAGCAGGCAATAATGCCCAACAGGGTGCGCATTACCTATGTAAATAATGACCACCCCAGATGTGCATTATTTACACAGTAACGCACACCCTGGAGGCCATTATTGAGCTTAGAGAATGGGCTGTCTGTAAAATTGTTGTTTTATTTATTTACTTTTTATTATTACTATATTATATTTTATATATTTATGGTGTAAAATAGTTCCTCCACCTAATGTTTCAAATTTGCTGTAGTATATGTAAATGGTGTTGGAAGAAGCATTTTACATCCAAAATGTACCATTTTTTTTAAAAATATATGCAGATATTTATTTTTCGGTCCCTTACTCCTGAAATGGTTTATTGCCAGTCATTGGGGATTAAGTCACTAAATAATGATATATATTTGAGTTTCAGACTTTATTTCTTTCAGAAAATTCATGCTAACACAAATCTTATTTAGGAAACTTTGAAATTTTATAAGAGCAATAAATAACATTTGTTCCTGTTTTTAAGCCTTTGCTTCCCCTTTGTTTTCTGCTTTATCCAGATTTCTTCAGCTAAGAAGTCAAGAGGTATGCAAACCTCTTTACTGCTGCTAACAGTGATCAATCCATCTCACTCTCTCAAACACACATATACACACAATTGCACTTCAGAAGATGCATACTAACATAGTCCTGTTATTCAAGCAACTTTGTAATTTTGTAACAGCAATATTTAAAATATGTTCCTATTTTGAGCCTTTGTTCTTCATTTATTTTAGGCTTTATCCAGCTATATTGAGTTAAGAGGTTAAATGGTATTCAAACTTCCTTAACTGCTACTGCTGCCAGTGCTTGATTGTTTCACTCTTCACACTCTGTCTCTCACACACACACATACACACACACACACACACACACACACACACACACACACACACACACACACACACACACACACACACACACACACTTTTCTGTTTTATTTTTTACACTCGCTAAACTAAACAGCAAAAGCACTGCTTAGTGAGTGTAAAATAAAAGCTTGATAGATCACTCTCTCTCTCTCTCTCATTTTCATACACTCACACACAGACATAAACACATATAAACTTTTTTTATTTTAATTTTCTTTTTTTTTTTTAATTTTACACTCGATAAACAGCAAAAGCACTGCTTAGTGAGCATAAAATACTGTGGCGGTTAGGTTACTTTCATTCAGGTTACTTTCAGTCCAACCTCCATGACAGCTTGATATGCTGCTGTGAAATGGCAAACTTGTTTTTCAGCAGGTATTACCGGACAAGGTGATCCGCTGTGGCGACCCCTAACCGGGAAAAAGCCGAAAGAAGAAGAAGATTACCTGTAGATTAACACCCTGGTGGAGAACATTCATTCTCCAATTAGCATGTGATGTACAGGTCGCCCATTCTCTAAAGTATATTAAAGAGCTAGTTAAGATAAAAAAAATCACCTGAGTAAACGGACTGCCAAGAACATAAAATATGAGTATGGCAACAACCAAACGAACGACAGTCAGACGCACGGCAGTCATAAAAAACTTTAATAAACAAGTGTGAGTAGGTAAGCACTTTCACCACTACAAGTGGCTTCTACAGACCATATAACTCACAAGAGCAAAGACAAACACTTAAATAGGTGACATCAGCTACTCACTTTTTAAATAAACCAATACAATGCACAGCAGTCACAGTATTTCATTCATTCAGTGCTAAACTTGTGCCTTCCTGCATTATCAGCTGATAAAAAGTTTCCCTCCCTCCTGTCCCCTCTTATTTTTACTTTTGTGTATTTCCTTTTTTTCACCATTCTTCTGAGGTGTATTTGCAAAGGTTATGGGACCTTTTTCATTTTGGGACTCCTGACATCTGGGGCAAGAAAAACTGGAGAAGATGGCGTCGGCTGTCAGCTTTATACTCCTGGCACTCTGACGTCAGGGAGCATGGTTGAACAGCCGACGCCGGACCCAGACTTTGGGATTCTGGCCGACCGAGGGCTGCCTGCCAGCAGGGGAGAACCCTACATTCATGACTGCAACAGTGAAGACACTCGAACATCTACATTTATAGTAGGTGTACACAACTGTACTGTCCTTATGTCAGTCACTGGAGGGCTTAGTCACAGAATCCCTTATGGCTTCCGGTATGACAATTCTCGAGGAAATGTGGGCCACTGATAGACAGACAAGAGGGGAGAAATAGCATTACCAAAAAAAAATGGTCATTCTGGTTTATAGTTTTTATCGGTAAACAATGGAATATATTTGTACATAATTTAAGGTATATGTCTGAAAAGCCAAAATTCAAGACTGCAGTTAAATTAACTCTTTAGCAACTGGATCTGCCCTTGTGGTATTACTTGGCTAATTTGCCTTCACAGTGCTGTATACTTGTACTGTGTCTGTCTATGTCTGGTTCTGACTCCTTCCTTTTCCTTCTGAACTTCACATAATTACAGTCCATTTTTTTGCCTTTTTTTCTATTCTGATTGTACCTCACTTGAATTTCTTTGTTACAGTAGAGGATTATGATAGGGTCTGCATTCATAACCAATTTATTATGTGTTTAAGACATGGATGTGAAACTGGGTATCTATGTTGAGAATATATAATAGATGTGATTGATGAGACCCAATCATAATTTTTTGTATGCATGTAGCTTTATTTTCTCCATGCGTAGGTCTCCACCTCTTAACAGGCTAATGTGGGACTCAAGCCATAGTAATGTGTGACAAATGGCCAAAATGTGAAACAACCTATTTTCACACTGTGTGGAAATGTACCGTTCCAGGGTGCCTGGCCAAAGTGGTCCTTCAATCAAAAGCATACTGTACATTTGTGTTATCAAATTCTTCAATAAAAAAATCATATTATTTTAATTCACTTATAAAGTTAATAGAAAGACATATTTTGCATCAGTGTGTATTTTCTAAAGAAAAAGTATGACATTCTTGTGTTTCAAGCTTTGCATCAACATACATTTTATGAACAGAAAGCATGATGCTTTAGTGTCAGGCATTGGCTAACTAATGCACAGTGATTTACCAGAAAAATCAAAACTTTTACCAGACATGGGCAAAACTATGAGTCAAAGTCAGGGACACTTCAGAAGTATGTATATATATCTCAGAAGACCCCCCCTCCCCAAGCTGCAGCACTAAATTAATAAATCAGAACAAAATATTTGGAGATTGCTACCTCATACCTCCCAACGGTCCCAGAGATCAAACATAATGGGGACAGTGGTGCATTTTTAACAACTTATTTTAATTCAATTATAATGTCACTAGAACTATATCATCAATGTTTGACATTGACTATAACTATTAGTGATGTAGCAGAAAAATAAAAACTTTTCCAAGGGACAGGGCAAAAAATATGATGCAAAAGTCAGGGATAGTTTAGAGGCATACCTCAACATTTTAAAACAGTATAATTGCCCCTTCCTCATACTGCAGCCCTGATAATACCCCCAGAACAACTTCTACAAATAGTAGCTTTCATTTTCTCTGTTCATGAATCAAGGCCAAATGTTATGAGGGACAGCTGGCCCACAACCAGATTCAATTTATTGCATATTATTCACTCAAGGTTATATTATAGTTTACTCAGAAAGTTATTAGAGCAATGCATTCTGTATCAGAATGTATTTTCTAAAGAAAAATGTCTTACATTAACTGTTCATCAGGAATTTACAAGTTTTTAGGAGGGACAGGGCAAAACTATGAGGTAAAATCTGGGACAGGTCAGCACAGGTATGCTTTTTTATACATTTTAGAAGACCCCCCTTATCCCTCACCCAAATTACTATAGCCCTAGTAACTTAAATTAGCAGGTTCAGTAGACGTCTTTTGTAGACAATACAACTAATTCCAGCAGCCCCAAGCTCAGGATAGAAATAAAATAAATAAATAAATAGTTCACAGCAAACAGGGCTGCAGAAATGGATCAATCTAGCTCCACGTCCAAGCGGCAGCTTCTGGCCATAACATTTTATCCGGCACACACAAATTGTAGCAGACAACCAAGCAAATGAGGTAGACCATTTAATTAAAGCAGCTCTCTGCTGTATTGCCTCCAAATTTAAAATCTGTGGTGAAGTATTAATGCACTCCTTTCCCAAAGAATAAAGTGCCCTGTGATACAATTTTTCAAAATATCACAGTGGCGTGAAAACTAGCAGATCTGTGATTGGTCACTTTGCCTGAGGACATTTGCTCTTTGACTGGCCCCATTTTCTCTCTCTCTCTCTCTTGCTCACTTGCTTTCTCCATCTGTCTCTCTGTGCCCATTAGCTAAAATAAAATTACAACCTCTGAGCCACTCTGAGAATGGAAAGCAGGACCGCCACCTTGCGATGTGGAACAATGGAACACTGCTTGTGTTCTATTCCAAATGCAGAGCATTTCGCATAATGTGGTGCATTTGGACAGTAAGTCTCCATGTATTGACAGCAATAAGGCTAAGAAGGTCCACACGTTTGTACTCCTATAAACCAAGTAACATAAAGCACTTTTTGTCTAGTAATGTGACTAAACTTCATCAGATAAAATGTTCCCTAAACATTGTTACTTAAATTTAAAATTCCCACACCATGTGACTATTGTTGTATCCACTGGGATTAACCCTTATGTTGTCTAACTTGTTCCTACTAATGCAGTAAGTATGCTCATACACCCGTTCCCTAAGTTTACGGTCAAGTTAGACAACGCATTGGCATGGCATTGTGCTGATCACCCGACCCATAAGTTCAAATTCCGGGCTATCGACCAGGTGCCTTTAGACAATAGGGGGGACCAACTTCCCTATTACTGGCAATACTAGCATTGATATGGCAATTGAGACTGAATTCTGGCCAATTTCTAGGGTTAAATGAAACTTGTTCCATTGCATGTATTTTGAAACTGAAAGGTTTGACAAGATGACTTTAATTCTTAAGTAAGCTAATATTTATACCCAGCACCCACACACCCTTTGGGGCTTTATTTTGTTTGTTTAATTGTTTTTTTTAATTGTTTTCTAATATCAAGAGTAAGGTACTTAGATTTGTAATTTTTAAATTTTAAATTGTGGTTCAATGACTCTGTTCTATTAGATATTTGGACTGGATACTAACAATAAGGGTTAATCCCAGTGGATACAACAACATGGTATGGCAATTTTAAATTTAAGTAACAGTGTTTAGGGAACATTTTATCTGATGAAGTTTAGTCACTTTACTAGACAAAAAGCGCTTTATGTTACTTGGTTTGTTTTTCTAACCTGTTTTAATGCTTGTTTTATTAAATTTATTGTGTGAGTACAAACATGTAGACCTTCTTAGCCTTGTCGCTGTAGTTGTTGTTTGGATTTTACCGAGTTTGGTGTCCATGTTTTAACAGTTAAAGAAAAAAATTGTAGGAGCACAAAGTGTTTTAGCAGCTTTCAAAGTCTTTGATAGCCAGAAAAGCACTTAGCGCTACCAGGCAGACAGCAGACAGAATTGAAGTGTCCTTCATAAGAACAAATAGCTTTAAAAGATGTTAGACACTTTATTTCTGCCAACTTTGCCACACTTTTATGTTTGTAAGTGTGGCAGGATGAAGTTCTAGCAACTTTTAAATCAGGTTCACCTTCTGTCATGCTTCTTTACTCATTGGGACTGTCTGCTATTAATCCTTTTTGCAAGACCTAATTAACAAAAGCTTGTCAAGCACATTTTTCATGTCAGGCGCTTAAAAAACTTGTTTTCATGTTTGTGGAGTATAATTGTGGAATTTCATGCACTAAATATGATTATCTGATTGGACAATGTGTAGGTGATACAATTTAAATGTAGAACTTGTGCAATTTATGCTTCCTCTCATATTGAAATGTATATATCATATATACTTGATATACTGCTTTCCTTTCATATTAAAGTGTATGTATGTTGTATATGTCTTATTGTGCATTTACTGTTGTCTCTCTGTATATAGGTTAGTGATACACTATATAAATGTATACTTCTCATGACTCGCTGCTTCCTTTAGAAGTTGTCACCCAGAACTTTACTGAAAATGGGTCTTCCCCTGCTAGACATTCCTGGTCAAAAAATATTAATTAATTCATTCATTCATTTGACTCAGGGTCGGAACCAAGAAGATACAGAGAAGATATACTAAAAGTATGGTGGGGGTATGAGGTGCTTGAGTATAGGCAGTGTTTGAGATATCTTGGTATCTTTATCATAATGGATATCAGCTGGTGGAGGTCATTTTGCTATGACTTGGTTATTGTCTAATTCGTCCCTCCAAGCACCCTTCACTAATCTTCCTGAAAATTAAGAGGAAATTAATCTATGCTGACAAAACTGATTTATTTCTGTAGCAAATAACAATAAATGCTGACATCTAGTAGACATTTAGAAAATGTGCAGGCTCCAATGTGTACAAAAATACAAGTTCAAAAATATTCATTTAACCCTGGTGAAAATAATTTAACAGTTTGGTTTTGTGAAGGGTAGATTATGCCTGCTCAGTCTGGTCAACTTCTTTGAGTCAGTTACCAGAGCTGTGGATGAGAGCAGAGTGGTTCATACAGCCTACCTTCATCTGGCCAAGCTCTTTGATACCATTCCTCACGCAGGAATCATAGAAAAACTCACTAAGCTAGGCATCAACCCCTATATCACTAGGTGGGTTGCAAACTGGCTCACAGATAGAACCCACAGTGTGAAATTAGCTGACTCCAAGTCAGATTGCCGACCAGTCACAAGTGGAGTCCCACAGGATTCAGTACTGTTAGGATACTGTTTGGCATCTACTTCTCTGATGTCCAGGCCAACACGAAGGGACTCAGGCTGACAAGGTTCGCAGATGATTGCAAGTTGGGAGCTATTATTAACTCCCCAAGTGATGTTGACATCCTGCAGAAAGGCCTCACTGAGACCAACAACTGGTGTCAGAAACATGGCCTTAAGCTCAATGGCAAAAAATGTGTCATCATCCCCTTTGGGAAAAATTCGGTTCCCATGAATTACTACATCGATGGTAGTCCACTGAACACAAAAGGTGTTATAAGAGATCTGGGAACACAGGTTGACAGCAACCTCTTTTTTGACCACCACATTGCCACTGTGGTCAGAAAGTCCTTCTATGTGGCACATCTCATTACTAAGGGTTTTGCATCCGGGAAGAAAGAGGTCATTGTCTTCCTGTGCTCTTCCCTCATTAGGCCAGTCATCGAGTACAATGCCCCATTTGGCATGTACCTCATTAGACACCTGCAACAACTGGAGAGGCCAGAAAAGTACCTCACAAAGATGATCCTAGGCCTTTAACAGTTGTCCTATATGGACAGACTCAATAAACTCCAACTATTCTCTGTATCATATCGCCTACTTAGAGGTGATCTCTGCTTGACTTACAAAGCCATGTCTGACCCAGCTCTGTTAGAAATGCTGCATCTAAAGAAATCCCAATCCCTCCGTACCACATGCTCCAGAGACTTCAACCTCATTACCACAATCAACAGAACATGCTGGAGGGACAGGTTCATAACCCAGAGACTGCCCATGTCATGGAGCAGACTTCCCATACATGTCAAACAGAGCACCTCAGTAGCCCTCTTCAAGAGAAATCTTGATGAGTGGATGGAAAATAGAAAATTCACCCTGGGGATCACTCCAGTGGTTCTACTCGATAGAGGCACTGGGAACTAATGTCGGGTGGCACGATGCCAGGGTAATCCTATGGGCTAGGCTTATAAAGGCTTCATGGCCATTAGCCTAGTACACACCTATGAACCTTTGAACCTATGAACTAAGGGTAATAATCTACTGCAGTTTTTTTTAGATAACAAACCCTGTCAGCCCATTTTAATGTTAATGCCCATCACTAAACTTTCTATCCCTATAAACATGAATAATGTCCCAGAATGTCATAAAGCATGTTTATATAAAGCATTAGTCTCATAACCAGCCCAGCCATCCTTAGCTAACATCCTGGATGTTTTCCCTACCTAAAAAGCAGAGCAAGAACACACATCCATATCTGTGTCTATATCTATATATCTATATTTATGGGGTCTATATTATAAAGTCGAAGCTTTAGGTACCTAAAACTTGACACCTAAACAGCGAAAGCTGTAAACATCGAACGGCCACTTCCGCAAATTATTTCGTAGGGAAAGAATTTGCTTGGCTGGAAAAAAAATCAATTTCAAACCCTAATCGAGTTGGGGCTTTGCTCCCCCATGTGGGGGGCTGTACCCTCCCACCCCCTAACTAAATATACCAACTCCGAGATCGCTCTACAGTGGAGAAAAGGGCAGATTCCCGATAACAACCAAGCAAATTCTTTCCCTACAAAAGAATTTGCTGGTTTGGCCATTCGATATTTGCAGCTTTCGCTGTTTAGGTGTCGATCTTTAGGTATTCAGTTACCTAAAGTTTCGATCACCTAATATAGACCCATATTTATGTTTTATATATATATATACTTTCAAAATGGGCATTTACCAAAATGAAACAGTCCCTTTATATAAAATTATGTAAATATCTTTGTGTTGGTAAAGAAATTAATTTCTTTTTAAATTCAGCAAAATAATCTGGAATGTTTCCTAAACTCAGCTTTACAGATACTGTTCACCAGTAGTCTAACTTCACTGTTCATATATCTCAGTGTTTATTTAAAATATCCAAATACACATTTCCTCCATAAATGATAACAAATAATGTATCTGAATCGGTCTTCTGCTTGTGTTTTTATGAAGTAGTATTTATTTTCTAACTTATCTACAGCGGTTCTAATATGTTTAATAAATTCTATATTATATCCCATCTGAGCAGATCTGTCACTAAGTTCATCAGTCTTAGAGTGAAAGTCCATCTGTTCTGAGGAGATTCTTAGTCTTCAAAATTGTGACCTAGATGTATTTTAGTTACAAACTTAGGGTGACAGTTCAGTGCTTGAAGCAAAAATTGCTATGAAAGGGCTTCCTGAACAACGAGGTGCAGAGTACCACCCATTACCTGGGAATCCATACATCTATAAATGATGTAGAGAAAATCTGCACCTCTAATGTGAACTGTATGCCCCATCTGTTTTCATTTAGATATTGGACAAATTCATGATGTTTGGAAATATCTGATCGCCAGATGAGCCAACATGTCCATAGATTACAAAAATAAACTATGACATGCATCATAAATCAGTAGTTCTTCAAAGCACCCCATGAACAAGTTGGCATGTATTGGGCCAAAGAAAGCTCCCATAGCTGTTCCTTGAACTTATAAATAGCAGTGACCATCATAATAAAAAAATTAGAACATGTTCAGTTAAGCTCGACAAAGTGTATTAAAACCTATGCATATACCAGTTCTGTTTAACCAGTATTCTAATGCAGCAAGAACAGTATCATGGAGTATGCTGATGCAAAGAGATTTTACATCTGAAGTACACATCAGCCAACCTTCTTCCAACTGTATGTTTTTCATCAGCTGGAGATTCTGAATGGTGTCTTTGATTCTAGCCTTTACAACAACCAGTAAAGGGGACAAATAATGTGCTAACAAGTCTGATGATGGTTCATTTAGCAATGCCATTCCATTTTCCCTAGGTCTACCTAGTGGTTGAAAAGCATCTTTGTGAATTTTGTCAATGTATAAAAAAGTCCAGGTATCGTGAATCATCTTCCTTAGGAAACCTAGCTGACTTCTTATGCTGACACCAAGTAAATTCTCTATTTGAACTATAATCCACACTCTTTTATACTTTGTAAACTTCTTTGTTTTAACTCATTTTCCAAACCTGACGTAACTGACATATATTTGTTCAAATGAGTCTCTTATTTCCATTATTTTTATGTTAAGTTAATATATTCAGCTATGTATTAATACAAGCTGAAGCATGAGAAAAGTAAAAGCTTTCGAAGAGGATACGACGAGAAGTAAAGAGAGGGACCCTTCAAAGAAATGGGTATAAAAGGGTTCAACAAGAGGAAGAGAGGATGAGAAAAATACAACAGATATTGTAAAAGAAGATGACAAAAATCCGCTTGCAGCATGTAGCCCTTAGGGACTTTTTATTTTATGCTAATACCCTCGGTAGCGTTGTCGCCTCACAGTAAGACGCTGTCCGGTTCGATTCTCAGCTAGAGCGTCTTCTGCGTGGAGACGTGCGTGAATGGGCGTACCTTCGTTGAAGGTTGTGCATCAGGGCTGGTAACTCGGCATGTAAAAATCAACTACCAATCATTAGTGGACCGGAGTTCCACTGTGGCGACCCCTAACCAGGAAAAGCCGAAAGACACAACAACCCTGAAGCAATGAGAGTATTGGGCAGAAGGTTAAGATATCAGGAATGTGAGAGAACAGTATCCCTAGGGACGGGTACTAGGATAAGTGAAGCCCACACAAAGACAGGTAAGGTACTGGAGATCTTTAGAAGTTTTTATCAGGAACTCTGTACAGCTGAAATAAAGGATGGAATAACTAGGGATGGGCTGATTGTCTGAATAAACCAAGTTCCTCTCCTAAGATAAATCAGATTGGACAGGAGGAGTTACTTAAGGGGATAAGTCAGGACGCAATAAAGAAAGTTATGGCAAAACAGGCATTAGGAAAATCTCTGAGAATGGCTGGTCTTCTAGTTGAAATATGGAATCTGAGGGGCACAACACTGTTGCAAACATGAGTAGTGCTGATGAATAAGGTGTTAGGAGGGGAGACATTCTCACATCCCGGTGTCAGGTGATAAAAGCAGTAATACCAAAAGAGGGTAAGCATCTGAAATATGCAAGGTCACACTGACCTATAACTATCTTGAATTACTCTTATAAACTCTTTATGGGTGTCATTTTGTGAAAAAATTAGCAGAGATACTTCCAGGGTTGATACACTAGAATCAGTATTACTTTATTGAAGGTAAGAAAACTTTTGATAACATACTTGGTACCTTAGTATTCACAGATGTGGGGGGGGGGTGACCAGTAGCATTATTTAGTTTGGGTGCTGAAAAAGTATTTGATAGAGTAACATTGGATTATTTATTCACATTCCTAAGAACCTTGGCAATCCATGACCTGGTAGTGTATCAGTTACAAAGAATATATGAGGGTGCAGTGGTAAGGGGAAAGATCAGAGCAGAACTTTCAGCAAGGTTTTTCCTTAGAGGATCTAGACAAGGATGCTCCATTCCCATTGCTATTTGCAGTGTATTTGGAACCTGTAGCAGGAGAAATCTGGAAGTTACAAATCAAAGGTTATAAGTGAGGGAGTAGAGAGTTGAAGCTAACCTTATATGCTGATTGAGGGACCCGGGTAGGGATTTCCAGGAGTTGTTTAAGCAATGAGACATATTTGATAGATAGGATATAATGTAAACAAGAAAAAAAAAAAATATTGTCATGATAAAGATGCAGGATCAGGCACTGCTAGAGATTCACTTCAAATGTCCACAGGGATTATTGTGAGTAAAATGCTTGGGAATATGGTTAGGGCAAATAGTAGAGTCTTCAAGCGATCAAACTCTCAATGAGATGATGCAGAAAAAAAATAATAATTTGAGTAAATTTAAGCAGCTGAACCCAGAGGCTGGTCAGCAAGTGCAGGTCCTTCAGTGCCATATTCTACCATGTCTTGAATTAGGGACAAGATTTTTTGTCTCAACTGGATAAGAAGAATATGGGAATGTTGAAAAATTGGATGAGAACTATTTTTAGGGAAGCACCACAATTACAATTGAGTGTGAAAAGATTACAGTGGGAAGAGAGAAGGGGACCAGTATCTCCAGACCTAAAAAGTTAATATGGAAACAGTTCAGTGGTTTTGACTTAAACAGTGTCAGGTTGAGAATTATATGGCAGTGTGGAAGGAAATGTCAAAAGACAGGGAAAGTTGGTTGGGGAGAAAGGATATAATAGAAGCCTAGGGGAGTGTGATTGAGAAAGACTGCAATACCCAGTGCTGCTAGAAATAAGACAGTGACCTTTTCAAAGCTTGGAGAAGGGGCAAAACCCATAAATGGTTAGGATATCTGTTACCTAGAGCAAAAAAGAAATCAGATAAACAATCCAGGGTGAAAGTATGGAGGTGGCAGAGTAAAAGGATGGAACTGAAATATTGAGATCAATTAGTTCAAAAGGGAGAATTAAAGGGATGGGCAGAGTGTAGAATAACATATGGGTTGCTTGTAGAGTTCCAGAGGGATATGGAAGGATTGCTTCTAGAATTTGGAAAAATGAATTGAAAAGGAAAGCAGGAAAATGACTGGCCCCAGCTACGTAGGAGGAGAAAATTCAGAAAGGGATAAGCAAATATCTGAGTTATATAAGATTTTACAGAAGGCTGAAGAAGATAAAACTAAGGGACTTAGAAGTACTTGGGAGGAGATAGTAGAGGGTAATAGTAGAGGGTAAGCTCACTCCCAGAACTAGAAGGAAATTCATTTGTTACTTAGGAAGGCGTAGCAGTCAAGGAAATTTAGAATCTTTGCTTGGCAATATTTGCACAAATATTTGTATACTGTGACAACTACAGAAGATGTTCTGTAGTGTAAGGAGAAATCACTGGAGGTGCCAGGGACCACAATGGGGAGGCTGGTTACATATTTGTGAGGAGCTGTAACCAATTAGCCAAATTTAGGTCAGATTTCCATAGCATATTAGAGAAAATTGGTTGAGACAAGGTTTTAATAATAGCTTTGTTATTTCTGGGGGTAGAATGCTGAACAAAATAAGCTCCCAAGACGATTAGATGAGTTAATATCTGTAATAATGTTAGCAGCTTAAAAAGTTGTAACCAAAAAGTGAAAGTTTGAAGAGCCCCCACAGAAAGAAGTAATAGCGAAAATAGTTGAGGGAATTCAAGAACTAGAGATGAGTGGTCATAGGTTGAAAAATAGACGGCTGAGAGAAAGATGGATGCCACAGCTGACCCAGTCAGCAAAAGATTAGAGCTAAGGTGGAGGTCATAAAATAGACTGATGTAAGGGAAGTAGGATACAATATTAAGAAGAACCTTCCCTGTTCAGGACTGATGAAAGTTAATTGGTTGATCTCTTAGGGGAGAGCTAAATTGAATGGCATCTCCAAAGCCTTTTGAGAATATGTTGTCTTTTAGTAGTTATATTTTTTTTGCTGTTCCTTTACTTTATTTTGTTTTATGTTTATTCTCCTGTTTTTCAAATCTGCGCCAGTTGGGTAATTTATATTTTACAAATGTTTCACAAAGAGGCTTTAGAATACTAACCTAATTGTTATGTTACTTGCTTTATGCAATGGAAATTTAATACAGGTGGCAAATCTAGTTAGAAGAGTGGTTTTGTTCATGTTTCAGTGACTGGAGAACATTAAATATTTTGGTGAACATTTGTAGCCAAAGTTTCTGGGCTACCCATTCTGTATTGGGTTGGGTTAACATTGGATAAAGGTTAAAGTGGGTCACTGACTTTGAAAACTTATGTGAACAGTAGATACAATGCATTTGGATTGCTTAATATCTGAATAGTTCTCTGTAATAAATGGATCTTGTATAAACAAAAAAAAATTAACTTTCTAAAGAAGTTGGTTGCCAATGGAGAGGGTGGCCATGGTGGTGCAGTGGTTAGTGTTGTAACCTCACAGCAAGAGGTTCGATTCTTGGCCGGGGTGCCTTCTGTGAAGACTCTGCATATCCTCCCTGCGATCATTTGGGTTTCCTCCAGGTGGTCTGGTTTCCTCCCACATTCCAAAGACATGCAGTAGGTGGATTGAACACTCTAAAGTGGTCGTAGGTGTGAGTGAGTGGTACGGATGAACTACCACAGCAGGGCTAGCCACCTGGTGGTGCAAACCTTGGCTCGAGATGGTCATCACTGTTGAAATGACACCTCGACCCAATGTGCAAAATGGGAAAAAGGGGTTGAGGATAGATGGACTGGTTGTCAAGTGAGGGCCAGTAACAAAATAAGAAAAAAGCAGGCAGGTGCATCCCAATGTTTTTTATTAAAGCAGTCTGATTCATCATAAGTGGGAATTATTAAAGAAGCTTCATCTACTGGGGCATCATTTCAGTCCTTTCTAAAGAGAGGTTTGCCAGACTGTCAAAGTATTAAGATATTTAAACTTAGACCAACATATGATTCTTATCTGATAGATTATGTTAGAAATTTACTGAACTGTTTATCTAAAAGCCCTGATCTTTGATAGCCATCCCTGAAAACTCAGAAGGGTTCTCTAGGTTCCATGGGGTATTTAGTTGTGGACCACCCTTTTGTCAAACTGTGTTTCCATTGAGTGGTTTAAAAACTGCAGCTTTAGTTTCTGTCCTCTCTGATAAGTAATATAAAATATTTGAGAAAAGAAAAATATAACTTAGTAGGTACTCTTCTGGAGTGAACCCTCTAATGTAAAGAGATACAACACAGCAGCTTGCATGCCGTAGTTCTTATAGCACAGGGGGTGCTCATTGTGCTTCCAGTTCAGTTCCCACTGTCATCTGTTTAACTTCCTCTTATGAGTGTCTGTTCTAGTTGCATTAGTGCTGTGTGAACTCTGGAATCACTGGAGAATTTTTAAAAAATAGCTTTAATTCTTTTGTTACCATCCAACAAACTGTTTACCATGTACTGCATTTTGTCCTGTTTTAAAGTTCCTTATATGGAGACAGCCAAGTGATGTAGTTTGCCAGTATGGATTTTAGGATCATTTTCAACATGTAATAGCACTGTTTGGTTGACAATAACTAGAGAGGTGCTGCTGTACCCAGAGTGTGAGTTTCCGGTGACCTTTTCTTTAATTTTAATGTTTGGTTGTGTTGTTTGAACTAATAGGAATATGTATATCTCAGCAGCATTGAATCCTACTTATAGGAATTAAGATATAAAGAAAGAATTGTAAATATAAATAAATGCATGGATCACACATGCTTCCTTTGTTAAAACATAGTGGAACTCAGTTTATACAAACTGACAGTTTTGAAGTGTATGCAGTACATATGTTTTTTTCATTTGTGAATGTCCATGCCTGTGTGTATACATATTAGACTGATGTAACTAATAAAAACAAAGTTGCTCACTGTTGTTTTTTTTTTGTTTGTTTTTTTGTTTTTATTTCAAGCGTGATATATCTGGAACCGTATCTGTCAAAGATGTTCTAGCTCGTGCTGCAGCTAAAGGATTGCTGGAAGGTGCGGAAGTTACAAAAACACAGAAGAAGGAAAAGCGAAAGAAAAGCAAACCACCATGCCTTAAGAAAAATATTTCAGCTGCTGTTAAAAGTCAGGCGAAGATTACAGAGTTCTTAAATCGAGAACTAAATCTAAATACTAATATCTGTAACAGTGATGCTCCTACAGTCACATCTTCAGGTCAGGATGTAATTAACAATTATAAAAAACAGACGACAGCTTCTGGCTTAAAGAAGAAGCTTCCAAAACCTAAAGCAATCTTGGCAGTTCCTAATTCCTTGAAAAGAAATGTTGCCAGTATGTCTTCCAGTGACAGGTTCCAAGTTCAGAGTGCAAGTGTAAGAAAAGCAAAACGAGAAGAAAGGACTGTGCTGAAACCTATGGAATTTGTCTTGCCTCCTCCGATTATGCCAAAAAACCCAAAATCTTAACAGTTCTTTTTACCGGATTAGTAGGAATGCAGAACTCAAAGTTATTCCCTTCAGCGTCTGAAAATGTAAAAGAGTAAAACCCCTTATTTAGTGTTCTGCATTGACTTTCTCTGACATTCCTGCTCTTTTTATTGCTAACTGAAATATTCTGATCGGGTATAGAATTAATATTAAAACAGATGTTTTATTTTTCTGGAGCCTTAGCAAGGTAAATTACTTTATGCATACTCTGCCTTTATATGATGGTTGCAAAATAAACTAGCCTAAATTGATGAATAGTATTGAAGTATTCAATTAATTTGGAATGCATTATGTTCTCTTAACTTTTATACTGATGTTATCATTTTTGAAAATTGCATGACTGCATCTAGTATTTTTTAAAGAAAAGATCATAACCACTTGGAGACTTTGGCAAATGTTATGGTGTATTTAAGCTTTCTACTGTGTTATTTTCCCAGAATATTTAATACCAGCAACATTAATGTAAAAATGGAATCTTACTTCGACTGCTCTTATAGTACACATTTATTACAGAATACTTGGTGGTCTATCAGCATTCTTCAACTTTTCCTTATCTTTTTACAGGAATCCTTCTCTGAGACTGACCTGAGTCCATCCTTCAGCACAAATGTTGGCATAAAATCAGTAGTCCCTTACATGCTTGACAGATTTTTTTTTTCTTCTTTTGTAATAGAGTTTGATCTTTAAATGTTTTGGTATTTCTGCTGTCAGACTACTGAGAGATATCTGTAGCATCATGCTTCCACATTTCTACTTCAGTTAAGCGAACAGCAGTATTTTTATATGAGGTACAGCACTTTAAGAAAGACTATCTGTCATGTCTAAAATTTAACATCTAGAAAATGAGATATTCATTTGATTTGTTTTTGTTGCTAGAAAATAAAGTTTGGGAAATGGAAAAAATCCCGTGCTTTCCCCATATGAGATTGTATTCCATTCCCTTGGTGATCCCCTCCAAGAAGTAGCATAATGGTAAAGGAAAATCACTATTAAGTGTACAAGATGTCTGTATAACTCCTGATCTACTGGGTAAAGGCAACTTTAAATTTTCACATCTGGGATCTAATATTGGCTTGTACTGATAGCAGTAGTGTTTAAAGATATGTTAATAAAATGAGAATATACAAGGTAGTTGGCAAGTAGACCCCAGCACTTTTAGGTGGCCTACCATTTCATTTTCTGCCATTACCACGGGATGCATGGCAGAACCTGTCTGATGGAGTATGGCGTATTTGGGTCGCACAGTGGTGCTGCAGCAGATAACATTGTTGCTTCACAGCAAGAGGTTTCCCAGTTTGATTCTCAGCTGGGGTGCCTTCTGTGTGGAGTCTGCATGGATTTCCTCTGGGTGCTTTGGTTTCCTCCCAAAGACATGCAGTAGTTGGTTTGGAGTTTGGACACTCTAAATTGGCCATAGGTGTGAGTGTGTGTGTGTGTAGTATGGATGAACTTTTATGGCAGGGCTAGCAACCAGGCAGTGTAAACATTGTCTCTAGATGATTGTCACTGTTGAAGTGGCACCCCAATCCTCATGTATGGAAGGTGTGTTGTCACATCAGTGTGCTATTCATAAATATAATTATGCTCATGACTTTGCACAACCTTTGAGTATCTTACAGAAATGTACAGTGTACTGAACAGTTCAGCAGCACACCAATCACTGATTAAGATGGGGACTACTTGCCCAAGAGTAGCAGGGCACACATGCTGTCATACTGCATCCTGCTTAAAATATTGCTTGTTCTATTTTTCTTCTGCCTGTTGGGAAAGTAAGATAAATGAGATCAGCATGGATATGATGTATGAGTGTTATTAACAACAGGAGGTGGGAGAGGGAATAACCATTTCCATTTCAGCAACATTCATTATTTAACACTTTAAGTTCCACAATATCAAATTGTAACATGGATGAAAATTATTAATATAAAAGCTGTTGTTTAGTATATGCCTCCCAACCAGAAAGTACCATATGTTCTAGTACAGTTGCTTTCAGTTCAACAATATAACCATCATGTACTTCATGAAAATGTGCAGCTACGTGACTTCTTTTCTTATTTCTGATATCCCTTAGGTGTTGCTTTAAATTTTCTTGTCCAACCTCTGTACAGACAGGCAGGCAGACACATACCCACACATCAAGGTGTTTATGACTGTCAGTATAACACAAGTGTACTTATATTTAACATCCATCCTTTTGTCATTACTGTAATTAGCACACAATGAAGGGACATTTAGAACAGTTTCTGTAAGCAAAATATCGTAATAAATAAATGCTTAGTAATTCTCCTTTTCTACTTTTTGTAATTATTTCTAAGTAATGCTGTAGAGTCTTGCCTCCTTTATATGGAATACTTATAATACTAGGCATTAAATCAGAAAGTTCTCCATCAGCTTTTAGTAAATTATATCTCTAATTTTATGTACAATTCTGTCTGTCAGCACATTATGTTCAGCAAACAAAGTAACCCATATTCTTATGACTACATCTGTTATTATTACTGTTACAAAATTGATGAAATTATTTATCTTATGTCATTTTCATTCATTCATCAACTGTTGAGGTCTGGATCCAATCCTCAGATCTGACTTGGCTGTTTCTTCCAGATTGCAGAACACTGAAACTCTCAAGCTCCTCCCTTTGCCCACAATGCCGTAGTCACCATTCACACCTCTTGTTTGCCAAAGTAGCATTCAGACATAGGTCGTAAAACGCTCGAATGAACTTAAAATTTATGTCAGTTAAGCTTTTCTCTTTATAATTCTTGTCTATTAGGACTCTAAGGAGTATTCGATCCTTCTCTGATCCGACCTACAGTTTTGGAGCCATCAGATCAGGTACTTTGGAGCTGGATGACTCTTGGAGCAGTAGCATCAACTTTGGCTCCATGGTGTTAGATTTGACTCCAAAGTTGTTGGAGCTATCTCTGCATCTCAGAGCTTTGGCACTAGACAGTTCTGCAATGACTCTGTCCTTAAGTAGTTTGCCTGCGGGGTGGCAGGAACTGGCAATCCATAAGCCTGCCTTGTCAGATCTGTCAGTTTGTGTTTCTCCCAGGCATTCTGCCTTCGTGGTATTGCAGAGACCCTTCCCTATTCCTAGAGTTCAGACTTCTCTACCCTCTTCAGCTGCAACCACCTTACCATTCAGTTCTATATCCAGAGCCTGAGTCATCCATTCCACTGGAACAGCCAGCCAGAACCAGTCTCAAGGTCACTTAGCAGGATATAGTTATCGCTTCTGATGTCTCCCGGGAGCATACCACTGAGGAGTTTCCTTGGAAGAGGAAGTGCAAAAGGAAGCACTTAGACTCTTCTCAGGAGTTTGTCACTGAGGACACTGACTATAATGAATGGGAAGGGTCCCCCAGATTATCACCCAATGATCTCTCCTTTGGAGACATCTTAGAACTCCTAAAGCAAAGGGGTAGTTGGTCCCCCAATATCCATTCCCAAGAGGAGTCAATGTTCCTGGAGGCCTTCGGTGTTGCCCATTTATGTCCTGAGTGACTCTGCCCTCCTATGAGCTCATTGATTTGGTCTCTTGACAGGCATGGAAGGAGCCAGACATGACTGAGCCAATCCCTAAGAGACCAGATATGATCCTGGTACCACCTAAGGATAGACCACACTGGAGTAAAGGAGTACCCTCTTGATGCCATGGTTGTATCAGTGGCCACTAAGAAGGAACTGGCAGAACAAAGTTACTCTATCTAGCCCCCCCAACAGAGGTTCTACGGCACCAGACAGATTTGGAGAGTGTGTTTATGCTTCAACAACCTTTACCTTTAGGTTGCTGAATTATCTGGCACATTTTACAACACTACAGAGGGATTTGATAAAAGAACTTTCCAAATCCCTCTCTGGAACCATATCCTCCAAGGTAGAGAGTACTATTTCCTCACAGTTGGCTATCCTTCAGTCTATTTCAAATTTATCCATGAGGCTTATCTCCTACACAGCTGAAGGTACCTCACAAGTGGTGGGTTCAGGCATTTCCATCAGAAGACATGTCTGGATGTTCTTATGTGTCTTTGCAGAACCATTCAAGTTGTCTTTCGTCAATGCTTCCTTTGACAAAACCTCCTTATTTGGCCCCAAGTTAAGGATACACACTGTCAGTGTGAGCAGGAAGGGAAAACCCTGTCTGCTGTGGGTGTACATTTTTCAACCCCCTCAACGGACCTTTTCTAGGAACCAATGAGGCGGACAGAAAATGTGGTTCAAAAAATCCCAGGCTCCCTTCCAAGAGCCACATGGAGACAGTTCCCCCAGGGGCAGAGGGAGAACTTAAATGGAAGATGCTGTCCACATGGCAGAAGTGGTCCACATAACCAAGCTTCCGGAGATACTTTCTCTGACAGATCTTATCAGCATTCCTGAAAAGAGACTCGACGGTTCATCTCTGGATGCAGTCAGGAGTTGTCTTTCCCTGCACCAGAGAGACTGGCTAGAAATTGCAAAATATTCATGAATGCAGAGGACAATATCCAGAGGTTATACAATACCATTTCCCCATCCACCTTTTCTAGTATCAAAGAAATTCCCTGATGTTCCACCCAGTCAGAGGGAAGCAGCAGCACTAGAAATAAACAAGCTGTTAAAAAAAGGGTCATCCAACAGAAACTCCCCCCAGACAACATAGAATCCAGAATTTGAGATTCTTTTTAGTGTCAAAAAAGACAGGTGACTAACCAGTGTTGGATCTCAGTGAATTAAATAACTTGGTTCAACATACAAAGTTTCTGATGGTCATAGTTCAGTCCATTTTGCCATTTCTGCAGAAGGATGACTGGATGTGCTTAACAAATCATAAGGATGTGTACTATCACATAAAAATGAACAGACAATCCAGAAGATATCTATGCTTCCAGCTGGGAGTCAGTCATTACCAATTCAAAGTACTGAGCTTCGTTCTCACCACAGCCCTTAGGGTGTTTACTAAGTGTAGTTACAGCTCACTTGAAACTGTGAGGATTTTGAGTGCTTTCATATCTGGACATCTGGCTCCTAACTGCTCTGACCAGACATCAACTAATTCAAGCTCAGAGCTACTTACTCCAGTTGTCCTCCCATCTGGGGAATTCTGTAAATTACAACAAATCTCAACTTCAGCCAACTCAGAATTTGGAATTAATCGGTGGTCTGTTCAATATGGCTAGTCAAATAGCTTCTCTCCCTCTCTCCTGGATTCAAACAGTTCAGTTCCAGGTCAAAAAGACCATTCAAAGGTCTTCTCTTTCAGCTTGTCTGATATTCCAAATATTGGGATCCATGTCAGCAGCAGTCACTCTTGTACTGTTAACAAGGTACCATATGAGGATCCTTCAATGGACACTCGCAACTCAGTGGTCTGTTCTCCAACAACCTTTATCCAGTCAAGTCAAAATAACGCAAGCCTGCAAAAATTACTTTCTATGGTGGATCCATTCCGGTCAGGTACAAGAAGGCCATTTCTTTGTTCTCCCTTAACCCAAGACAACAATGACTACAGATGCCTCTCAGATCAGGTGGCAGGGTACTTCTTGGGAAGGATGGTCCAAGGCACATGATCTCCTGAAGAGGTCAACATGCTTATCATTGTCCTGGAGATGAGAGGTGTCCTCCTAGCATTGCAGGCCTTCCAAGACACTCTCCTAATCAGGACTATTGTGATTTACATGGGCAATATGTTGGTGGTCTGGTATATCAACAAATAAGGGCAAGCAGGTCTCACCCTCTTTGTCAAGACACTGTGAGAGTATGGCAGTGGGTGATCTCATCCAATAGCTTTCTAATAGCAATGCACATTCCAGGGAAGTCCAATGTAATTGCAGACATGCAGGTCTATTCTAATGTCTTATGAGTGGTCTCTCAACATGAAGGTGGCAGAGAGGATTTTCCTTTGAAGGGGCCAACCATGCTGTGATCTTTTTGCGTCTTGTCTCAGCAGGTTCTTTACCCTGGTAAAGGGTATCCCTGAGGGATGGTCTACTTCACATTTGGCCCTTCGTTCTCCTTTACACTTACCTTGTATTACCCTAATATTCAAATTTCTCCAGAAAGCATTTCAGTTGAAGAGCACAGTAATCCTCATTGCCCCTGGGCTTATGAGATCTGGTTTCTCTTCCTTTGGCCTCATCTACATCTGCCATGGATTCTGAATTCATCTCCATACCTACTGTCTCACCCGACAGACGTGACTCATCCAGACATTACAGGTCTCAAGTTGATGCATGATTCCTCCAATTTCATTGACTGCTAGACAGCCCAGACTCTCCTCCCATGTTTGTTACATCCTGTTATCATCTCACAAAGCCTCTACGAGAAAAGTTTACAAAAGTAAATGGGAAAGATTTGTTTTTTGGGCACACAAAAAGAGTTTAGATCCCTTTTCAGCAGAGATTTCTAAGGTTCTTGACTTTTTAGCTACAATTTTGAATGAAGAGACTAATTGTCAGAGTACAATTACCAGCCATTTCCAACTTTCATGTAGAACACAGAAAAAAACGAACTTTTAAACCAGAATCATTGGTGGTGAACTTCTGGTCCTGGTCCTGGTCCTGGTTTGTGGATTCCAACTTTCATGTAAGAGTAAATGACTCAACCTTAGCTTCCTCCAAGGTTAGCAAAGCCTTTTTAAGAGGAACATATCTACTTAGATCTCCTCTAAAGGATACTACTCCTCCTTGGGATTTAAATGTTGTTCTTCAGGCCTTAACTCAACCCCCATTTGAACCATCAGCTAAGTCTGAACTAAACTTTCTGACCTGGAAGATTGTTTTCCTAGTTGCTATTACTTCTGCAAGAACAGTGTCTGAGCTTCAGGCTCACTCTTCCACACCTCCTTATGTAATCTTTCATAAGGATTGAGTATCCTTACAGACCAACCCTTCCTTTCTAACCAAGGTGGTATCAGAATCCAATATTAATCAAGTTATCAACCTTCCAGTTTTATTTCCAAATTTCTCAAGCAAAGGAGCGTATATGTTACACCTATTGGATGTTCACAGACAGTTACATTTCTACCTTCACTGAAGCAAAAATTTGAAAAAATTCAAACAATTATTTGTTTCCTTTTCTGAATCAAAATTAGGCAAACCAGTTTGTAAAGTGACTTTGGCTAAATGGTTAAAAGACTGTATTACCTTTATTTATGAAAAAGTAGGTTTGCCTTTACCAAAACCACCAAAAACCCATTCCACCAGGTCTATGGCATCTTATTCAGCTTTCTTGTCTAGACCTTCCTTGGATGAAATTTGTGGAACTTCAACCTGGACTAATCCTCATACGTTTATTACTCATTCCAAATTGGATCTGGTCTCTAGGGGAAGAGCAGCCTTTGGCTCAGCTGTGCTTAGGAATATCTTTCCTTAGAGTCCTCCTGGGATTTAGGTAGCTGAGGACTCTGTCCCAACAGCTGAGGAATGAATGAATAAAAAATGACAATACTGGATAAAGAATTTATGTACTCACCATAATGTTCCATCTGTGTTGTCCATTTTCATTCTTCCTCAACTTCCCTCCCACCAACCCCCTTCTTTGCTTGCACTCCTGGAAAGATCAAAGGATATTGGAGGAACCACTGTTCGTTTGAGCCTCAGATTCTGTTATTTCCTTATTTTGTACTACCCTGTAGGTCTGTGGGCAGGTCTGAGGTGTGTAAGGTGACTAGGGCATTGTGGGTACAAGTGGAAGCTTGAGAGTTTCAGTGTTCTACAGTCTGGAAGAAGCATCCGAGTCGGATATGAGGAAGAATAAACATGGACAACACAGATGGAACATTATGGTGAGTACATAACTTCTTTTTTCATACAACAGTTTTGCTCTGTTCTCTCCTATTGTGGACATGTGCTGCATACTTCCGCCTCATTAGACGTCAAGTATCCAACCCTGTAAATCAGCATGTCAGACTATGATAGTGAAATGTCTGTCAGATTACACATTTAGTACCTATGCACAAAAACAAATAAATCTGCCCCCCGCCCCTTGAAACTTAGTAAAAATCTTTGTGGAAGAATAGCAAGAATGCAACTAAAAATGCACATAACACTATTATTCTAACCTTAGAGAGGGATTACGGTGAAGCTAAGTGCTGAATTTGTTCTCTGCAAATTATCTCCCTCAACTCATGAAGTTCTGATATCAAATTTACAGACACAAAAATTCTGTGTTTTCTTGTAAAATATATAGGCTTTTTACTTCTGATGCAATGACAACACAATAAAATCATAGTCTGTCAGGCCTTGTTCTGCATATGTGGTAAAATATGGAATTTCCTCCCTGCCAACCTTACTCTCATGACCTCCTTAGCCCAATTCAACAAGAGTCTCAAACTCCATTTCATATCACACTGGCTATGTCTATGTTCTAGCCCTGATTAGCTCCTTCCTCTAAAATTGTGTACTAAAAATCCTCTTGCTCACTCTAGCAGAGAAACTAAACCTACTCAATTCTGGATATGATCTAACTCTATATTTGTTTGACTGAGTCAGTCTACAAAAAGATGCTTTTATTATGATGAATACCATTTGTAAATGTTTATCTGAGGTATGGATCCTGGAGCCTCAATAGGAGATATGCATATAAACTAAATTTAATTCTGCATGTGTTGTTTCTGTAAATCTAGCTTGCTTGAACAAGTCTGCAAAAACATTTTTTTTCTCATAAATAAAAACACTATTGCTACTATATGTATTATACTATATGTATATATGTATTATTACTATATGTAATATTTTTCTGAATGTATCTGTGTTGAAGCTTTTCTCTCTGAGCCTCCGCTGAAAATGGACTTGTATCCAGTCAGACTATCCTGGTCAACAAATGTAAAATAAAAAATAAAGAAAATAAAAATATTTTATCCTAGAAAGATGTCATATACCTTGCCTTAGTTGAAACCAACCAAAATGCAGCATGCCAAACTACGATATGGAGATGCATGCAAAGCCCCACATTTGGTACCAGTGTACAGAAGGACATAACTCATTCTTTGAGACTTCTTAAGAAAACTCAAGATGCTCCATTCTCTAATACTCCCTAAAACCTATTCACTTCATAATAACAGAAAAAACTATGTACATCTTCAAATATTAAAGTTTTACCATCCTAATAGGAACAAATGTTCCAAACTGACAGCCCCACTCACAGACTTCAGTTAACCTAAAAGAAAGGTTATACATGCTAAGACGCATGGTGCAGCCTGTGCTTCAGCTAAGTGCTGTCTAGTTTTGTCTTATCTTTATAGTATTCCCAGATGAGTAAACACATGAATGATGTCAGAGAACATAATCCCCTAGCCATTTCTCTTTATCAGATTGTCTTCTAGGGACATGAAGACCAGATATTTACCTGCTAGAAAAAGTCTTATAATATTCAATATTCTTTTTAATGTACTTGCTTTCTCTTAAAACTTGCTACTAGATCAAGCTAAGGGCCGTAATACAGTATTCCGCTATGCAAGAATGACAAAAAGCACACTGTTTTATCTTTTGTCATGCTCTTTTAACCAGGCCTTTGTTTTTTTTTCTTTACATTGCAATGCTTACATTTCTTAAAACTGAACAAGGAGAAAGAGAGAAGAGAGAAAAAAACAGGAGCACATGTTTACATTAGTATCCCCATTACACTTAAAAATAACTGATAGAACTTTACTTTGTAGCATGCAGAGAAAATAAAATAAAAATAGTACCATTAAGAAAAAATGTTATTTTACTTAGTTTACTTTCTCCATCCTCTCCCCCCCCAAGTATTTTTCCAAACATTAATGACATGAAGTAGGGCATATGCTTTAGAGGGTCTATATTATAACAGCAAATTATAAAAATATCGAACGCTGTTATATCAACCCCTTAAAGTCGAAAACTAAAATGTGCGAACAACCAGAACAGTTCCCAAAAAAAATAATAATAATAAAACACACTAAACACAATTTTAAGTGGGGGGCTTCACCCCCTACACCCCCCATGTAGGGGGCTGTGCCCCCCCACACCCCTACTTAAATATACCAACTCCGAGATTGCACTACAGTGGAGGAAACAGCACAACCCGGACAGCTGGCCCAGCGATTTCTTTCCCTGGGAAAGAAATTGCTGTTCTGGTTGTTCGCTCTTTTTAGTTTTCGACTTTAAGGTGTCGATATAACAGAGTTTGATCTTTTGATCATTCACTGTTACAAAGTAGACCCTGCTTTAGAGTCCCCTACAAGTTTAACAAAGTCCAAAAGAGTCCAATATTTACAGGTTTTCTTGTTCTATCATGTTTCACAAATATAATTGTTGCTTTATAATCCCACATTTGTCAGTTGCCATGTTACTGGTTTTATTCCTGTTCATCTTCATCTCCAAAATCCTGTCTCTGCTTCATTTCCAACATGCTCTCAATTCTTGTAGTCAACTCTTGTGCATTTTTCCCTCTTCCAGGCATTTTCCATTAAAACATTGGAAAAGTTTTCACTGGGACAGTCTCTCTGTGGTCTTTATTACCCAAAGAACAAGAAGCAGAATCTCCTTCTGTTTCACAGCTCACTTTTTGTTTGACAAACTTTTGTATTTCCTCCTTAGCGTGTACTTCATCAAAAATGATTTTTCCCTCCAGGGAAGAAAATTTTAAAGATAGCTGGGTATATCAGTTTGAATCTCATGCCTGCTTCTTCACATTCCCTGAATTATAGAATGAATTTACTCCTCTTCTGCCTGGTGTACAATGAGTAGTCATCCTCCTCAAACACTCTGCTGTCTCTCTCTTTTAGTACTTTGTCCTTCTGCCACAGTTTCATCAGAAGCAACTCCTTCTGCTAAGATTGCAGTTTTACTGCTAAAGGTCTAGGTTGCTTTCTCACACCCAGGTTTGAAGCAAATGCACAACGTGCCCTTTCAGTTAGCAACTCCTGCTGTGGAATGGAATACCAGCCCAGTTGCTTATTTGTGCTTTCATAAAACTAATAGCCTGTTCCTTTCAGCTTCTGTGGTACAGCAGAAAATGTCAGGTTTTCCCTGTGTGCTCTGTCCTCTTATTTTTTGAAATATCTGTTGAGCAGTCTCATATTCAGCCAGCCCTTTCTTCATTTGACCTTTAATTTTTGCAGTTTTGTCACCTCTTCTGAATATATGTTTAAAGCTTCTTCCATTTTTTTGCAGCCTTTCCTTTTGTTGTTTGAGTTGATATACTCCATCAGTGTTCTGTTTATTTTAATCAGGTTTGTGTGCAGTTGTCTTATACTTTCCTCTAGGTTACTGGAAGTCATGTCTGGACCTTGCACTGCTTTTTGCTGATCAGCTGCAGTACTTTTTCCAGTTAGTGTTTTTTCCTCACTTTTTATAGCTGATTTTCCTTCAGTTCCTCTGTATTACTATTTTCCTTCAGTTCCTCTGTATTACTTTTTTTCCTGGCATCCAGGCAGTGTACTTACTAGCCATTTACTGAAATTTACACAGAAATTTAAATCCAGCGGCTTTTTCTGCTAAGTTTCTGTTTTTATACTTGGAGAGCTAGAATTAAGCTGTTACTTAGTGTGCAGCAATCTTGGAAGTCTCATTGAACATTGCTTTGAATTATTTTCTGTTTGAAACAAAGTTGGAATAGCAACCTAAATAAAAGATGAAACTTAACCCAGCAATGACTAGCCCACAGAAACATCAGCCTGCCGGTATCTCCTTTCACCTTTCATTTTATAATCTAAACATCAACAGGCTACTTAACAAGTATGTATGCTGTCCTTTGGGGCACAATGCTGCATGTGGATACTACCTAGCCAAGCATTGGGAAATATCAATACAAATTATTTACATACATCGTTAAGATGATGGTGCAATGCTTGTTTTCATGGAACCCATTCATAGGACTTTGAGCATGATGTATTAAGGGGCACTATATAATAAATAATAGTTGTACAGTAAAGATTGACTGAAGGGAAGATACACTTAATTCTGATGTTATATTTTCTGTCTGTTCCTCAACTGATTGGTTTTGAATCTGACATCGGATCCGACATTTGCCTTTTATTTCCAGACTTAGAATCTGTAGCTCAGGCTCCTTCCCTTATCCATAACCCCTCCTGTCCCTAACATTACCTCTGACCTTGTTTGCTTCTAATAGAGGCTTAGGCTTCTATTTAGTTGTGTTATTTTTATATTTTAAAGTTTTGGTGCTTCTCTGCTGTCATCTTCAAATATATTGGTGCCTTTTTCTACTGAAGTTCCTTTCCTTCCCATATAACAAACAAAGTTTTCTCTAGGCCTCCTTTGTGCCTTCTGCACTTTCTTCCCTTTTCTTACTAGTTATATCTAGTAGTTTTTCTTACCATTGCTGGTATTCTTGCCTTTATATAAACGTTTACACCAATCTCCTCTCCTTTGTGTATTCTGTTTTACAATTACTGGAAGTGTTTCTCTTTTTCTATCAGGGAGTATGTTGGACAAGCCTACTGGTTTTAAGAAATGTGTGGCTTTAAGCCACAAGATGTGAAATTCTGATTCACACCTGGTGTGTACATTATTTAGGGGCAGCTCATCTAGAAGAGGACTGCTGTATTTGCAAGGAATTTGTTTATCGAGCCATGACTGAATGTCAGAACAAACTTGTGCTCAAGGGTCTAATTCCTTCTGATTCCACAAATTTGCATCAGGAGCTCCCACATCCAGAAAAATGTCCCCAGATAAACACAAGGGAGTAAAGAGCAACAGGCCCAAAAGAAGAGCAGAGAGATGAAGAAACAATCCCCTGATCACTCTCCAGCATCCCCATTATCTTTGGCTCTGATAAAAATTTCAAGGCTTTGGATCCTATTGATGTCTTAGATCCAATTCCATTTTGGTCCAAGACTCATCCCTTACTGGAGCCGAGGTTTTCCCCAGATCCAGCTGTCCTAAACTGCAGTTACCCTTTCTACAGGAAAGATCCTTAAAGAGTACTTTGAGGCCACCTTCTGCATCTTCATCACTGAGGTCCATCAGGTCTGCCAGAAGCTTGATAGAAGGTGATAATGAATAGAATGATGAGGAAATTCCTCAGGACCCAAATTCAGTTGGAAGATCTTCCAGCTCCAGCTCCTATCAAACTCTTGAGCTTTGGACCATCTCCCTTGCCTCTGGCTACTCCTATCATGATCCAGCCTCCAGGTTTGGGGATGCTGGATCCAAGTTCTTCCACACTGTCTGTGTTGGATTCAAAGTTGTGGTCATCTTCAACTTCGGCATCATCTCTGACTCAACTAGTTCCAGTTTCTTTGGAGCCAGAAGTGTCTCAGAGCCAAAGCTTCTGCATTGATTCTGGGGATAAAGATTCAACTCTAAAGCTTTCTGGACTGTTTCCTTCCCCTCAGAGCCGCTGCGTTAGATAGCTCAGCTGCTGCTTTGGTCTTGGTGCAGAGTTGGCTTGGCGCTGTTGGTCATGCTTGTGTGACAACTTCGCCTCTAAATGGGTTGGGTTCCCCCTCAGGTTCTGCCTTCAAGGTAGAGGAGAGAACTCTCCCCAAGATTAAAGAATGGACATCTCTACCCCTCTTGGTTCCATCCACTCCACAACTGATAGCCCTGGGTCCCGATCCTGCATAGTCTATCCCATTGGAAGAGCATACTAGCCTTGAGAAGGTCCTTATTTAGGACTCCCCTCAAACTTTTGAGTCCTCTCTGGACCTTCCCCCTGCAGAGGCTCCTTAGAAGCATAAGTATAAGAGGAGACACATTGGATCCTCCCATGAGTCTTTGAAGGAGACATGATTTCAGTGAAGGGGACGGGTCCTCCAGCTCACACCTTGAAAACATCTCATTCTGGGAGATCTTCAAGCTTGTCATACAGAAAGAAGGTTGGTCTTTCAAAGCCCTATCCTAAGAGGAATCCGTGTTTTGTGAGGCTTTTGTTTCAGCTCAGCTACTCCATGAGCAGCTCCCCTGCTGATGAGATGGTGGATTTACTCCCCTGTCGAGCATAGAAGGAACCAGATGTTACAGAATCAATCCCCAGAAAAAATAGACAAATATCTTGTTGCCCTTAAAGACCACTATCACTGGAGCAAAGGCATGGCAGTGGATGTCATAATAGTGGCAGTCTGGGTGTAAACAATAATTACTAGAGGCTATTTCATTCCCTTTCTCTATCCACCCCCTGTATGAAGGAATACTTCCCCAACATACCATCTTCTAATAGAAGAGCAATGGCATTAGAAATAAAAAGGCTGCTAGACAAACAAGTTATCCAAGAGGTCTCATCAGAGCAGCAAGGGCTCAGAACTTATTCTAGATTCTTTTTAGTGCCAAAAAGGAACAGAGACCTAAGGCCAAATTTGGACCTCACTCACTTGAATCAATATGTCAAACACACAAAGTTCCAGATAATCACAGTATAGCCTGTCTTCCCCTTCCTGAGGAAAGACAACTGGATGTGCTTGATAGAACTTCAAGCGTATACTACCACAACAAAATGGACAGATGCTCCAAGAAGTTCCTTCACATTTTGCTGGGAGCCAGTCATTTTCATTTCAGAGTCCTGCTGTTTTGTATCACCACAGCCCCACTCCCAGGGTGTTCCCCAAATGCATGGCAGTGGTGCCATCTCATCTCTGACTGCAAAGTTTGCAGGTGTTCCGCTATCTAGACAACTGGCTGCTTACCTCTCATGCCATGACTCTGCTAGTCTGGGCCAGAAACTATTTGCTTCAGCTGTGCTCCAACTTGGGAATTACAGTGAAACAAGACAAATCTAGGTTTTCCCCAGTGCAGGTTCTGAAGTTTATAAGAGCTCATTGGACACAACCATTAAAATTGCAAGGTTACTGGAGAACAGGTTACTCACTCTAATAAATCAGGTTCAACACCTTTCCTATCAAACACCACCTGCCAGACTAGTTCAACTTCTAGGATCAATGGCAGCCTCCTGTACTTTGGTCCCCTTGGCAAGGTATTAAATGAGAATGTTACATTGGCAGCCGTGGTCCATTGGTCCATCAGATCCCATCCTATGACTTTTCCTATCTGCTTAATAATGCAGAAAATGTGTAACTTCAGCAGAATCAATCTCCAGTGATTTTTTTGAGCCATCCTTTTATTTCTCCCTCTTCCAAACTCACAGTGACCATTGATGCTTTCTAACTTTGTGGGAAGGTGGGAAATTACTTAGGAAATATGGTCCAAGACATGTGGTCTCCATCAGAGGCCAATCTTCACATCAATGTCTTAGAGATGAGGGGTGTCTTAGTAATGTTGCATACTTTTCTGGATGTCCTTTGTCTAGGAGTAATTTCTATCAAGACCAACATATCAGTAGTCTGATACATGAACAAACAAGGGGGAATATGCTCCTATCCTCTATGTGGGGAAACAAGAGCATGGTAGTGGGAGATATCTTTCCAACTTCTTTCTGATAGTAGTGCACATACTGAGGAAGACCACTATTCTAGCAGACAAGTTAAGTAGATCTATTCTGCTACCTCATGAATGGTCTTTCAATCCAACAGTGGCAACACAACTCTTCCATTATTGGGGCCAATCACACTGTGATCTTTTTACTTTTTACATCAGTTCCAAATGCAGCAGGCACTTTGCTGTGATCCTGCAGGAGGGGGGAGTCCCCGAGAGATGCTGTGATCTATGCTTGGCCCTCAAGTCTCCTATAAGCTGTCCCTCCAACTCCCCTACTTCCAAAATTCCTTCAGAAAACATTACAATAGAATATCATGCTTATCCTCATTGCCCCTTTTTGGGTTCAACAGGTGTGGTTTCCCTTCCTTTGGTCTCATCTAGTGCACCCCCCCCCCCTTGGGTGCTTGATCTGAACCTAGATCTCTTGTTTCATCTGTCAGAAATGCCTTATCTGAACACCTAAACCCTAAAACTTAACACATGGTTTCTCCACTTCCAGTGATGTGTAGTCACTCCAGGCTTTCATCCCAAATGGTCCATATTTTTACTTCTTCCTGGAAACCATCCACTAGGAAAGTTTACAAATGTAAGTGGAAAAGATTTTCCATTTGGGCTTCACAGAAAAATGTAGATCCTTTTTCAGCCCCTTAGATTTCCTTGCCTTCATTTTCCATAACAGACTTAGTTATTAAACTGTCAAGGTCCAGCTGGCAGAGGTCTCAAACTTCCATATTGTAGAGACAAAAACTTCTGTAACCTTACTCAAATTGTATAAAGCTTTCATTAGAGGTGCTTCTATTCTTAGACCCCCCCACTCTAGGATCCCACTTCCCCTTTGGACATGACTGCCTTTGCTACAAGCCTTGACCCACACTCCTTTTGAACCTGCTGCTAAGGTGGACTTAAAATTTCTGACTTGGAAGATCTTTTTCCTGGTAGCATTTCTTCAGCCAGAAGGGTGTCAGAGCTCCAATCCCTGTCTTCCACAAGGACAGAGTTTTTTTACACACCAACCTTTCCTTTTTGCTTAAAATAGCCTCACAGACTTCAATAAGAGTATTAATCTACCAGTCTTCTTTCCAAATTTTTAGAATAAAGAAGACATGCTCCATTTATTAGATGTGCAAAGACAATTAAGTTTCTACCTTCATCATACCAAACATTTTAGGAAGTCAGGTCAGTTGTGTATTTCATGTTTTAAAGCCAAGATGGTCAAGGCATGTCAAACTTTACTGTAACTAGATGGTTTACTGACTGTATCTCCTACATAAGTAAGCAAAACAGTTTGGCCTTATCTAGACACCAAAAGCACATTCAACAACATCTGTTTCCACTTCTTCAGCCTTCTTTTCTAGGAACTCAATGACATTTGTGCTGCTGCCACCTGGCCTAATGTTCATACCTTCATTTCCATTACAAATTGGATTTGCTTTCCAGAGATAAGGCAGCTTTCAGTTATGCAATCCTCCATAACATCCTTCTTTGAGACCACCCATGGAACTAAGTAGATGGGGTCTCTGACCCATTAGTTGAGGAATGGACAGAAGAGACAACATCAGATACAAAATGTATGCACTCACCATATGATAGATCTGTGTTGTCTATTTCTGTCCTCCTTGCCTCTTCCATTTTATGGTAGGTTTTCTTCCTTTGGCTTCTGGTATGACTATATTGGCTGCCATTGGTACAGCATTGTATATTCTTGCAGCTCCAGTGCAGATTTTGTTTTGCTTTGTCATGCTGTCTTTTGATACCTTATTTATGGTAATACATATTTGTAATTAATGTACTGGTTTTGTAGGATTCAAGGGCAAATTCTATCTGAGATAATGTTGAGGACAGGAGGGTATTATTTGTAAGGGGAGTAGTCTGAGCTACAGATCCTAAACATACCTCACAGCTGTACAGATTTTCGTAGAATGTCCAGCTTTTTAACTCCTGTTTTTGGTCCATTTTTCATAAAACCAATTTTCTGGCAGAACATTGATAAGTCATTAAAGATTGAAGTTCGAAACTAATGACAGACATTTGATTTTCAGACTTAAAACCCTTCAGAAAATCCATGCTAACACAAAACATGTTATTCTATCAACTTTCTAAGTTTGTAAGAGCAATATTTAAAAATTTACTCCATTTTTGGGCCTTTGTTCCCCCATTATTTACAGCTTTGTCTAGATTTCTTGCTCTAAGCGGTTGAGAGGTATGATCATAAGTCTGGAATAAGTGGCCGAATAGTTGAGGAAGGACAGAAACAGACCCAAAGGGGATAATAATGAATTTCTTGGCATTCAGTATGAGGCCATGCTTCTGGCACCTGCCATTAGTTTGGGTAAGGCCATGTTGGAGGATGTTCACATCACTTTGGGAATTTAAGACAGCACCCAGCTTGCAGTCATCTACAAAGTTGGTCAGCCACAGACCACTGGTTTTGGCTTGCACCTCAGAAAGTATATTCCAAACAGTAGAGGCCTAAGACCAATCTTTGGGGTGTGCCGCTCATTATGGGTCTACTACTAGAGGTGGTTTCCCCTATTTTGACTGAGTGGGTTCTATCAGTGAGCCATTTAGCTACCCATTGGTAACATATGGATTGATGCCTAGCTGGGAGAGTTTACCTATTATGCCCGACTGGTAAATAGTGTCAAAGGTTTTGACTAGGTCAAGGTAGGTGGTGTGCACTGTCTTCCCCTCAACCATGGCTTTGGTGACTGTTTCGAAGAAATCACCCGAGTTTAACAAGCATGATCTTCCTTTGACAAAACCAAACTGTGTGGGGTCATGCGTTTGGCGGTTGCCAATGTCCTTGTTTATAAGGTCCATGATAATGCTTTCCATGGCCTTGCAGATCAGGCTAGTTAGGCTGATAGGCCTGTAATTGCTTGGGTCAGTGGGCACTCCACCTTTGTGTAGAGGGATGACAGTGGCTGTCCTGGTGCTCAGGCTTTGGTTGAATAAGGTGCCTTATGGTGCTGAGGGTTCATGCCTTAGTTCATGTAGGATGCAGCCAGGGATGTTGTCAGGTCCCATGGAGGCTATATTTTTTGCCTTTGAGAGGGCATTGAAGACCTGCACCTGGTGATAAGTGGAGGGGGGCAGGTGTTGGGGATTGGTTTAATGATTGGGGGACGGGGGTGATGTTTTCTCTGAGCCTGTCTGCCAACAGGTTGGTTATATCTATGGCATTTGTGTATGTGTTGTTCTTGACCACCAGTTCAGAGCAAATTTGGGTACTAACTTTGAGATTTTGGACTTATGTGAAGAAGGCCTTGGGATTGTCTGTAGTGGACATGGCTAATTTGGACTCAAAGTTAGACTTAGAGGATTTCATCAGTGATCTTATTTGCTTGTTCAGACAAAGGAGTTATTGCTTCCAACTTGGCTCCTGCTTTTTCTTGGTCCTGGACAGCAATTTTTTTCCTTTTATTATAGAGTTTTATTTCTGCTGTCTACCAGACAGGTTTACTCTTCCATGAAGAAGATGATTTGGTCCTGTCAGGTATTTCTGAGTCCATGCAGCTATGTAGGTGCTTATATAGTTTTTTGGTGCAGGCCTGAACATCAGTGCTAGTTCCAACTGAAGGGATGGTGGCTGTGAATTTTTGTTTGACCCTGGCAAGGGGTAGGTCAGGGGAGATGTTGACTTCGAACGTGATCGCTTTATGGTCGGATCTTACCAAGGAGGATGACACTGTAGGGGTGCTACAGTGGCTACTTGTTGGTTAGTACCAGGTCCAGGATATTTTCACCTCTTGTGGGGGTGTCGACCAGCTGATCCAATGCATTGGCATTGATGAAGTCAAGAAATCACTGGGCATTCATGTTTGGACTAAAATAGGTCCTCCACTCTATGGCTGGGTAGTTTAAGTCACCCAGGATCAGGGAAGAGGGCTGAATCTTGATGAATTCAAGTAAGTCCAGATAGGTGGAGTGGGCGTCCTGAGTCATGAGTGGGTGTTTGTAGCTAGCTATGATTTGAATATGTGTTTTTTCAACAGTTAACTGCACTCGGAGTGTCTCCTGTGTGTCATAATGTTTGATCAGCCTGGAGGTGTGTATGTCTTTGATAAATATTGAAACTCCACCTCCTTTTGTTTGTAGCCCTCCATTTGGGGTCTGAAAGTATGGTAGTACAAGTAACCTGGTAAGGCTGGGGTGATCTCCACAGCTTTGAATCAGGTTTCAGTGACTGCACAAATGTCGGCATCCTCCAGGGTGAGGAATGCTTGCAATGAGTGCAGTTTCATGCTAGGACTCTCAGTGTTTAGCAGCATGACCTTTAAATTTCATTTGGAAGAATTTTTCACATTAGTAATTTTGTTTTCATGACTTTACCTAAAAAAGGCACTATGGGGGAAGCAAGAGCCTTTGCCAGAAGGCTAAAGCCCAGGAGAGACAGATGAAGGCCAGTTCTGCCAAAGCATCGTGGTCTGTCAATCATGTCCTCCCAGGTTGTCAGGTACTGGATCCTCTTGGAATGACACCAGAAACTAAGCCAATTGTTAAAGTCAGTTATTTTCTGTTTGTATTGAGGCATTATTCCGGGTGATGGTAGGATGCTGCTTAAGGCTAGGGACATACTTGCCTGGGACACATATTTAGCAAGCTCAATCATGTCTCTTTTCATATAGTCCAGAGACGTAGGTCTCAAGTCATTCACACCAACATGGAGTATGACAGAGTCATAACAGTACCTGTTGTTTTGCGTGCATGTGTGATATGGCAGATTTTACCACCTGACAAGCAACTTACCATGACTTTCTCCTAGTCTAGCCTGATGAGGGGCACATCTGTGTGTCTCATGATAGAGTATTCTGTGACTAGTATGTTGGGTTTGTGGCTGGGCCTTAGAGGCTGTGAGACACAGGCTTGGTGCTTGGTGCTGTGGATTATGATGTGCTTGCGTGTTTTTGGCTCAGAGGTCTCTTTCGTTTAGGTATGTTTTTCTTGAGACCTTCCACATATGTAGGAGTGTGTTGTACAGGTGTGGGTTGTGTTAGAGGTGTGGTGTATGTAGTGTTTATGCAGACAACCTTCTCAGTCCCAGATGTACTGGCTTGTGATTGAGACAACACAGATTCTAGGTTCTTAATGTAATTGCATCTCTCACATATTGTGTTCATAAGTGGTAGTAGTAGAGGGTTGTCCGTGTACATGAGGCAGTTGCTTCACTGTCTCAGGATGCCCATATCAACCAGACTAGCAGGAGAAACCATAAGAAATTATCCGTCCATGTTGTCAGAATATGTGGACCAGAGGTCAGGAATAGTGGTGTGGGTACTATCCGAGGAGAGTACCTATAGGTGTGAGTAGGGCTGGATAAAATCAATACAGGAGCTGCAAGGGAGGGCCTCACCATCACAGGAGTACATGACTTTTGTTTATGTATAGGTCAGAAAATAAAACAATGCAAAACGTTTGGCAAAATAACATCATTGAAAGGATAACTTGATACATTTATCATATATTTGTCCACTGGCATTCTGTATTCAAGGTAAAGCTGCAGAAAAGAAAGCAGTTAAACAAACTGCAAAACAGTGTTCAATTAGAGGCATAGGTACTGGAGGGACCAGGTAAGAAGAATGGGAACGGCCAATGCTGGCTCACACAACATGAGGGAGGGCAGTTTGATCTTACTGCATTGAAAACAGCTACTGGCAGGAAAGTAATCACCTACAGATTGAGGTGAGCAAACCTGCACTGCAGGCTATGCACCACTAAGACTGCATGTGGCGTAATGAGCATGCATTAATCTGTGAAGCAGAATATGGCAGAGATCAGCAAGCATCTGTGGGGGTGGGAAATAATTACACCCACAGAACTGGCAATGTTATCCTGCTTCCTAGCACCTAAATCTCTCCTCGTGGATAACTAAAGGGTTGACTAGGTTCTCTAGTTAGGAAGTGAATGGGTCATAGGACTCTCGCCCAGATTGGAGGAGCCTACCTCCTACCCTATTAGGAGGAAAAATGAGCTAAGGGGGGTGCAGATAGGGGAGCCACTGAGCAAAATCTAAGGGGAAGGGTGGAAAAATAAACTGCAGATCCAAGTATATCAAGTGAAATATACCATATATGGATTTTTTTGTATTAAAGATGCACAGAGTATAGAAAAACTTGAAGCATGGGCGGAAATAAAAATTAGTGAAGAATTATTTGTTTGCCACAAAACAGAGCAGAGCAAAACTGAGAGAAGCAGCAATAAAAGGTACACTGACTATTGGCAGCACCTTGTACTCATATCCCTTACCTACCAAAAAGCTGATACTGCCCAAAGTAGATAGTCATAAAACTCACAGCAAATCATATCAGTTAAACAATAAAAGTAAACAAGGTACAGTTAATGACATTTGCTCCAGGAGGTGCCATATGTTGCATCATTGTATTTGCCAAATAGTTAAAACTGGGCAACAATTTGATATGAAGTGAAAATGTAGGCTTCCTCCTGAAAAGGCTGAGATAAACTGTAAAGCTTGGAAGTTAAAGACAACATTGATAGCACTCCATGCACATACACTGCTGTAACATCAGCCAAACAAATACAGAATGTTGCATTTGGAATAAAGAATGTTTCATTCCAGCAAAAGTACCACTGAATTAAAGTAGAGTAAATAAAGAATATATCCTTAAACAAGGACAATGTGGCATCACAGTGTGAGCAGTGTACAACCAGCCAATACAACGAATAATCCAGCTTTTATTATTATTCAGTTTAGTGAAGTTCTTTATAATGCACAGGAGAAAAGCTAATAAATTATAAGCTCCTAACCCACTCAAAACATCTACAGTTAAGCAGAAAGAATTAACAAACAGCTTTACTTAGTCTGCAAATTAAGGAAACACTAAAGGGGAAAACCTGCATATACTTTAATAAAATAAACATATCCTATTGCACATTGTCAGGGATGGGGGGGAGGATTTGAAACCACATTCTCATTTAAAATATTACTTGCAACTATTCTGCTAACAATAAACCAGTGGCACTGGCTTCTGTGAGTCTCTTTTACATATTGTGGGCAATGACATTACTGTATATGTATGATAGGTGGCACAGTATATGTGGCAATTTTTAATGACACAATAGAATGGACATTTGGCAGTGCCACCTCCCTGTAGGCTATCATACCAATGATCACTGTCATTTATACAGTCATTGCAAGTTTCTGTTTAAAGATCATCAGTGACGGTGTTAATCTATCCATAAACCTGTCATGATGAGTAGTGTGCTGCAGCTTCAGCTGGTAACTACTAAGAGCATGCTTATCATAAACACATCTTTCAAATGTGTTTCTACATCTATATATGACTAGTGCTGCACTCATACATACCTGCAGGCCAAATCAAAAAGGATTGCCAGAAGCTTACTTCTAAGTGCAGGACTTTTGAGACATCCAGAAGAAAGGAGAATGTTGACTCTTATAAAGCATATAGCCAAGACAGCAAGGGAAAGAAGAACAATAAAGAGAGTCACATATGAAAAAATACACGCCATTAGATAATTCATCAGGAAGGTTCAATGTTCTAGTCATTTGGTAGTTACAGCACCCCTGCCCTTGAGTTAGATTCATTTGAGTTTGTGAAAAAGGATACATCTACTCCATGTGGTGAACAATATATATCTTAAATCCGGTATTAAGGTCTGTTTTCACACCAGCCAAGCTTGAAGTAAAGCAAGTATCAGCCCATGTAACATAACTGATAAGTCTGTGCACTTACTTCAATTTACCTTCCTTCAAGGCACCACTGTCTGTCATCTGTATATTATTAGCATATGAGAAGTTGAAACTGACACTGGTTATATCTGAGTACAAGCTGTCCATCATCAAGCAATAATAAATGGCCTTTTATGCCTGCTTAGGTAGCATTAGTTGAGAATTCACATTCTCAGCAGCTATTGGAAGTGAGCATCATACAGTCTTTCTGTCACAGGATTTCCACATCAACTCTCACTTTTCAGTCTTTATATGACTTTTGTGTCCAGGTTTTCCATATCATCCCCCACCTTCCCTGCTGATTATATCTTGTTAGCCTAGGTTTTTTTTTAGCCTCCCCCTTCCCGCAGGGCCAAGTGCAGTGGCTCCTCTTGCTTCCCTCAGTCATCACATTCATTCTGTGGTCATGGGAGGTTGAAATTCATGGGCAAGGTGACAGTCCTATGCTCCATTTATTCATGCTTGGGAATCCTCCATGAGCTCATGCATTTGCAGTGAGATTTGGATGGTAGGGAGTAGTGGCCTACCTTCTCTCCCAGCGAAGTACCCCTTCCCTGTGGTTGCACTGTATCTGCCCTCCGAGGGAAGACATGTCACTGCATGCTGAATTTCCCTTGACTTACTATGTGACTTGCCCATGACAGTGCAGGCTTGATTGCCTTAAACTCCATGGGGTAGATACATAATGCTCCTTCACTGAGAGCCAAAGCCACCTCCCTGCCCCTAAGATGGGTAAGCCAGCAACAGCCATTCATTCCAATCCTCCCTTGCCAGCTGCTACAGGAACCCAGGCCAGTTTAAGCTCATGTTGCCTGTAACTTAGTTAAGGCTTTATCTCTCTGTTCCATGGTGTTGGCCAGAGTTAGCCTTGGCTTTTTAAGACTCTTAGTGATGCAGTACATGCTACACAGATGTTGACACCTGCCATGCCTCTCAACCTTACCAAATTCCTCAGTATTTACCGGTTTTGAGGGAAAAATAATTGGATTCCATGAATTCCCGAGTGGCCCCTTTAATTCCCGATTTTTTTCGCTTATATTTTATTTATTTTTTTCATGTGTTACAACTTTAAATTTATAGCTGACCTCACCACTCATCACCAGCTTACAGGGGCAGTGGCATGCATGATGACATCAGCTTTGTTGGACTACATCAGATTTTGAACTGTTTTGGAGGGAATGGCTGTGCAAATTTAAGTTATAGACTTTCAGTCCACTCAGTCCATCCAGCACCCGCCTACATGCTGCAGATCATGTCCCAGGTAAGAAAAAAAAGAATTCTGACTGCAGTATTGTATTGGCTTAGCAGCATTTGGTATTTCTACTGGCCACTCCATTCTTCATATGTTTTATTTAAGCAGACGGAGTAGCTTATTATTTTATTTAAGCAAACAAGCAGTGTGTGTGTGTGTGTGTGTGTGTGTGTGTGTGTGTGTGTGTGTGTGTGTGTGTGTGTGTGTGTGTGTGTGTGTGTGTGTGTGTCCGTGTGAAGCAGCAGGAACAGCTTATTATTTTATTTCTGCAAACAAGCAGAAACGAGCAGTGTCATGCATGTTTTATTTACACAATCAAGCAGAAATGAGCAGCGTGTGTGTTAGCTTAGCAGCATCTGATATTTCTACTGGCCACTTCATTCTTCATATGTTTTATTTAAACAGCCAGAGCTGCTTATGAATTATGTTATGCAGCATCTGATATTTCTTTTATTTAAGCAAATGAGGTCGGTGTGCGTGTGTTGCAGCAGAAATAAGCTGCATGTTTTATTTAAGCAAACTAGCAGAAACAAGCAGCATGTTTTATTTAAACAAACAAGCAGGGTGTGTAATCCATGTGTGTGTGTGTGTGTGTGTGTGTGTGTGTGTGTGTGTGTGTGTGTGTGTGTGTGTGTGTGTGTGTGTGTATTAGCTTAGCAGCATCTGCTATTTCTACTGGCCTCTGCTTATTATGTTATGTATTTCTTTTATTTAAGCAGCAGCTTAGCAGAAACGAGCAGCGTGTGTGCTCAGTGTGTGTACAGCATCTGATATTTCTTTAGCAGCAGATTATTATTGTATTTAAGCAGTAACGAGCAGCAGCTTATTTTATTTAAGCAAACGAGGTGTGTGTGTGTGTGTGTGTGTGTGTGTGTGTGTGTGTGTGTGTGTGTGTACTGGCCACTCCATTCTTCATCACAGCTTATTATGTTATACAGCATATTTCTTTTATTGTGTGTTGCAGGCTTGCAGCATCTGATATTTCTTTACCAGCAGCTTATTATTTTATTTAAGCAGAAACAAGCAACAGATTATTTTATTTAAGCAAATGAGATGTGTGTGTACTGGCCACTCCATTCTTCATCACAGCTTATTATGTCATGCAGCTTAGTTTTTAAGCAAACTCCATTCTTCATCACAGCTTATGTTATGCAGCATATTTCTTTTATTGTGTGTGTTGCAGGCTTACAGCATCTGATATTTCTTTAGCACAGCTTATTATTTTATTTAAGCAAACGAGGTGTTTGTGTACTGGCCAGTCCATTCTTCATAACAGCTTATTATGTTATGCAGCATATAAATGAGCAGCAGGATGGGGCTATGTTTTGGTTGTCTGTTCAGCTTGAGTTTGAAAGTTGGTACCCCACAATTCCATTGGAGTGGGTTGGGTTACATAATTATGTATGCAAATTATTTGTTAATCAGCGTACAGATTTGTACCTTTTTTCATGGGCCTTTGTCCAGATTTTTGATGTTTCAAGGTTGAGACGTATGCTACCTACCCATGCCACCCCACCAGCATCAGTGGAGGTGACAGCCTTTATCCCACTTACAGAGACACTGTAGACAAAAAGAGGGTACCTGAGACACACACACATACACACTCACATTTAGCATTCAGTACCATAAGAGCAAACAATAATGAACCGCCACTGCTTCTTTCTCACATTTTTTCATGTCTGTTTCTTGCTTCACTACTTACCAATCTCCTGTGATTTAAAGACATAACCAGGATGATTGGGAATCTTAGTCAATGAATTCCACCCTTCAAGATGCTTTGTTTTGGGAAATATACCAGATGGTTTTGAAATCTGTAAATTGTGCTATGACAACTATCATGACCTGAAATAGTGCCTTTATATATATCAGTCAAAATACCAAAGCAGACACCCTGTGTCATCTGCATTCTTTTCTAGAGGTGGCCACAAAGTATCCTAATGGCCATTTTTTGAGCAAGAGACAGAAGACTATATTATTTCTCAATGAATGGCTTTGCCCAGTTTATCAAAAGTCCAGTGTCAGGTAATTTTTTTTTAGTGACGTGAGACAGCATACTAAGCCATGGTCTGTGAACCTGCAAAACAGAGCGTCATACGATGTAAATTGTAGAATGTAGACACTGTAGGGAAGAGGCTCAATAATGTGTTAAGTCTGTCACTAAGAACTTTAACCCACATGCACTTTTTCCTGCATTTCAGCAGGGCAGCAGTTACTTCTGAAGCAGTTAGAACATTTTTTGATCAATCTCTGCAGTATGCAGAACAGACTGCACAAGCATATTTATTAGTTGAGTTGCACATACCTTTCAACTGTCCAGATTTATGTTGAATATCTAGATTTATGCCTCATATTTTTGGACTGTTTCTCATAAAATGTCTGGTTTTCTGGCAAATCACTCAAGATTGGAGTCACAAATAATGATATACATTTGAGTTTCAGGGTAACCATTTGAAATGGCAGGACCCACTAGAAGCTAGAGTGAATCCTGAAACACAAAGGCTGAATAGCCAAAAGGTCAGACTTATGTATACTAAGCCTGAAATGCCATTTTTCGAAATATTCCCTTTTCTCTGAGGTATGGTGATCTCGGAGTTGGTATATATAAGTTTGGGGAGGGGGCTTGCCCCCCACATGGCATGCAGGACTGCCTCCCCCCCCAAAAAAGTAGTTTGAAGGAGAAGATCAATTTTCCGAGATTTTTATTTTTTTTTTTTTTGCTTATTGGCACGCAACATTTTGAGTAATGACATTCATTGGGGAGCCAAGTTTCAGACTTTATGTCCTTCAGAAAATGCATACTAACACAAATCCTGTTATTCTAGCAAATTTCTAAGTGTATAAGAGGACTATTTAAAAAACCTGTCTGTATATTTGGCCCCCATTATTTTAAACTTTGTCCAGATTTCTTACAGTAAGAGGTTGAGAGGTACAATTGGTGGTCGTGGTTGACTAAAGGAAATACTATGGCTACACCCTTTACGGGTTCTATTTAGTAATGAAATGAGCAGACAATAAAAGGACCAGAAGTGGGAAGACAAAAAAACAAAATAAAATATAAAAATGGCAGCTCTAAGGGAGAATCATTTTCTAATTCCTCTAGAGAGCACCAACCTTTTTTCCCCCAATACCCACAGATGTGCTTTGTCAAGAGGGCTGGCAGCATTGCCTTCTTTATGACTTATCAATTGTAAACTCATTGCACCTGGAAAGTATTGAAACAAAATTTTTACTTTTAAAATTAAGAAAGTTGGCTTTGGGTGTGGTGAGTGAAACCACCACCAGCACCCACCACATATATAACAATACTCCAGGTTGCATAACATAAGGGGAAGAGAACAAATTCCACTTACCACATATTGTCATTTCTATAGTTATAGGGTGTGAGTAGTTTGACTTCTAACACTAACAGTGACACTTCTTCAGAATATCACTTTTAAAATCCCGGATCTGCCTTCAGAGGCACTCCAAAAATATATGTTCTCCCTGACAGAAGGTTTTCTACACCTGATTTTCCAGCTGCACTGTTCCTACTTCCCCATAAGGAGAAGGTAGATTGTTAGTTTTCTCCACTTGCATGGGAGCTAAGAAAGAAAGGCTGCATCTTGGAGTGTGCAAATATCCACACCCTCCTACATGTCTGCTCAGTGACCTAATTTCCTCAAAAATAGAGCGGAGAAAGAACTTTACTGATGGAGTCAGACTGAGGGAAGATAAAGAATTCAGAGGCCAACATTCTCCTTCTTTGTCGGTGTTCTGTAAGAGTTATGAGCTCTGCTTAGACTTTGAGAGATTGTGTTACTCCATTTGCCAGCTGACAATGAGAGTGGTACAACTAACAACCACTTTACAGTGGGGACCAGCTCTCCCACATTTGAGTTTGTACATGACCACACCCCGCCACCTTGTGTGAACTAATCCAGATATCCCAGTGAAAACTTAGGGGTTGCACTTCAGTATAGGGGGACTTTTCCCGTGGTCTCAACTTAACTTTCACCCCAACTCACACAAAATTCATTGGCTAAGATTGAAATGTCTTCATCCACATTATTTTAGGTAAGATGGACTGATAAAAATGACCAAATATTGGAAGTGTAACCGCTATTCATCATTTAATGGGACTTGTCTATATGGATATAAGAAGCACCTTTGCAGAGTATGGCTTGACATGCCCAAACTCAGGCCTGTCCTGACCAGATGCCACCTTTGGCATGTTGTACCATGAGCGCTGGGACCCTGTGAACCCTATCCTTGGATACCTGATCCTCACCTGTCATTTACTTCTTGCCTCATCCTGTGCACCGAATGTACCCAGGTTGCTGTCTTCTAGAATTAAGGCTAGAAGGTCTTGGTACATAGACAATGGCCTTAAATTCCATGAGAAGAAGCACAGTGTAGTAATGTTTGAAAAAAAATTATACTCCCTATGTTATAAACATTTCCCTTCAGCCAGATATAGTCATAAGAGACCTGGGTACATATGTGGACTACTTGCTCACATTTGATCAACACGTCTACACTGTACTCAGAAAATTACTCTGCAGGATGCAGGGGAACTTCCTGTATATCTAAGGAGGTCATCAGATCTATCATTGAGTATATTGCCCACTTTGGTATGTACAAATCCAAGATTGTTGTCAAATTAGTAAGGTTCCGGAGATTTTAACAAAGAAAGTCAAAGGTCTTAAATCCCTAAACTATCTCAAAAGATTAGCATTGGTATTATTATAGGCTATAACTCACTGGCTATTGTACAGGGACATTTGTTTCAGTTTTTGAGCCATGAAAGACCAGGTCTGATTTGACCTGATTTTTTTGCTCAGAAACAAAGAACCTGCCAGCAGATTACCCAAATGTAATGACTGCAACAGTGAAACACGAAGAACATCAAAGATCCACAGTAAGGACCTTAATTTGCACTTTCTGAAGGGATTGATTCCTTACACAGTACATGTTTGGCATGTAGAGTAAGCTTCCAATTCAAGATAAGCAAAGCACAAGCTTTCATGACTAAGCTTGACAAATAGATAAGTAGCCACAAATTTACCCTGGTGCTGTCAGGTTTGGAACTCCTCAAGAAGGAAGTGTACAGTGATAATTCAATAAAGGTGTTAAAAAAAGAAAGAAAGAAAGAAAAAAGAATGAAGTGTACAAATAAGCTGAAGGTTTCTGTTTATGGATAGACATTTTTATGATTTCTTTGTCTGTTTGAAGTATTATTCTGATTTTTTTTTTTTTTTTTTTGGTATCGCTCAGAGATAAGGAGTGCATATGAACATTCATATGGGGAGGCTCTCATATTTATGAAGTCCACCATGGATTGTTCTGTTCTTCCTTTGCTTTCCTCCCAGAACTAACTGAATCATTATTTGTCAAGAAGGATGAAAACGTCTGATTACCCCCTTGTGAAGCCTGTCCTGAAGGATGCCGTTTTTTTCTTTGCAACCTAGAAGCATCTTGATTCAGCTCCCTCTCTCCTAAATGCTATTCCTCCAGTTCTGATTTAACCAAGTGAATGTTCTGAGTGTTTAATTATTGCTGGCTTTGCTATAAGTTATACCTGAACTGGCTACTTATTTTTCTTGCCTGCTATTTATTGCTGTGCTTTATGAGCCACTGCTCTCCTTTGGGTGGAGGTGTTCTAAGCTGCACAACTGAGCTACCACTGAAGCCTGCTTTGACCTATTTATACTGGATTTGATGCTTTTCAATCCCTACAACATGAATGAAGTGTTATCCAGTGCCATGGTGTAGAGGGATAAAGGTCTGATTATGGCCAGGGCAATCTGGATTTGATTAGAGGCTTGGGTGTCTCAGGTGATGGGAAGGAGAGGATGTGAGTGTCCATGGGGGGATGCACTCATATGCAAGTAGTGGTTGATCTTTGTATGAGAACAGGTATGGTGGGCATTGTCTTCAGGGAGGCAGTGTATTGGCTGTTTGAAGGTGGAAAAATATGCCAGCACTCCCACTTTATGCTCATTCTTACACATATGAGGTGCACACATGGGGTAGGAATCTAAGACATAGCAAAAAAATCTTCCTTTTCTAGCAATATGATGCTGCCCCATGGTCAGAGAAAGTCTTAGGGAGGTTTGTCAGGTTTGGTGGACCCAGTGGATTGATTTCTGGGAGTAGCTGATGGCTGTAGGAACTTTAGGAAGGGAGAAAAGAATAAATTAAAAAAGTAGGGAAGTGCCATTATTTGCATTTCATTGTTAACATCTGAAGACAATTATTACTGATTTTACTCTATCTGCTAATTTGGGCACAGCTTAGTTCTTGGAGGCCATTTTAGAACAGTGCTGTAGTAGTTATCATAACAAGGTAATATTACTGCTGTTCTAGGCATTCAGTTGTTATTGGCTTTGCTGTAAGTTGTATTCCAACTGGCTACTTGTTTTTTCTTGCTCACAGTTAAATGCTTTGCTGTGTGAGCCATTGCTCTCCTTTTGCCTAAGATGCACTTCACACAGTAGCAGGGTACAGTGGACTCCATAGAAGTGTGTCACTTTAACTAAATTGTGTCTATAGCCTTAGTGTCCCATTCCCTCCTGTCACAATACCTGTCATTCCAAGTTGGTGCTACATGATTGCTCAATCATTGACTCAGTATTGTCAAGGAGCAAAGTGCCAAACCTTGCTGCAACCTTCATCACCTAGCTGAACTAAAGACCACTTGTTGCACCAAGCAGCATCATGTCCTTCTTAGTACAGTAACACACACACACACACACACACACACACACACACACACACACACACACACACACACACACACACACACACACACACACACACCTAGCTAGACAGTAACAAGTAAGGCCTTATAATAAGGAATGACTAGAGCACAACCTATGTGTGCCCATTACCTTCTCGATTATAGAACCCCTATGCTAGGTACTATTACCCAATATAGTAAATTCTATATTCAGCCTAGTAGATGCCTTCAGTTCACCTTATTCTGAGATTATAACAGCACAGGCCACTTCCTCACACTATTACCATCCTGTTAATACTAAGTGCTTTGAGGCAGTGCTCTAGCTGCTTAATGCACACTGACAATCATTCACATCTACATTTACTAACATCTGGATATGTGAGAGATAGAAATACCTGCTAAAGTTAGGGGCTAGCTTATCATCTAAACCTACACACAGCACTCAAAGGGTTATCAGTACCCATATCCCCCTACACCTGCAGGTCATGCACCTACAAACAAGACTTCTTATGTTGAGGTACATAAAAAGATTCCTTCCAAGCTTCAAAGGCCACCAAGATAAAAGCCTAACTCTCAAACTCCTCATCATCAGCATAATGAAAACTCATGTACTACACCATTATTACTAGTTATCTCAAACCGTACTAAGAAGTGTCATTATACCAATCCATATGATCCCTTAAGGCACCATGAGCGCTGCAGCCAAAACATAAGGAAATGTCATTGGTGAATCCATAGTGAGACACAGAGACAGTCCACTCACAAGGCTTGGTATAAATAATGGTGAGCTGCCTGTCAGAAGCAAGGATACATCAATTGTCTAGAGCTTTCAAGTCCCTTCACCCCAGATACATCTAAGACATGGCCATTATTCATGTGTGTGACTTGAGACCCACATTGCTGGATTATATGAAGAGATATGACAGAGCTCTCAGATCATACATCCAAGGCTGGTATGAAGCTAATCTTGAGCAGCATCCTACTGTCATTGAGAATGATGCTTCAGTATAAGCAAAATATGACTGACTTCAACAATTTACTTATCTATTGGTATTTTTCTATGGGGGATCCAATGTGAGACAGCATGGACTGTCTTACCTGCTTCACTGGGAGGTGGCATGCCACATTTCCTCAAGGCTTTCATATATTGGCCAGGATTTTCTCTACCCCCCACAGAGCCTTTTTTAGACAAAGTAACCTGTTCCTTCTGCCATCTCATCCAGACTAAACCAGGGCAGTATAAGAATGACAAAAAACTATCAAAGACTTCATTCTATCACATTAGGAAGGGGTCCCCACATAATGCACTTGCCAAGCATGCCACTGAGTTTGGGTGCACTCATACGTTTAAATTTCAGGTGATTGAAACTGTTACACCTAGCATCAGAGAAGGGGATATTATTGTATATACACTGTGTATAAGGAAACAAGGTGGATTGTTCTCTTAAGAGCAGATCGAGGCAGTGGCCTTAATGAAAGGGCTTCTATTAAGCCAGTTTTGAAGAAAAGAAGACTTTGTAAATGAAGTCTTTGATAGTTTTTTATCTTCAGTTTTTCTTTTTAGTTTACATTCTGTGAATGTATATTGGTTTAAAGTGACTTTAAGAATGTAAGTATGCATTGTGTAATGTTCTTGTTTTAACCTTGTGTCTATTACTTTGTATTTATTCACTTTGTATTTCTTTACTGTGACTTTAAGCGTTGATTATTTAATTAATTATTTAATTGATTTATTAGATGAGTTGGTTTTGTATAAAAGATAGGTTAGGTCTACTGTTTTTTAAAGGTCTGATGAAGCTCCAATGCGAAAGCGCTTACCTGTTTTTGTGCTGGAATAAATAGTGGATTTTTATTTCTTTGATTGGCTGAGTGTTTGTCCTCATTGAGTTGCAGCTGTGTTCTACCTCTGGTGGTGTATTCTTTAATATATTTTTCATGACTAATTACTGATGTACAAAAAAAACTGCAGTAAGCATATGACTTTGAAAAAAAAAGTAATAGCTGTTGATGTAAGAACTGAAGGCATAAAAAGTAAGGCTAAGAACAGCCCACAGAAAATTGTGAAATAAAGGAACAGTGGTGTATAAGTAATGTATTAAGGAGCTGTAAAACTGCAAATAAACAAAACATGTTAAAACATTAGCACATAAGTAAAGCTGGTGCACAAGACTGTTCAGCAACAATGGGGAGAGTAGGCCAATGACTGGGAATTCTGTAGTATAAAATTACTGTGACATCAACACTAGGCTGGCATGCATTATACTAATGTGAGGGGGAGTGAAAGGTAACAAAAGAAAGTATTAAAAGTTCCATGTCCAGAACATACCCATGCACCTGCAAGAGCCAAAAGGCAGTGCTCTAGAGGCCAGGGATGTGGAGGTGGGTCCAAGTGTGGGCAGCTGCCAAAAACCACAATGTTCAGTTTAGAGGGTAGGACTAGAAGGGTTATACTGGATGGCAGCAACTGAGAAAGCAGAGAGGGAATGGTCAAAAACAACAAGGAAAATATTGTTAATTATGGGGATCATTGGGGTTTGACAAATCCTGTCAGAAGGAGGAAAATACATGAAAGATTAAAGATGATAGGAAGACATTGTTCTATTACAAGAAACAAAACTTAAAACCAGAAATAGAGAGAAGATGCTGTGTTGTGACTACCCAAAGGGAGAAATGGGCAACAAGGCAAGGGGAGGAAAAAAAGGGAGTAGCAATTGTAAAGGGCTTCAGACAACCACAGAGAAAATGATAAAATATTGGCAAAATTAGATCATTTGACAGGGAACCGTGGAAGGAACATGCTGGTCAATAGGAAACATATATGCACCAAACAGGGGTGAAAAAGAACACTACACAAACTTTTTTTGGGTTACTGGGCACAGACAAGAAATGCAATAGTGATAATGGGAGCGGACTACAATGACACTGCAGAACCAGAAAAAATATATTGTATGGAAGGAGGGAATATACCAAAAAGAGACAAGAACTAGCCAAAGGAATGAAAGAGGAAGGGTTGCTGGACATAACAAGGGAAAAGTATCCAAATTAAAGGGAATACACCTTCACAAGAAATATTTTGGTAGAGGTAAGTAGGTTAGATAGGTTCTTAGTGAAGGAAAACCTAATAGAAGAGCTCCAAATACAGGAGGCACACATAATTAGCTTATGCAGTAGTGGAGCTTGTACAGGACAAAAGACAATGAGAAGGGAGATGAAGGTGGTCTAGCTATAAGTGAAAGGAGATAGAGGACAAGAAATTACTGCAAGGATTAATAAAGGAGTCAGTACAGCACAATATGAAAGAGTCAAACTGGAAGAACATTGGTGGATGAAATCAAGGTCACTATCAGGGGAAAACTGATGCTACAGAAGAAAAGATGGAAGGGTGATTGAGGAGCCATAGAGAGAACTAGAGGTAGTACTGAAGGAAGATGGAAGAAATTAAATGGAAGCACTGCAGATCAGAGAAAACGCAATAAGAATGGAATTAGAAAATAAAATTGTTACTGAGCAAGACCAGAGACCACCAAAATACAAGATTGCTACAACTAACACAGTTTGCCTGCCCTCCACAAAGCCACATTAATCCATCTCTATTAATTTTGACATCACCTTTCAGCCATTACAGATATAAACACTTTATAATCATGGTTTAGTATTGAAATGGGCCTGTATGAAGCTGATATTTACTTTCTTTAGGTATTACAGCTTCCACTGCTTCCTTCCAGGATGTTGGTACTTCTACTCTTAAAATACCGTAAAACAAAACCTTCCAGATCATTATCAGTTTTTTTCCTCCAAGGTTCCAAACTTCCACATCTATTTCTGGGGACTTTCCTGTAGCTGGTTATGCATCACCATTTTTATCTGATCTCCCTGTCATAATTGTTAGTAATTGAGCCTCATCTACTTCTAATTAATGGGTTATTTAATTCTTCACAAAAACATTTCCATTTTACCTTTTCTTGATTTCCTTATTTCTATGCTTTATGCAGAATTTTGTAGAATTTCCAAAATATTTCTAATACTTCTACATGATATTTTGCTATCTTCCTTGTTATAGGGTTCCTAAGCTTGGCAACAGCCCCTTCTGCTTTCTGTTGCCTGAGTCGTTGTGTTAAAAGTTTTTATGCTCTAGAGTTATTATCAAAAAACAGTTGCCTTAACAGCAATCTTTCTAAACTCATGCATATTATTGAGGTAATTCCATATTTTCTGTTTAGCATTCTGGATTTGCTCCTCTTCTTGTTCTGTGGGATTCTCCTATTTTGAAATACTTTAATATTTGTCATTCCGTCTAAATAATTCTTGTTACTTCTTAACCATATCTCCCTTTCCTTTAGTTCCACCTTGTTTTTAAACCCCATTTTAATTTTATCTCACTCTCTAGCTATATTTTCAAAATAAATTTCTATCTTTTCTAATAGATCCTGAATAATTTCCACTACCCATTCATTAAATTCCTCTCTTTTCAACAGTTAGGTGGGAAAGCACCAGTGTCTCATTTTTATTTCATTGCCCTGTGTTTTTATTTTAGTTATTATTAGTGCATGATCTGAAATAGCTATTGGGTGCATATCAAGACCTTTAATTAAATGCACACGTTGCTGTGAAATGTAAATTCTGTGTAGCCCAGTTTTATATCTTGGGGAATAATATATAAATTCACTCCAAACTCCTAGTGCTGAATTCTCATTTCCAGGCAAAATATTTTCTTTTTTTTTTCAAAAATCGACCCTCATTTGTTATATTTTCCCTTCTGGGCCCCCCAGACTCATCTTAACTGTTGTGAATCTAATTCTGGTCCCCAACTATATGTAATATTTCCTGCTGAAAGTTGATTATTTCTCCCAGAATTATTTTAAGCTTCAATATAACAGTTTTTGGTGGAATATAAATACATGCCAGTCTAATCCTCCTTCCATGCCAGTAGCCCCTTAGACTACAAATCTACCATTATTATCTTTTCTTTTATTCTCTTCTGTCACTGTTGGAGATCCTCTTGCAATTAATATAAGCACTCCTCTTTTCCTTTACCCCAGGTATTCCGCCAAATAACTATCTTGAAAACCTTTCCTTATCAAATTCACATGTCCAGTTCTTTCCAAGTACATCTTCTGTAGCATGGCTATTTGCACTTTACATTTTTAATATACTTTACTACACTTTCTTTTTTGTATCGTGAGATTATTGACATTTAAAGATATTACAGAAAGCATAATTGTCTTACAAAGTTATTATTACCACTTTTTATGTATACAGCTTTTTTGTTAAACGTATATTTCCAGGTTTTGTGTTACATGTCTATATTCTTTGGTAGGTTGATCTTTTATACAGTTGTTTCTTTTCATATCCATTTGTCACATCTTACAAAACATTTTGTTTCATTGAAAGCCTTTAAACAAAAAACAAAAACAAAAATAAATAAATAAAAAACCACCAATACCCCCTTAAAACCTATCAAGTTAATAATAACACACTAAACTATTTACATCTTCAAATATTGAAGTTTTACCCTCCTAATAGGAACAAATGTTCCAAACTGACAGCCACACTGATAGACTTGAGATAACCTAAAATAAAGGTTATCTATGCTAAGACATATGATACAACATGGGCTTCTACTAAGTGCTGTCTGACTTTGTCTTATTTTATAGCCACTCATCTGGGAAAACACTTGAATGCTTTCAGAAAACATTTTCTCTAAGCCATTTCTCTTTATCAGATTGTCTCCTAGAGACATGAGAACCAGACACAAAACTGGCAAGCATACATTTGTTTACTAGACAAAAGCCTTATAACATTCAATATTCTTTTTCATGTACTTTCTTTCTCTTAAAACTTGTTACTATATTAATCTAAAGTCCCCAACCCAGTCATCCCCTATGCAAGAATGAGAAAAAAAATACTAATTTTCTTTTTTCATGCTCTTTTAACCAGATTTTTTTTACATTGCAGTGCCAACATTTATCAAAACTGAGCAAGGAGAAAGAGAGAAAACGGGAGGAAGAAAAAAAATACAAGAACACCTATTTACAGTAGTATCTCTGTTACACTTAAATAACTGAGAAAACTTTACTTTATAGCACTGAAAAGAAATCCTGCAGTATTAAAATAGTACCATTAAGAAAAAATGGTTTTACTGAGAGTTAACTTTCTCCCTTCTCCTCCCCTCTCTTGAGTATTTACCAAACATTAGTGACATGAGGTAGGGCATATGCTTTAGAGTCCCCTACAAGTTTAACAAAGTTCAAAAAAGTCCAATATTTACAGATTTTCTTGTTCTGTCATGTTTCACAGATATAATTATTGCTTTGTAACCCCACATTTGTCAATTTCCAAGTTACTGGTTTTATTCCTATTTCCATCTCTCCCAAATCCTGTCTCTGCTTTATTTCCAATGTACTCTCAATTCTTCTAGTCAACTCTTGTGCCTTTTTCCTTCTGTCAAGCATTTTCCATTGAAACATTGGCAAAAGTTTCACTGGCACATCCTCCCTGTGGCCTTTATTACCAGAAGGACAAGAGGCAGAATCTCGTTCTGTTTCACACCTCACTTTTTATTGAACAAACTTTTGTATTTCCTCCTTAGCATGTAAACAATCCACAAAGCACTAAGTAGAGGAAAAGCCAGGCACCGGACAGCTGAAATGAAGTTGCAAATTTTATTGAATAACCAATCTCAAACGTAAAACGCTTACACAATCACACAGCGTTTTTCGTCAGTAACAACAGACTTCTTCAGACAAAGAACCAACATTAAAAACACATGTATATATAATGTGCTAAAAATTCAATTGAGCCAATAGATGCACTTCTCATGAATAAATAATAAATATTAATCAAAGGTTGTGTGACTCCAAGTTAAATTCGTAAAATTAACATGAAAATCCTTAAATAATGTAACAATGCAAATGTTTGTATATATGATTTACTCACTGGGGTAAAAATCGACATTGATTCTAAATGTAAAAAACATGAATAAATAAATAGAAGGTAAAATGAATAAGTGGTATCATTTGATTACAAAATTTTGCAAATACTCCCATCTAGTGGTCAATAATGAAAAATGTAAGAGTTGTAATGAATACTAAAAATATTCCATAAATTTTCATATATTAAAATGTTAAAAACAGGTGAAATTAGTTCATTCCCCATCTATAAATAATCTAATACTACTTTGGAAGTGTTTATCCAATACAAAAAAAAATGTATAAAAATATTAAATGTATAAATAAATATTAATATAAATAGTATAAATGAAGTGAATATTAAATATTAGATATACTTTTAATAATAACTGAAATAGAATAAATATATTTATTTATATTATAAAAGTTAATTTAAAAATATATATTTTTTAAATATTTTAAAAAATATTTTTTGAAAAATTGTAATGGATAGTGGACCTTCACAATCTAGCAGCCCTCATTTTTAAAACTGGAGCAAGGGAAACGTAATTGTTTAATCCTGGGGACCTATTGGCTTCAAGAACAATTTGCCAATATAGTTCTCGATATTCAATCTTTGTTTCCCATAAACCCCCCTCTCATCTTTTTGTATTTCTTCAATAATAAAAAAGGTATACTTTGCTAAAGGGCAGGTGTGTGTGTGTTTGTATAATGCATTGGTTGTTTTCTTGTTTTTTATGTCATTAATATGTTCGTATATTCTTCTTCTAATCTTTCTTTCGGTTTTGCCAACATAGAAACTCGAACAAACTTTACATATAGCAATGTAAACCACTCCTGCAGAATTACAAGTGTTATGGCACTTTGCTTTTAATTCCTTTCCCCTGGCTTCAATAAAAACAGTTGCAGTGTCAGCCATCCAGGGGCATTGCGCACACATTTTACATGAAAAAGTGCCATTAGGCTTGACAGTTTTCTTTTTTACGTTGGGTATAGGCAACAGACAATCTTTTAAATTTCATCCCCTTCTAAAAATTAACTTGAGGGGGGTAGTCCCTTGTAGTCCTAAATCACTAATTCTAATGAATTTATCCCATTCTTTCACAAAGGTTTTTTGAATAATGCCACCATCTCCACTAAAATCTGTTACAAAAGCTCTGTGATAATTCTTGTCAATGTTGTTAGGGGTATTTTGAGCTTCTGTAGTATTGATATTATCTTCATGGACAAATTCTAAACCTCCTTTTCCTAAAATAGGTTGAAATCTATCTTCCCTACCCCTAATTACTTCATCTTTTATTTTAGTAATAAAATCTAAGGGATATCCTCTGTCTAAAAACATTTGACCACAAATTCAATTTCCTTATCAAAATCTAAGTCATTGGAGGTCATCCTTGAAATCCTAACAAACTGACCTTTCACAATGCTTCTTTTTTGATGGATGGGATGTCCACTAGTGAAATGTAAATAGCAGTTAGAAAAGGTTTGCTTTCTAAATATTCTTGATTTAAAATGGTCACCATCCTTAATCAAGGTAATATCTAAATAGTTAATTTCATTAGAGCCAATTTCATGTGTAAATTTTAAAAATTCAGTGGTGTTACCAATGTAACTTAAAAAATCATCTAGTTTGTCCTTGGTATCTATCCATAAAATAATTATATCATCCAGGAAGCGTTTGTATAAACACCAACTATCCTTGTACATACTATTAAAAATAAAATTGTTCTCCCAGGTGTTAAGTACCATATTTGCATAAATGGGAGCACATCTTGCTCCCATCGCTACTCCACTCTTTTGTTGAAAGTATTTTCCTTGAAAAAATATATAATTGTATTTGAGCACCATCTCCATCAATACGGTGCAGGTATAAATTTCATTATCTGGTATACCTCCAGAAGCTCTAATGGCTTCTTCGAACCATTCCAACCCTATATCATGTGGAATGGAGCCAAAAAGGTCCACTACATCTATGGTAACAAAAATAAGGTCTTCTCTAAACAACTCATTTTTAACTTTTTGTAAAAAATCCCAGGAATCTTTAAGAAAGGAAACATGTTTCATCATGGATTTTTTTAGTTTTACATCAATAAATCTAGCTAAAGGCGAAATAGCTGAACCTTCAGCTGCTACTATAGGGCGCAGAGGAGGATCCCTATAATTTTTATGCACTTTTGGGATACCGAAAATGGAAGGAATTCTAGGTTGATTATTGTGTAAAAAATCAAATAAATCTTTGTCTATAAATCCTTCCAAAAACAAATCATATAAAGTAGAATAAATTCTTCTATATCCAATATAAATCTCATTTTTGGATACATTACCGTATTTTGAGGTGTCCAAAAGTAGCTGAAACATTTTAGCTTCATACATAATATGATTCATCAAGACAATACCACCCCCTTTATCAGGTTTCATCACCCTAATGTTAGCATCCCCTCTAATTTGATGTAATAAATTGTGTTCTACAGATGTAAGGTTGGATGCAAACTTATTATTCTTCACTACCTTTCTTAACTCATTTTCAACTACTGTTTCAAAATTTTTTAATTGTGCATGAATAGATGGGTTCCAAATGCTTTTCTTCCTCAACTCATCTGATGTACCCTCATATGTCTGGCCTTCATGAAAAATTAATTCAAAGTTAACTTTTCTAAGAAACATTTTTAGATCTATCACAAGCTTACTAATATCACATTTTTTCTTCGGGACAAAGTTCAACCCTTTAGAAAATAGGCTAAAATAGGTCTCATCAATTTTCAACTCGGTATAGTTAAAAATGTTAAAGTGAATGAACTCTTTATTGGTACAAACAATATTATCTAAAATATTCTCTTCATCTACCATCTCAAACTGTTCAAAAGCATTTTCTTCATTCTCAAACCCATATTGGGTATCCGATAAATAAGTTACCTTTTCCCCCTCCCCTTCCATTGGTTCTGCTGGAAATTCCCTTCCCTCTGATTTCTTATTCTTTCTGATCTCCGGAGTGGGGGAAATACTAAGGGGTCTAACTGATCTTCAGTATAAAATTCTGAGTCTTTATTATAATCATTTTGATCCAAAACACCCCTAGGAGCATAATTTAAAATATCCCTAGGTTTTGGATAATGTACCTGATTTTGGTACTCAAAAGTGCCCCTATTAATTTTTCTTTTCTTCCTTTCCAATATTTTTTCACATTTAGAATCTATAACCTTTCTTAAATCATAGTATTTCTTTTTCTCTTCATCAACAGTGAATAAAAGATCATTCGTGATACGTTCATTTATGGTCTCAATCTGTTTCATAAGTAAAACCATTTCATCTTCATTATTTTTAATTACCACCCTTATTAAATCAAAGCCCCAGTTATCGAACATACTCAAAAGTAAAGTATGAAAGGATGAGCCAGCTACAACATTGTTTGGAAATTTAAATACACGTAGGCCTTTAGGCACTAGTTTTTTATGCAAACATTCTTTCAAGTACATGTTGTCAATATTTAAAATTTTGTATTTAAACAATAAATCGTTCAATGTGTTTAAGTTGCCAACATATGTAGCAACATATCCATCATTTTTAACCAAACAATCACCCAAGTCTCCTTTTTGCTTAAGCCAATCCTTTAAAGTTAAAATATTGGCTGAAAAGTAACCTTGCTCATCAAGCGTTGTACGTTCTCTCCTTCGCATTTCATTGAGCTCACCTATATTTCCATTGTCACCACTATTACGAAAAATATAGGGAATATTGTCTCCTCGATCCATAGTTCCCAAAGGGCTAGAATGTAGCCTTTCAAACGCTCCACCAGGTATATCGACACTCGCCTGTCCATTTGGAATATAGGCACGTTGGTTTCCTGGTAGTGATGATACAGCACTACTATGAATAAGTGAGTCGCATAGTGGAGTCAGTAATGCAACCAGCTGACTCAGCTGACCAATAAGTGCAGGATTCTTTCTCCCCTTGTTGATGTGAGCTTCCTGGTTTACCGAGGAAACCGGGGAAAAGCTCTCCTCTCCTTCCATGGCAAAAACTAATAACCCAAAGAGATGGAAGACCAGTGCAACCAATTAACTAGTAAACAATCCACAAAGCACTGAGTAGAGGAAAAGCCAGGCACCGGACAGCTGAAATGAAGTTGCAAATTTTATTGAAATAACCAATCTCAAGCGTAAAATGCTTACACAATCACACAGCGTTTTTCGTCAGTAACAACAGACTTCTTCAGACAAAGAAGATATAGGAAACATATATGCACCAAACAGAGGTGAAAAAGGACACTACACAAACTTTTTTTGGGTTACTGGGCACAGACAAGAAATGCAATAGTGATAATGGGAGTGGACTACAATGACACTGCAGAACCAGAAAAAATATTTTGTATGGAAGGAGGGAATATACCAAAAAGAGACAAGAACTAGCCAAAGGAATGAAAGAGGAAGGGTTGCTGGACATAACAAGGGAAAAGTATCCAAATTAAAGGGAATACACCTTCACAAGAAATATTTTGGTAGAGGTAAGTAGGTTAGATAGGTTCTTAGTGAAGGAAAACCTAATAGAAGAGCTCCAAATACAGGAGGCACACATAATTAGCTTATGCAGTAGTGGAGCTTGTACAGGACAAAAGACAATGAGAAGGGAGATGAAGGTGGTCTAGCTATAAGTGAAAGGAGATAGAGGACAAGAAATTACTGCAAGGATTAATAAAGGAGTCAGTACAGCACAATATGAAAGAGTCAAACTGGAAGAACATTGGTGAATGAAATCAAGGTCACTATCAGGGGAAAACTGATGCTACAGAAGAAAAGATGGAAGGGTGATTGAGGAGTCATAGAGAGAACTAGAGGTAGTACTGAAGGAAGATGGAAGAAATTAAACGGAAGTACTGCAGATCAGAGAAAACGCAATAAGAATGGAATTAGAAAATAAAATTGTTACTGAGCAAGACCAGAGACCTCCAAAATACAAGATTGCTACAACTAACACAGTTTGCCTGCCCTCCACAAAACCACATTAATCCATATCTATCAATTTTGGCGTCACCTTTTAGCCATTACAGATATAAACACTTTATAATCATGGTTTAGTATTGAAATGGGCCTGTATGAAGCTGATATTTACTTTCTTTAGGTATTACAGCTTCCACTGCTTCCTTCCAGGATGTTGGTACTTCTCCTACTCTTAAAATACCGTAAAACAAAACCTTCCAGATCATTATCAGTTTTTTTCCTCCAAGGTTCCAAACTTCCACATCTATTTCTGGGGACTTTCCTGTAGATGGTTATGCATCACCATTTTTATCTGATCTCCCTGTCATAATTGTTAGTAATTGAGCCTCATCTACTTCTAATTAATGGGTTATTTAATTCTTCACAAAAACATTTCCATTTTACCTTTTCTTGATTTCCTTATTTCTATGCTTTATGCAGAATTTTGTAGAATTTCCAAAATATTTCTAATACTTCTACATGATATTTTGCTATCTTCCTTGTTATAGGGTTCCTAAGCTTGGCAACAGCCCCTTCTGCTTTCTGTTGCCTGAGTCATTGTGTTAAAAGTTTTTATGCTCTAGAGTTATTATCAAAAAACAGTTGCCTTAACAGCAATCTTTCTAAACTCATGCATATTATTGAGGTAATTCCATATTTTCTGTTTAGCATTCTGGATTTGCTCCTCTTCTTGTTCTGTGGGATTCTCCTATTTTGAAATACTTTAATATTTGTCATTCCGTCTAAATAATTCTTGTTACTTCTTAACCATATCTCCCTTTCTTTTAGTTCCACCTTGTTTTTAAACCCCATTTTAATTTTATCTCACTCTCTAGCTATATTTTCAAAATAAATTTCTATCTTTTCTAATAGTTCCTGAATAATTTCCACTACCCATTCATTAAATTCCTCTCTTTTCAACAATTAGGTGGGAAAGCACCAGTGTCTCATTTTTATTTCATTACCCTGTGTTTTTATTTTAGTTATTATTAGTGCATGATCTGAAATAGCTATTGGGTGCGTACCAAAACCTTTAATTAAATGCACACGTTGCTGTGAAATGTAAAGTCTGTATAGCCCAGTTTTATATCTTGGGGAATAATATGTAAATTCACTTCAAACTCCTAGTGCTGAATTCTCATTTCCAGGCAAAATATTTTCTTTTTTTTTTCAAAAATTGACCCTCATTTGTTATATTTTCCCTTCTGGGCCCCCCAGACTCATCTTAACTGTTGCAAATCTAATTCTGGTCCCCAACTATATGTAATATTTCTTGCTGAAAGTTGATTATTTCTCCCAGAATTTTTTTAAGCTTCAATATAGCAGTTTTTGGTGGAATATAAATACATGCCAGTCTAATCCTCCTTCCATGCCAGTAGCCCCTTAGACTACAAATCTACCATTATTATCTTTTCTTTTATTCTCTTCTGTCACTGTTGGAGATCCTCTTGCAATTAATATAAGCACTCCTCTTTTCCTTTACCCCATGTATTCCGCCGAATAACTATCTTGAAAACCTTTCCTTATCAAATTCACATGTCCAGTTCTTTCCAAGTACATCTTCTGTAGCATGGCTATTTGCACTTTACATTTTTAATATAGTTTACTACTCTTTCTTTTTTGTATCGTGAGATTATTGACATTTAATGATATTACAGAAAGCATAACTGTCTTACAAAGTTATTATTACCACTTTTTATGTATACAGCTTTTTTGTTAAACGTCTATTTCCAGGTTTTGTGTTACATGGCTATATTCTTTGGTAGGTTGATCTTTTATACAGTTGTTTCTTTTCATATCCATTTGTCACATCTTACAAAACATTTTGTTTTATTGAAAGCCCTTAAACAAAAAACAAAATAAATAAATAAACACCAATAGCCCCTTAAAACCTATCAATTTAATAATAACACACTAAACTATGTACATCTTCAAATATTAAAGTTTTACCCTCCTAATAGGAACAAATGTTCCAAACTGACAGCCGCACTGATAGACTTGAGATAACCTAAAATAAAGGTTATCTATGCTAAGACATATGATACAGCATGGGCTTCTACTAAGTGCTGTCTGGCTTTGTCTTATTTTATAGCCACCCATCTGGGAAAACACTTGAATGCTTTCAGAAAACATTTTCTCTAAGCCAGTTCTTTTTATCAGATTGTCTCCTAGAGACATGAGAACCAGACACAAAACTGGCAAGCATACATTTGTTTACTAGACAAAAGCCTTATAACATTCAATATTCTTTTTCATGTACTTTCTTTCTCTTAAAAGTTGTTACTATATTAATCTAAAGTCCCCAACCCAGTCATCCCCTATGCAAGAATGAGAAAAAAAATACTAATTTTCTTTTGTCGTGCTCTTTTAACAAGATTTTTTTTTTTACATTGCAGTGCCAAGATTTATCAAAACCGAGCAAGGAGAAAGAGAGAAAAAGGGAGGAAGAAAAAAAATACAAGAACACCTATTTACAGTAGTATCTCTGTTACACTTAAATAACTGAGAAAACTTTACTTTATAGCACTGAAAAGAAATCCTGCAGTATTAAAATAGTACCATTAAGAAAAAATGGTTTTACTGAGAGTTAACTTTCTCCCTTCTCCTCCCCTCTCTTGAGTATTTTACCAAACGTTAGTGACATGAGGTAGGGCATATGCTTTAGAGTCCCCTACAAGTTTAACAAATTCCAAAAAAGTCCAATATTTACAGATTTTCTTGCTCTGTCATGTTTCACAGATATAATTATTGCTTTGTAATCCCACATTTGTCAATTTCCAAGTTACTGGTTTTATTCCTGTTTATTTCCATCTCTCCCAAATCCTGTCTCTGCTTTATTTCCAATGTACTCTCAATTCTTCTAGTCAACTCTTGTGCCTTTTTCCTTCTGTCAAGCATTTTCCATTGAAACATTGGCAAAAGTTTCACTGGCACATCCTCCCTGTGGCCTTTATTACCAGAGGGACAAGAAGCAGAATCTCGTTCTGTTTCACACCTCACTTTTTATTGAACAAACTTTTGTATTTCCTCCTTAGCATGTACTTCATCAAAAAAGAATTGTGTCCCTCCAGGGAAAAATATGTTGGAGATATCTGGCTACAGCAGTTTGAATCTCATACCAGCTTCTTGACATTCTCTGAATAATGGAATACATATACTCATCTTCTGCCTGGTCTAGAATAAATAGTCATTTTCCACAAACAATCTACTCACTCCCACTTTTGTTACTTTGTCCTTTTGCCATAGTCTTGTCAGAATCAACTCCCTCTGCTGGTATGGTTGTGTCTTTATTATTAAAGGTCTAAGTTGTTTTCTCATAGCCAAGTTTGGTGCATACACACAATGTGCCATTTCAATTAACTCCTGCTGTGGAATACTAGTCCAGTTGCTTATTTGTGCTTTCATAAAATTAATACAGTCTGTTCCTTCCAGCTTCTCTAGTACAGCAGAAAATGTCAGGTTTTCTCTGAGTGCTCTGTCCTCTAATTCTATTATTTTCTGAAACATCTCTTCTTGTACAGTCTCAAATTCTGCCAAAGCTTTGTCAGAATCAACTTCTTCTTCTGGTAAAGTTGTGTCTTTATTATTAAAGGTCTCCATTGTTTTCTCATAGCCAGGTTTGGAGCATACACACAATGTGTCCTTTCAGTTAACAACTTCTGCTGTGAATACCAGTTCAGTTGCTTATTTGTGCTTTCATAAAATTAATACAGTCTGTTCCTTCCAGCTTCTCTGGTACAGCAGAAAATGTCGGGTTTTCCCCTAGTGCTCTGTCCTCTATTTCTATTATCTTTTGAAACACTGGGAGGGTGGCCTAATGTTGGGAGGGTGGCCTAATGGTTAAGGTGTTTGCCTTATAAACACAAGATGCAGGGTTTGAGTCTCACAAGGGATAATTGGCTAGGCTTAAAATGGCTTGCAAGGGCAGTTAGCCTAGTACTAATCTATAATCTATCTATGAACATCTCTTCTTGTACAGTCTCATATTCAGGCAGCCTTTTCTTCATTTCAAACTTATAATTTTCTCAAGGAATGCACCAAAGCTGGAGCTTGTAGTGCTTTTTGCTGAACAGCTGCAGAATTCTTCCCAGACTTGTTAAGGAATTATCTGAATATCTGTGTAAAGCTTCTTCCATTTTTTCCAGCCTTTTGTTGTTTGAGTTGATATACTCCATCAGTGTTTCATTTATTTTAATCAGCTCTGAGAATATTTGACTAATTTTTCCTCTATGTTACTGGAAGTCATGTCTTACACCAAAGCTAGAGCTTGCACTGCTTTTTGTGGAACAGCTTCAGAATTCTTCCCAGTCAATGTTTTTTCTCACCTTTTTGACTGACTTTCTTTCAGGTTCTCAGAATTTCTTTTTTGCTGGCATGCAGGCAGTGCACTTACTGGCTAGTTACTGAAAGTTACCCAAAATACAGATTTACTGGCTCTCTCTTCTGAGTTTCTGTTTTCACACTAGTTGTGCCGACATTTTGGAAATCCATGAAATGGGCTTAATAACAAGAATAAATGAAGTCAGTGCAGACATGTTTGGTGAACTTGGCCTACTTGAATGTGAACCAGTAAAAAATCATAATAAAAACAAATGCTGTTTCATATGGTTGAACCACACTGAGAAGGGTGCCATTTCCTTTTCTGCTCAAAGCTGAAGCAGAACTAAGATGAATGTAAAACCATGGGATAATCAAAAATGTTACTGATCCAGCTGAGTGGTATATGCCCTTGGTACTAGCAAGTAAAAAGAACAGTTAAACAGGCATCTAAGTTTGACTTGAGGGCTCAGTGATACGGTTGTGTATTAAAGGTTTATACTATCTATGACATTTCTGAGATGACCCTGAAACTTTTGCATTGGTTGTTATGGCTGGACTACACTGAGAAGTCTATATGTAGATTAATTTACTAAGCATATTAAGTGTAAGTAATCATTGGTAAATGGGAATATTTCCCATTGTTGAAACTGGCTTTTCCTCTGTGTTCATAATTTCATAGGTTCATCTAGGTTGTTTCTCAGATTGATCATTTGTAGAAAGAAGAAACATAGGTCCCTTGGTATATATAAAACATTCCCCAGCAGTATTAACAAATGGCTTTATCAAATCATTTGGCCATTAAAGGTAGCTATTTCTAATGCTAAGTCACTTATGAGACCAATGTGGCTTCTGCAAAAGATAACAAAAAAGGTGCATTAATTCACTAATAAAGAATGCCCATTATAGGTGTGTCTACTTAAAAATGAAAGCCATTCTTCCTGTTGGAGTTAGTGTGCACAATACTTTCTGGAAAACTTCTCCCTCTGATATGGTTTTGATTTTTAACAAGTGCATTATAACCATTACTGAGGTCACTCACTCTATTTAAAATAGAACTTTTATCAATGTTTCAGCTTCTGTTTGTCTTCTTTAAACAAGGAAATTATTAAAAGTACCTTGAGGAAGGTGAAGAAATCTAGATGCATTATCAGTATGCTTGCTTTTTATTTGGTTAAAGAACACTTTAATTGATCCTTGAAATCTTTGATGGTTTGCTGCAGTCCAGTGATATTCATGATGACTGGAGGTAATCATTAGTGGTCCCTAGTCACAAGGGTGGTGTCTTGGAATGTATGAAAAACTATAGACCCATTAGCTTTACATCCATATTAGGTAAATGCTTTGAGCATTGCATTAGTTTGTTGAGACAAAACAGAAAGTATTCAATTATAACTGATTTAGAACAGCATCTTTTTTTGTCTGTGAGATCAGCTTTGACCTTTTTGTTTGTTTTGTATGAAATTACTAGTTTGGCTGTTGACAACACATTAGCTCTCTTAGTGGTCTGTCTTTTGATATGCTTCCCTGTGATGGAGTAGTAGCCAGTCTTAACCATCACAACATTAAGCAATTCATTACAACAAGGTTGAGATGCTTAGAAGTTAGAGTTCAGAGAGTCTTATTTTAGCTGGAAAGTCCACACAGAAACCCATCACATCTGGTGTTCTTCTAGGCTTCATATTGGGACCTTGTTTACTCAGTTTTCCTTAATATGATTTCCAAAAAAACATTTTTCTGTTGGCTAAATATGATGATGCTGTAAACTTGGTGCTGTGGTTTATTATTATAATAGGAACATCAAGCAGATTAATTCCTATTTGGGGACTAGCAACAAATGACAAAAAGTCAAGGATGAACTTCACTAGCTATAAATATGAAGCAATTATGTCTGTCAGTTTTAAGCCTAATTACAAACCATCTATAAGTCAGTTGCATCCAGAGATCACATTGTTTTATCAAATCTGCTCAAATCCATGCTCTATTCTGTGTATGCAGCTCAACAGAAAGAACATTTTTCACAAAAAATCTTTTCTTCAAGGATTTATCAAACACTTTGAGGTTAAATTACATTAATACATGCAAAATGGGCTACCTTTAAATTAGAGGCAGACTTTGTTTATCTCATAAATCCTTCTTTGCAGATACCTTGACATGAAAGGCCATTATCTCAGTGAAGCTGTGAGCTATATCATGCTACGTCCACTCAGAATGAAAATGTCATAGTAAAGATATCAGACTGAATACAGTCCACTGGAGCAAGAAATTGCAATTCACTCCAGTATTTTTGCTAAGAAAACCATATTGGCAAAAGCAACCAGAGACACTTTAAAACGAGACTGTAAAATGGGACCCTCAGGCCTGAATGTGTCCAGCATACTACTGGGGAAAAGCAAAGGACATATAGGAACAGAGCAAGAGGTTATGATTTTAATGGATTAAAGCCAAGAGGATGTCCATTTGCTGAAGTGCTCAGAGATGAAAGGAAAGTGTAATACTGAAAAGAAGTATACACCTTTGGAAATTGGGCTGTAAGAAATATGAACTTAGGTAAATGTGATATGGGTAAAGGTGAGATGACAAGTGCAAACAATGACATTGTGGGACACAGAGAACTAAATGAACTGGACAGGAAAGGATCATTTCATATTGGATAATGATACATTTTCTTTGTCAACAAGAATCTTATAGAAGAAATGGAGAAGTAGAGTTGACGTCATAGTTAACAAAAAGGTTTCAAAACTGATGCATAATTAAAATCCAAAAATGAGGTCTATATTAGAACACCGAACATTCAAAATTTCAAGTGTTCTAATATCGAACCCTATGAATCGAAAATTTAAAACATCGAACATTCAGAACAGCAAATGTTTTCCTAGAGAAAAAATTTGCTGTTCCAAAACACATACACACAACACAAGCACACCAAATAAACAGCAATCCACACACATACACCTAAACTCTTACGCCTAACCCTACACTAAACTATACATACACCACTAACTATCCACTTACCTTAACCCAAACCCTAACCCTAAGGTCCATCACTATCGTACAGTCACCTCTCCCGCACCCTAACCCTAACTCACCTACCCCGCTGTAACCCTCACTTCCACACAATCGCACACTTACATGACCCACGCCCTAACCCTAACTCACCTAACCCGCCCTAACCCTCACATCCACACAATCGCACACTTACCTGAACCCGACCTGTAACTTTCCACCACAGCGCTGAAAATACCGAAGCAACAGAAATGGACAACCAAATTCTTTCCCTAGGAAAAAAATAGTTTTTCTAGTTCTTCGATATTTTCAGCGTTTTCTGAAAATGGGTCGATATTAGAACACTTGAAATTTTGAACATTCGGTGTTCTAATATAGACCCCCAAAAATGACAGAATGGTCTCAAGACAGACTCAAAAGCAGGCCATTGAGCCAATATAGTAATACAAGTTTATGATCCAACAACAGATACAGTAGAGGAGGAAGTTGACCAGTTTTGTGAGTATCTGCAACACCATCTGGAAACAACACCAAACACAGCTATTGCATTCATGATAGGTGATTGTAATGCTAAAGCTAGTTGTCAAACAACTAGAAAAATTGGAAAGTTGTCCATGGAGTACAAAATAGTAGAAAAATGTCATGATAATTAACTGGACATAGAAAACACTCCTTTCTACCACCTGAGAGATGGCTTTACAAATGTATATCATATCACTAGACGGTCAATACTAAAAATGACTTTATACTTTGCAGTCAGAGATGGAAGGCATCTATATAGTCAACAAAAACAGACATAGATCTGATTATGGTTTGGGCCATCAGTGTCTTATCACAAAGCTTTGAATCAAATTAAAGAAAATATCAAAATCCTCCATGACAACTAGGTATGAATGAAACAACATTCAGTATGAAAGGATGTGAAGAACAGATTTAAAAAATTAGTCCTAGTGAACAGAGTGCCTAAAAACTATGGACAGAAGTTCATGATACTGTCCATGAGGTGGTAACAATAATATTCCAAACAGAAAGATGTGAAGTCATGTTGCAACTCAAAATGTGATGAGTTAACAAAGATGTTAAAAAAGAGGGCTATCTGCGAAATCTTTAGAAGTAGCCAAGGAAAGGAGTAGAGCAAAAGACAGTGGAGATATAGAAAATGTCAAAATGAATGTAGAGTTTCAGAGGATAGCAAGAACAAATAAAGTGGTATATTTAAATTAGTAGTGCAAAGAACTGGAATGAGATAGAACATGAAAAACAATAGTTTTTTTCAAGACTGGTGACAGTAAGAGACACATCCAAGTAAAAATGGGCATGATAAAAGAAAAAAGATGACAGAAACCTTAAAGAAGATGTTAAGATCAGGTATATGGAAAGACTGTAAAAGAAAGAAATGCCCTAATATCACTAATAAATATAAAGCTGTTTTATTCGGTATTGAGGCAAACATCCAAGAGAGTAAAGCTAAATGGGGCCTAGAAAGCTTTGCTAGTAACAAGATTGTACAAAGTGATAGAATTATAGCTGAATTGTTTAAAATCCTGCAAAATTGTGATGTGACAGTGCTACTCATAATTTCCCAGGCAACCTGAAGTATGTCTTCTTCAACTAGGCAATGCTAAAGAGAGCTGAAATTGCTTTGCAGCAGTATATGAACTCACAACTTTAGATGTTCAAGGCAGTTTTAGAGGCACCAGATATCAAATTGACAATATCCAGTGGATGACAGAGAAAGCTAGAGAATTCTAAAAAGCATTTATTCCTTTTTTTGGTATTTGTCTGCTGTAACTTAGTAACTCTTCCCCTCCTTTGCATGCCACGTGCAGCCAATTTATTCTCCCAAGAGGTGATAGCCATATGGCCCAGCAGATCCTCTCACTGGTGAGAGTTGGGTACTGAAGAGCAGAGCCATCACCTATCTGATGCTGGGTGTGGGGGTTGAGCTTGGAGTCTTTTATCCTACTGAACATGTCTTGTACCACCCCTACAGTCTGCATTGAATGTGTTGGTGAGGGTGTGTCACTTGCTTCCACAGGTAACCTAGTCTTTCAAAGCCAGAACTCCTACACAGTCTTCAGTTTCTATCAAGGATACTACCACAGCACTGAGCCACCAGACTTGTGCCCTGCCTGACAAGAAAGGTGAGCTGGCAAAGTCATGTCACTACTTCCTTCCCCATATGCCAGCTCCAACAGGACACTGAGCAGTTATTTGAACTGAAGTCATCTGCATTATAGTCAGAGTTTTATCCTTCTACACAACTGGAGCTGGCATCAGAAAAACTTTTTCTTTTATTTTATTGACCACTCTAAAGCCTTTGACTTTGTGAAGCATAACAAACTGTGGCAGGTCCTTAGGGAAATGTGGATACTGGGTCAAATTACTTGCTTCCTGAGGAGGCTGTATGCAGAACAAGCAACCATTACAACTGAATATGGAATAACTGTATGATTCAAGACTAGAAAATGAGTGAGGCAAGGCTGTATATTGTCATCATTTAATTTATACTCTGAATACATCATGAAAAATGTTGGATTAGATAAATCAGATGCTGGAATCAAAATTGCTGGAAGATGCACTGACATCAAATATGCAGATTATACCACTTTTACAGCTGGAAGTGATGAGCTAAAGAGCCTGTTGATGAAAGTGAAAGAACAGTGCAAAACATATAAAAATAAGATTACATTATCTATCCCAATCAATTATTTGCAAATGTATGGAGAAGAAGAGAAGGCAATCTCAGAGATTATTTTATTGCTCTCAAGAATTTGTGCAGGTGATGAATGTAGCGATGAAATTAAAAGACACTTGATTATTAGGATGAAATGTCTGGAAAAGACATTAAATAGCAAATATATCACATTGTTAACAAAGGACTTTATAGTCAAAGCCATGTTTTTACAGTAATAACATATGGCTGTGAGAGATGGACTATAAATATGGTTTGATACCAGAAAATTGATGCTTTTGAACTATTAAACTGTTGTTTGGCAGGAGAAGATGGAACCGAAATATTAGAGGTGGCAACTATCAGTGCCAGTGAGGTCGTTGGCATCAAAGACATGGTTGGCACAGACGATGTCTGGATAGTTTCAATGGTTGATGGCACTTTAGAAGATTTTATCGGTTTTGGTGCCAGAGCAGAGGTCAGTGCAGTCTTTGGAACTTTTGGTTTCAGTTCCGAGGAAGGAGTTGGAATCTGAGATTTTGGAGTCTTGGATTCGTGTACCTTGGAGGAAGATGGTACCGAATGGCTCTGTTTTTTAGATTCAGTCTTCGGAGATTTTGAAGTCTCCGCCTCAGAGAGAGAACTTCACCAAAGGGACATTTCAATAAGCCCTTAAGAATCAACTTATTACGCCTTTCTGCAAGAGTTTGAGCACTGAAATCCTTGCCGAGTTCGCATGGAGGTTGAATTTCCAGATGAGGAACACCCAAACAATAAATGCATGAAAGATGCCCATCCGAATTGGGCATCTTTCTGCCACAGTCTTTACATTACTTAAACCTGGAGGCTCCTTTTTGCTTTTCTGCCATTTGTCTAAAGTAAATGGCATGCCCACACACACACACACACACACACACACACACACACACACACACACACACACTCGCAAGATAAAGGGAAGATAAGGATAAAGCTTTTTTTTTTTAATATACTGATGATGGTATATCAAGACTACCCAAAAAAGAGTAAAGAGAAAAGGAAGAAGGAAGGGGTAGGGAGAAAGGATTCCAAAAAAGGTAGAGAGACCAGCATACAATGGCACCAGAAAATACTTTAATAAAAGTATTCTTAAAAAACAAACCGGTTTCAGCTGAATAAATACAAAGCCTTCATCAGTGTAAAAAAGTAACAAATTAAGAAATACTTAAATACAAAAAGAAAAAGATGTGATCAATTAAAGATGCTCATTAAGTCCTGGTTTAAAGAGACCTCCCAATTTAACAATCCATTTTTTCTCCATAATGTTTAACAAATCGTGCCAACCCAATTTATTATTCCTGGGTCTCATGATTTTATCAATAATAGTAAAATTAAAATATACATTTTTATGTGACGGTATGCTTATGAAGGACATTGGTTTCTTTGTGGTGTTTTATCTCACTAAGATGTTCAGATATTCTGAATTTCAAAGGTCTGGAAGTTTGACCTATGTAGAAAGCTGAGCAGTTACAATTAGCTAAGTAAATCACCCAATCAGAAGTGCAACTGGCAAAAAATCTAATGTTGTAGACTCAGGGGGTGTTTTGACTGCTAAAACTTTTGGTTTTCAATAGCCTGAAACAATGGACACAATGGCCACAAGGATGGCAACCAATTAAAGGCTCTCCTGACAAAGTGGTTTGAGTTGATTTAGTATTGGGAGATTGCCCATGTTTGAAATGGTTAAAAAATGCAGCAAGATTTTTTCCTTTATGGAATGAGAAAAGATATCTGTCACCCAATAATTCACTCAGTCTAGTATCACATGTCAAAATATTCCAATTTTGTTGAACAATATTCATTAATGCCTTGGTATTATGTCCATAGGTCGTGATTAGTCTTGGTGGCCCACCCCTCTGTCGACCTTTTCTTTATAAAGAAGAAGGTTATCTCGCTCCATGTTATCAACCATGTTTTGTATGTATAACTTGACCCATTTTGTAACCTCTGTCCCTGAATCTAAGTACCAAATCATCCCTGAAATGTTTATAGGTGTTATTATCGGAACAAATGCATTTCATTCTCATAAATTGAGATTTAGGGATATTCTTGCAAATGTGGGGTGAATGAAAGCTGGTGGCATGGAGAAGCGAACTGTTTTCGGGAAATTTCTGGTAAACTTCAGTGGTCAACGTATGGTCAGGTGCTCGAGAAACCAAAACATCCAAAAAAAGAAGTTATATCTTACCATAACATTCCATCTGAGTTATTGATCTTCTTCCATTCATCACTGAAGGGTACGGTACCGAACCCTCGGAACCGAGCCGGCCAAATACCAAGCTAGCCTACACCAAACTCTTGAGCCACGCTACTACCCAAAATGCCTTTTATCCCATACCTCAGATCAAGTTTGCAGAACACATAGTAGCAACACATATATATAAGAAACAGAAACAAAGGCAGATGCCATCTCTGTGCAAACACCCTAATATACCAAAACGACCCAAAGATCCGCCAGGAGCCTTTGGCGGGGGAAGGTGGGAGGGTGTGATGAATGGAAGAAGATCAACAACTCAGATGGAACATTATGGTAAGACGTAACTTCTTTATCAAAGTTGTTAATCTTCTTCCATTCCTCACTGATGGGACCGAGTCCCTAGCTACTACAGAATCTGGGTGGCCCTCATGAAAGAACATTCCGGAAAACTATAGAGCCAAAGGCAGCTCTAACCCTGGAGATCAGATCCAGTTTGTAATGCTTGATAAAGGTATGGTGTTTGGCTCAGGTGGCAGCTGCACAAATATCATCCATGGAAGCCCTAGCATGAAAGGCGACAGAAGCGGCTACAGCTCTAGTGGAGGGAGGTTTAATGCGGGCCAGGAGCTGATTCCTCCTCCAGAGAATAAATAAAGGAGATGCAATCCCTAAGCCATTTAGACAAGGTAATCTTAATCACTGCCGATCCCTTTCTAGTGCCCGCAAAGGCAACAAAAAGCTGACCTGACTTTCGAAAAGACTTTGTCCTGTCCAAATAAAACTGCAACTGTCTGTGGACATCCAAGGAATGGAGACAGTATTCCCCTTTGTTGGTATAATTAGGGAAAACACAGGCAACTCAATGGACTGATTAATCAAGAATTCTGAAACCACCTTGAGTAAGAAGGTGGGATTGGTGCGAAGTGATACTCTGTCCTTCTGGAAAATCAAATAAGGGCCCTTAATGTATAATGCTTGCAGCTCTGATACACATCTGGCTGAAGTAACTGCCACCATAAACAAGGTCCTGCAGGACAGAAACTTCACATCACATGCAGCCAGCTCGAAGGGAGGTAAAGTCAAAGTTTGAAGCACCCTAGACAGATTCCATGATTCCACAGGTTGCCTAATGGGAGGTCTAGAATGAAAAAATCCCCTTCAAGAAAGTCTTACACAGACGGGAAGAAATAATAGGAATTCCATCTGAACCATCATGGAAATTGGAGATGGCAGCTAGATGCACCCGAATCGTGGATGCAGAAGCCCCATTAAGGAAAAGCTCGGTCAGGTATTGAAGAACCATAGCTACTGGAACAGAAACAGGATCCAGAGAGAGCTCTTGTGTCCACAAGGAAAAATGTTTCCACTTGTCTTTATAAAGTTTTCTGGTAGATGGTTTGTGGGAGGCCAAAATGATATTCCGTACCGGAGAAGAAAGTGATTCAAGCCTGGCTACTAACGGAAGTGGAGCAACCAAGCTGTCAGTTTGAGAGTGGCCAGATTTGGAGACGAAAATCCTTGGGGGTGAGAAATGAGATCCTGATGGAAGTCCAGTTCCCAAGGAGGTCAGAGCAATTGTGGCTGAAGGAAGGGGAACCAAACCTGTCAAGGTCAGAACGGAGCAATGAGAATCATTCTGCTTCTCAATTGAGTAGCTTTCCTTAAGACTAAGGATATCAAGGGGATGGGAGGATAAGCATACAGGAGACCCATGGGCCAATCAAGAGTCAGAGCATCTCTTGGGGACTCCCCCTGCGGAGGAAAGAGGGCAAAGTAGCTGCTGCACTTCGTATTGGAGGGGGAGGCAAACAGATCACAGCAAGGCCAGCCCCAGCGGCTGAAAATTTCCTCCGCCACTCTTGAATTGAGAGACCACTCATGAGAAAGCAGGGTGCATCTGCTCAGCCTGTCCACAATCACGTTGGAACTCCCTGGGATGTGTGTAGCAATCAGGAAATGGTTGGTAGCTATCGCCCACTGACAAATTCTCATGGCTTTGCGGCAAAGGGGGTAAGATCTGGTCCCTTCCTGCTTGTTGATGTACCAGACCACAGACATGTTGACAGACTGGATAACAATCGGTCTGAGAGGAAGAAGAGGGTGTAGAGCTTCTACACCAGTAATACAGTTCTGAGCTCTAGAACGTTGATGTGTAAGTCGACTTCTAGGGGAGACCACGTGCCTTGAACAGCTTTTCCCTGAAAATGGCCCCCCCACCCTATCAGGGAAGCATCTGTAGTCACCATGGCGCTGGGCTGAAGAGATTGAAAGGGGCAACACCAAAGACTTTTGTCCATTCTCATCCACCAGAGGAGATCCTGTTTGCTAAGATCGGTGATGAGGATTAGTGCATTCAAGGGATGATGATTGTGTATCCATTGAGTTTGAAGAAGCCACTGTAACAGGCACATATGAAGCCTGGCCAATGAAACAATGGGAATGGCTGCCGCCATGGAACCTAGAGCCTGCAAAACTTCCCTTGCAGACACTTTCCTGTGGTCGAGTACCACTTGCACTTGTGTTCTCAGTCTTAAGAGCCTGTGATGAGGAAGGGATATTAGGCTTAGCTAAGTGTTGAACATAGCTCCTATGAATTCCAGTTGTTGTGATGGCTGAAGGTTTGATTTTTCCCAATTGATGGTAATACCCAGAGACTCCACCAGAGACAGAGTGTGGCGAATGGCTCTGGTCAGTAGATGCTCGGTGGGGGTGGAGAAGAGCCAATCATCCAGATAAGGAAACATCTGGAATCCGTGAAGTCTCAAGTGAGCTGTCACCACTGCTAGACATTTCGTGAACACTCTGGGGGCCGTCGAGAGATCGAAAGGCAGGGCTCTGAATTGAAAATGATTGGCTCCCAGCTGGAAGCGCAAAAGCCTCCTGGAGCATTTGTCCATTTTGATGTGGTAATACGCATCCCGGAGATCTAGAGAGCACATCCACACACCCTCCCAAAGGCATGGAAGGATGGATTGAATAGTGACCATGTGGAACTTGGTCTGTATAACTGAATCGTTCTAACAACTGAGATCCAGAATGGGCCTCCAGTCCCCCATCTTTTTTGGCACCAAAAATACTCTGGAGTAGAACCCTAATCCACATTGATCTGGGGGGACCTTTTGGATGACTCACTTTAGAAGAAGCTTCTTGATTTCGGAAGCTGCCTCCTCCTTTTGACTGGGTGAAATGTCGGGAAGGGAGAATTGAGGTCTTGGAAAGGATTTGAGGGGAATGTGATAGCCTCTGATGATAATTCTCTGCACCTATAAATCATCAGTAATTGAGGACCAGGCTGCTTGGTGCAGAGAGAAATGCGCCCCGACTGCTTCCAGAGAAAAGCAATCGGGCAACGCTTCAGGAGCACTGATAGGGCCTACCAGAGGAAGAATCTCTGGAGCCCTGATTCCGGTAACCCCTCTGCCCCTAAAGGGACGTCTTCCACCATTGGACCCTCCTCTGCCTCTGGAGGAGTCCTCGGCACGTGCATCACGAAAGAAACCTTGCGACTTCTTATGCTACAACTTTCCACTCCTCTGATTCCTGGAGAAGGAACACTGAGGTTTGGAGAAGTGCAGGCCCATGGCAGACAAGGCCTTTCCATCCTGCTCGCACCTGGCCAAAGTATCCTTGACCTTAGAACCAAAGAGCAAGGAGGGCTCAATAGGGGCATTCAAAAAGGAAGACTTGAAGGAATCCGGTAGGTCAGAAATGCGCATCCAGGCATGATGTCAGACAACCACACCAGCACCTGCTGCTCTAGCTGCTCCTTCGGTTGCATGGGAGAGCAACCTCATGGAGGAATTCAAAATCACTTCAAGGCTGGCAAGTTGGTAGGCCACTTTGTCACGTGCCCCATGCAACACTTGACCCACGAGGCTACCAGAGAGTTCAGAAATAAGGTCTCTCTGGAGTCTCGTAAAGTGTGCCAAGAAATTCAGCGAATGCACGGCAATGGTCGCTGCAGCAAAGTCTTGCTTTCCTAGCCTGTCCACCGCCCAGGACTCCCTGTTGGGCAAATGAACAGCAGGACTCTCGTCTGCCAAGTCCTTCTTTGTGGCTGCCGCCACCACCACAGCTTCTACTGGCAAGCCTTTTGACCATTGGGGTTGAGCCTCTGGAGGAGAAAGTACCTTGTCTGATCTCCTGGGGATAGCTTCTATTGAATCCGGACTCTTCCACGCTCACTGCATGATGAATTTGACCAACTCATCTGTGGGAGGGTTCACCCAGGACGTAGTGGGCCAGGAACGGAAAGCTTGTAAGAATATGGATTCCTCCGGGGAAGGGGTGGAAGATTTCCAGTCACCCTGCTGACTCAAAATCTCCAAGATGTCCCCAAAGGAAACATCATCAGGGGTGATCTAAGGGAACCTATCCCATCACCGTAATCCGTATCCTCATTAAGGGACTCTTCAGGTGAGTCCATGTTTTTTCTTTTGCACACCCTCTTCCGAGGGGGCTCTTCAGGGGGAATGTCTGAAGAGGCCTCGAGAAAGGGGGGTGCTTTGGATTAGCAGTCCCCTGCTAAGGGCTGGTGATGGCTGAGTTATGGGGGGAACCAAAGGCAGAGCTGAAGGAGGAGGGTTGCTAGCCACCAGCACCCTCTTCATAATCCAGAAGGCGGGCCCACCCAAAGAGGGATGGGAGCCCGGAACCAAAGAGGACTGAATCAGAACTGGGGTCATACCCCGCTCCAAATAACCCACCTCCAAGACTGATGTTTGAGAAGAGTTCTGTGCAGATATAACTCTCGGATCTGAGACGGAAACCAAGAAGGCCATCAGTGCCAGGGCCGGAACCGAATATTCCACCCCCAAAACAAGAGGTTGAGTAAGGTGAGTTGTCATCGGAACTGAAGCCCACCAGGGCTTAGATGCTTAAGGCATCATAGTACTCTGCACTGAAGGAAGGGGTCCCGTTGCAAGCAATGGGCAAGGGGGCCTTGGAACCAAAAGATCCCCATCAGGAGAATATGAAGGAGTCAAAGGAGGAAAAATCCCAACACCTGGAGTGGAACAGGGTCTGGAAATTCCTCTTGCAGTCAATACCTGATCCGAGACTAACAATGTCTATTTCGGACACGCTCTTGGCAGACCTAATCGAGGTCAGTACTAAAGTGTCCAGAACTAGACTGGTCAGAACAGAAGTAATCAGCGGTTCAGTAGTCATCACTGCCGAGCCTGGCACCGACAATTCAGACTTCCCAGAAACTGCGCTAGGCGCCGAGATTGGTGGCACCAAGGCGGTGAGTTGATGCTCGGAGGAAGAGCTACCAGCCTTAGATCGATGATTTTTGCCCCTGTCACCGGCCAGTGAAGAAGGGTCTGAGTGGGGTCACTTCTTATCCTTGCCTGGAGGGGTTGAGACCTCCACAGAAATAGCCTCTGAGAAAGGAGCGGAAAGCAATCCTTTCAAAATCAACTTGTTGCGCCGTTCATTCAATGTCCATTGACTAAAACTCGCATAAATATCACATAGGGGAGTCACAGAAAGGTGTGAGATGCCCAAACAATAAACACATTTAAAATGCAAGTCACTGTTAGGTAATTTACCACTGCACAATGTGCAATGTTTAAAACCTGAAGTACCCTTTTTCTCAGACATACTAACACTCGCTCAAACAGAGAGACTACCAGCAATGGTATGAAGAGTTACCATGATGGTGGTAAAAGGTAAAGAAAAGGTAAAGAAAAGGCAAGAAAATACCAGCTCGGTGAAAATGCTGCTAAATGGCTGCATGGCAAATGAGATCTGGGGTATGGGATGAAGAGCATTGTGGGTAGTAGCGTGGCTCGAGAGTTTGGTGTATGCTAGCTTGGTATTTGGCCAGCTCAGTTCCGAGGGTTTGGAACCGTACCCATCAGTGAGGAATGGAAGAAGATTAACAACTTCAGATAAATAATTTTGTTTTTGTCATAGTTGACTGTAAATTCGATTCCCCATTTGTTCTCATTTAAATATGTAATAAATTCCAAAAGGTATTCCGTATCCGATCTCCACACCAACCAGCAATCATCCAAGTATCTTCTCCAGATATCTATTTCTTCTATGTATAAGTTATGGGAGTTATCATAAATAATCTGTTCTTCAATATAAGCCATAAATAAATCGGCATATATTGGTGCAAAAGATGCTCCCATAGCTGTACCTTTTATTTGTAAGAAGCAATTGTCCCGATAAAAAAAGATGTTCTTTGTGAGCAAATGTTCGGTCAAGCACAGTAACAGAGTATTGAAACCAGGTTTGTACATTTCTGTTTTATTTAACCAATATTCTAAGGGAGAAAGGATACCAATGTTGTTATCCAAGAGTTGCCAATGGTAAGAGGGGAGGAGAGGCCTAATATCAACAATGGTAAAATAGAGATACCTTGAGGCAAAAAATGGAATAAAGGATATAAATAGAGTCACTCACACCAAAAAAGAGAACTATAAAATTGAAAATACTACAAAAAGGGTAGAAAGATAGCTAAATAGCAAAATATTTGAGCACTTAGCTGAGAGCAATGGCTGACACGTCCAATTTTCTACACGGCAAATGAGATCCGAGGTAATAGGGAGAGAGACAGTATGGGAAGAGCCTTAGCTCGAGAGGTTTTGGCTGGCACAAGCTAGTATAATGGCTGAGTCGGTTCTGAGGATTTGGGACCAAACCCATCAGTCAAGAATGAATGAAGATTGGCATCAGCTATATGGTTTCATACCAGAAAATTGATGCTTTTAAACTATAGTGTTGAAGAAAATGTTTGAGGATTCTGTGATTGCAAAGAGATCAAATAAGTCAATACTTAAGGAAATGAACTATTTACTGGGATATCTGATAATAGAACTAGCACTTGAACACTTTGGCTACATAATACAAAGACAGGATTCACTACAGAAATCACAGGTCAGAGTCTTTTCCAGATGACTGGAAGTCTTTGAATTATGAAGTTGTCGTGTTTCACAATAAAACTGTCATTAATTTTAGTGAAGCAGTATGTCCCCTTGTGTTCAAATCACTATGATGATAAGTAAGGTTTTAAATAGTAAAAGGTCCTTTAATGTTGGCATATGTCTCCCCTTAGAAGGCAATACAAAGAGAGAGAGAGAGATGAGCTGCAGTTATTGGCTATAGGTCAAACCGTTTGATGACCTTTTTGAGGAGTATTTTCTCCAAGTTCACCATATAACATGTACATAAGTTTGCAATGTTATATGCTTTGCAGAGAATGGCAGCTTTATGAGTAACAAATGAAAGTTAACTGTCAATAAGGAATCAATGTTCATTTATGTTTTTGACAACATTACATTGCTTATGTTTTAGATAACATAAAGTTGCTTCCCATCAACAGAATATAAGGCTGTGAGGGTTTACTGTAATCCACACCTTTTGTATCTTTTCCATACTACATGCACAGTGATTTTTTTCCCTGTTATTTTGAAATATTAAGCACTGTGTTAAAGAAGGACCATCAGCATGATTAGAGACAATACGCATAAGTTTTCAATCAGTTACAAATCAGGTGAGTTAAAGAAAGGAAGCAATTTTTGATGTCTGAGAAAAAAGATGTGAAAAGGGTGCAGCCCCAAGACAGAGCCTTGAGGAATTCCACTGCTGACAGTTGATGGTGAGAATATTCCTACTTATTCTGTACTGCCATGTAGCCATCTATGAACCCAAGTTATTACAATTTCACTTATGTTTAGATCCTTGAGTTTATATACAATTCCATCATGGGGTATAACGTTGACAAGTAAGCGAAGCTGTATGGATAAATAAAGCTTTACCCAAGGTGGTGGTTACACTCTCAAAGAAAAGTATGAGATTCAATTTCATGATGACTGTCTCCATTACCTTGCACAACATGCTTGTGATACTGAATGGTGTCTAATTATGGATGTCTGTGGAAGGGCCGCTTCTGGACTGGGATTACCATACCCCATGTAAGCATTTTAGTGATATAATAAATAACATAGTATATTTTTTAATGTACACATAGTGCATCTTAGCAACTTATCTGGTCCCATGGAAGTGACATTTCTAAGCTTGGTTGGGCAGAGGTGAACATTTTAGATGTACGTGTGGGTGAGATAATATTGTAAAAAGTGTGGATGGGATTTGTGTTTGTAGCCTAAAATTTGCTGAAAAAATCTGTATGCAAATGTGCTGGCATAATCTGTTACCCCTCTTATAGTGATGTTATTTTATTTTAGTTTACTACATTATTTTCCTTCCCTTTCATTTTCTTTGGACATGATTGGGGGGAGGCATTATTATCATAACACATGCAGACAGTGAGTTTTGCCTCAGACATTTTGTTCATTTGAATGGTATTAACCTTAGCCTTGTTGGACAAAGTTTAAAAGCTTAGTATGCTGTTCTCTTTTAGTTTAATAATTTGCTGGTTTTATAACTCCACCATTCAGGTTTACTGCAAAAAATATTTCACTATATTTATGTTTCACAGGAATGATTTTATCAATGCACCTGTTTAAGATGTTGTACAAAGTTGTGAATTCACCAGTAGTTTTCAAAGTGTGTGTGTGGGGGTGCTTAATAAACAGTCCCAACTCACTGATGCAAGGTGATTGCTCAGGGCACCACACCTGCTGTGAGAAAACTCCATACAGCAGGCATACATTTATATTAGGTTTGGTTTAATACATGTAAGTAATTGTCACAGTATTGTGGTTAGAGTGAAAAGAGGGTGAAGTGATGTTTAACTAAGCACAACTGACAGGAATGTTTGTCAGAATGAAAGCCCTCATGTCTCTGCCCATCTTTTATGCATTCTGACAGTTTTTTTCTTTATTGGAACTGATTAATGGCTGAGGCATATCTTCTCCATTCACTCAAAGGATACTTTAGGCCACTAAGTAGCTAAGTACTTTCCATTATGGGAGGATTATAAGTTTATCATGGCAGGGCCCCTGTTCCTTTATTTTCAACATCTTTATTAAATCATCACATTTTAAGTTGCAATGTAAGTTTGCATACATTAACAGAAAATAAAACAAGCCTTAATAACAGTTTTCATTATTATCATCATGCAGCACACATATGCATTTTCATTTTAATAGCTGTCACTCACTCCAATATTACATACATTGCTCAGTTCCTACTTTCCCTTAAAGCCCACACCTCCTCCTGAGCATTATCCTGAATGCATTCTTCCCACAAATTTCATTTATTTCTATAAAATCTGCTTCTTCCCTTTTCTAAAGATCCCACTTTCAGTTCTTGTATTTCCATTGTAATATTTAATATTTCCATTACAATTAGATTAGATTTTTGTTTTCCATTTTCTAGTAATATTATTTTTTGGCCCGCAATAGCATTAAACTTAATATGGCCTTACTATGCTTAGGCAATTCAGATCCTATATTCTAGGTCAAAAGAATAATTTTCTTAATTATTAACATTTGTTTTCCCAATACTTTTGTCAGAGTCCTCTGCAGGAAATGTTTAAAATCTGAAAACTTGTTACATCCCCAAAATAAATGCTTCCAGTTTCCTGAATTTTTCTATTCACTATGCTTCTACAATTTGCTATCTACCTGAAGAAAAATCCTCTGAAGTAGTTTTTCTTGGGGAATATAAATACCCATGCAAAAGCATTCATACGAAAATCCTAAACCTTCTGGATTTTACTGCATGTTTGGGAGACGTAGATATTTCATTCCATCATTCCTTTGTAATTTAATTTGTCTTTCTGCTTTTTTTTCCCAGACTTTTCCAAACTCTTCTTATTCATTTTCATAGGTATCATGCACTATCTTTATGCCTTACTAATTATCCTTTTTTAACAGTAGTGTCTGTTCTAGACCAGAATAAAAAATCTACCAAAGCAGATCTTTTACTGGGAATTCCATGATCACTGCACACTGAGTAACAGCTTAATTTCAGCTCTACCAGTGTAAAAACAGAAACCTAGAACAGAGAGCCAGTAAACACATATTTTGTGTAACTTTTAGTAATTGGCTACTTAGTGCACTGCCTGGATGCCAGCAAAAAAATTCAGAGAACCTGAAAGAGTCAATCACAAAAGATGAGGAAAAGCACTGACTGGGAAGAATTCTGCAGCTGTTCAGCAAATAGCAGTGTAAGCTCTAGCTTTGGTGCAAGACATGACTTTCAAGAACCTAGAGGAAAAATAAGTCAAATGTACTCAGAAATTACTAAAATAAATGAAACACTGATGGTGTATATCAACTCAAATAACAAAAGGCTGGAAAAAATGGAAGAAGCTTTAAACAGAAATTCAGATGATTTAATAAAACTGCTAAATCCGAGAATGAAATGAAGAAAGGGCTGGCTGAATATGACACCGTTCAAGAAGAGATGCTTCAAAAAATAATAGAATTAGAAGATAGAGCACATGAAATTTTTTGCTGTACTAGAGAAGCTGGAAGGAAAAGACCGTATTAAGTTTATGAAAGTACAAATAAACAACTGAACTTAAATTCCACAACAGGAGCTGTTAATTGAAAGGGCACATTGTGCCATAAGAAAGCAACCTAGACCTTTAATAGTGAAGAAGTAATCCTCCCAGTAGAAGGAGATGATTCTTACAAAACCCTGGCAAAAAGGGAAAGTACTAAAAGTGGGAGACAATAGAGTGCTTGTGGAAAATTATTATCTACTGTACACCAGGCAGAAGAAGAGTAAATGTATTCCATTAATCTGGGAATGTCAAGAAGCAGATGTGAGATTCAAACTGCTGTACCCAGCTATCTACAGAATATTCTTTCCTGGAGGGACAAAATCTTTTTTGATGCAGAACATGCTAAGGAAAAAATGCAAATGTTTGTCCAACAAAAAGTGAGCTGTGAAACAGAAGGAGATTCTGCTTCTTGTTCTTTGGGTAATAAAGACCACATAGAGACTGTACCAGTAAAACCTGTTCCAATATTTCAATGGAAAATGTTTGAGACAGAAAAAAGCTGAGTTGACTAGAAGAAATGGAAGTACATTGGAAATGAAACATAGCTGTATTTGGGAGATGGAGATAAACATGAATAAAAATGGCAATTTGGAAATTGACAAAAATGTGGGATTACAAAGCATTAATTATATCTGTGAAGCATGACAGAACAAGAAAACCTAGAAATATTGGATTTTTTGACTTGGTTAAACTTGTAGGGGACTCTAAAGCATATGCCCTACTTCATATCATAAATGTTTGGAAGAAGATTTAAGAGAGAGGAAGAGGAGGGAGAGAGCTAACTTTAAATAAAAGAAAATTTTGTTCTTAGTAGTGTTTTTATAATGCATGATATGATCTGCATGCTATAAATTAAAGTTTTTTCATTTATTTTTAACTGCAATGGGGAAACTAAAGTAGACAGGTGTTCTTGTTTTTTCCCTTCTTTCTGTTTCTCGTTGTTCAGTTTTAAGAAATGTAGGCACTGCAAAGTAAAAAAAGAAGAAAGTCTGGTCAAAGGAGCACGGTACAAGAAAAAGTGATGTGCCTTTTCTCATTCTTGCATAGAGGAACAACTGGATTAAGGACCTTGGCTTGATCTAGTAACACATTTTAAGAGAAAACAAATAAATAAAAAAAAGGTCATTGAATATAATAAAGCTCTGGAGACAATCTGATAAATAGCATTTAAAACAGAATATGTTTTTTTCTTTCAATGTCTAGGAGATAATGTTTTCTGAAAGCATTCAAGTGTTTTCCTAATCTTGGAGAGCAATAAAGATAAGACAAAACTAGACAGCACTTATCAGAAGCAGAGGCTGTACCATGTGTCTTAGCATGGATAACCTTCCTTTTAGGTTAACCCAAATCTGTAATGCGGCTGTCAGTTTGGGACAGTTGTTCCTATTCGGAGGGAAAAGCTTCAATATTTGAAGCTGTACACAGTTTTGTCTTAGTATTAGTATTTTTTTGTCTGAGGGCTTTCAATTAAACAAAAAGGTTTGTGAGATGTGCATAGGCTCAAATGGATGTGACAAGTAACAATATAAAAAATCAACCTGCCAAACATTGGTGAATGCATGTAACACAAAAGCTGAAACTAGATACTTAAAAAGCTGTTACACATAAAAGGTGGGAATAATGACTTTTTAACATAATGGTGTTTTCTATATTCTATTTAAATGTTAATGGTCTCACAGATATACACAAGAAAGAAAGAGTAGCAAACTATATTAAAAATGTAAAAATGTAGAGTGCAAAGAGTTATGCTACAGGAGACACATTTGGAAAGAAATGAACATGTGAATTTCATAAAGAAAGGTTTTCAGGGTGGTCATTCACTGGAATAACTGGGAGAAAGGAAAACAGGAGTACTTATATTAATTGCAAGAGGAGCTCTAATAGTGATTGAAGAGGATAAAATATAATATTGGTAGATTTGTAGTACTAAGGGGCTACTGGCAAGGGAGGAGAATTACACTGGCATGTATTTATATTCAACATAAAACTGCTGTAATGGTGCTTAAGAAAATTCTGGGAAAAAATTATTTATTTATTTTACATTTGTTAACTGGGGGTGTCTGACTGAGCCGAAAAGGCCCTTTTTCAGCAGAGGCCTGGGGAGAAAAGCTCCACAAAGATAAATTACAGACACATTTAGTTATTTAGACATGATCAGTATACACACAAATTACAAGAGACAAGTTTTTACAGTGGTATGCGGTACATAAACAGTTACAGTGGAGAGAACAAACAAAAAAAATATTAATTTTAAAAATAAAGGTAATTAATAGATTTGTGGTATACAGCTGAAATTTGGAAAATAGGTAGAATACATACATAGTACACAGGTACAGTACATACATTGTAGATTAGCCAGTGTTTGCAAGACTGAAAACTATTATCAAGTGCTCTAGATTTAGTATGTATATCTGACCATAAGCAAATCACCCTTGACATCCACATCCCACCACCACCCCCAGTAAGGAAACCTCATTAAAAAACTTCTCCAAAGTCAACTTCATGCTACTGTGAAGTCAGAAGTGACAAACTTCACAACACCCATGCAGACGGGATCTGGAAGTTCGACTGCAGAATCCTACACTATGGCACTGTACGAGCACATCCACTCGTGCATGAATCGTGCCATCCCAAATAGAACCAAGATGCTCTTTTCCAAAAAAGGAAGCCAATCTGATAGACCCCTGCTATAAACAAACTATACAACAGAAGGAAGAAACTGTTGCAGAAAAGAGGAAAATCCCAGGATGCAAAAAACTCCCTCACCAGCCACAGTAAGAAGCTGAGATCCCTCATAAAATCCTGAAAAGCTAGTTAAGAAAATACAATTGCCAAAGATTCCAAAGACAACCACAAGGCATTCTATAGTTATGTCAAGAATCTAAATGGCAATGCTCAGATCTGCTCTGAGCTACAACAGAATGTTATTAAATATACTGATCCCAAGGATATTGCCAATATCCTGGCAGATCGATTTAGTACCAACTTCATCCCTCTCTCACCCCTAAAAGGCCCATCTGAATACCAAAAGATTGTCAAATTCCTATAATCACAGCCACACAGGTAGAAACTGCACTCTCCAAAGCTAAGAATACAGCATCCATGGGACCAGATGACATCCCAGGCTGTGTACTATATGAACTACAAAATGAACTGGCACCTCACCTAAGTGTCATGTTTAATCATAGCCTCACCTCAGGCTTTGTGCCCACTGAGTGGCACAAAGCTACAGTTATCCAGCTCCACAAGGGAGGATCCACCTTGGAACACGGGAACTACTATCCCATCAGTCTGACAAGCTTTATCTGCAAGGGCATGGAACGCATTATCATGGAACTTATAAACAAAGACATTGGCAACCTTCAAACACTGGACCCCACCCAGTTTGGGTTTGTGAAGGGCCGATCTTGTCTCCTGAATCTGATTGACTTCTTTGAATCAGTCTCCAGAGCTGTGGACGAGGGTAAGGCAGTCTACACAGCCTATCTGGACCTCGCCAAGGCCTTCGACACCATCCCCCACTCTGGAATCATAGATAAACTTACTAAGCTGGGCATAAATCCCTACGTTACTCGATGGGTTGCCAACTGGCTTACTAACAGAACCCAGACTGTAAAAGTAGCCAACTCCATATCCAGCTCCAGACAAGTGACAAGTGGAGTACCTCAGGGTTCAGTCCTGGGACCACTCTTGTTTGGCATCTAATTCTCTGAAGTACAGGCCAACACTAAGGGACTCTGGCTAACAAAGTTTGCAGATGACTGCAAACTGGGAGCCATTATTGAATCCCCAAATGATGTGGATATTCTACAAAAGGGCCTTACAGAAACAAATGCCTGGTGCCAGAGCCATGGGCTCAAGCTTAATGCCAAGAAATATATAGTTATCCCCTTTGGAAAAAAACATGCACCCATGAATTACCACATAGGTGGCAGGACACTAAACATCAAAAGTGTGATGAGAGACTTAGGGACAGAGGTGGACAGTGGTCTCACTTTCGATAACCACATCACCACAACAGTCAGGAAATCCTTCTATGTGGCACACCTCATCACTAAGGGCTTTTCATCCAGAAAAAAGGAGGTCATTGTCCCACTGTACTCATCCCTCATTAGACCCATTATAGAGTATAATGCCCCATTTGGTATGTACCTCACAAGACATCTGCAACAGCTGGAAAGGCCACAGAAATATCTCACTAAAAGAATCACAGGCCTAAAGCAGATGCCATATGCTGACCATCTAAAAAAACTCCAGCTATACTCTATGGCATATCGTCTACTCAGAGGTGATCTCTGCTTAACATACAAGGCCATGTCAAACCCTGAGCTGTTGGACATGCTCCACTTAAAGAAATCCCAATCCCTCAGAGCCACATGCTCCAGGGATGTAAACCTTATCATCACAATGAACAAAACATGCTGGAGGGATAGGTTCCTGATCCAGAGACTCCCCATACTCTTGAATAGACCTCCCATACATGTCAAGCAGGGTGCCTCATTGGCCCTCTTCAAAAGGAACCTTGATGATTGGATGGGAGATAGGAAATTCACCCCAGGGATCATGTCAGTCACCCTGCTAGACAGGGGCCCAGAGAAGTAAATATTGTGGGAAGAAATATCCAGGGAATTGTTATGGCTAGACTTGCATAGGCATTAGAGCCGGTAGCCTAGTACCAACCTATGAACCTATATGTTATCCGCTTTCACTAGCTTGGGGTAAATAATCAGCTTTCAGCAGGGAATATTACTTATAGGTGCGAACTGGAATTTGATTTGCAGAAGGGGGGCCCAGAAGGGAAAATATAACAAAAGAGTGTAGTTTTTTGAAGACATTTATAAAAATTTATGAAAATACATGGCATGGAAGATGAAAATTCAGTAATAGGAGTTCAGAGTAAATTTACATATTATTGCCCAAGATATGAAAACTGGGCTAGGCTAGACAGTGCATTAACTTGAAAGTTTTGATACGCATCCAATAACTATTTCAGATGGCACACTAATAATGACTAAAATAAAAACACAGGATAATGAAATAAAAATGAGACACTGGTGTTTTCCCACCTAGCTGTAGAAAAGAGAGGAATTTAAAGAATGGATAGTGGAAATTATTCATGAGTTATTAGAGAAGATAGAAATGTCTTCTGAAAATATAGCTAGGAAGTGGGATAAAATTAAAGTGGAGTTTAAAAATAGGGTGGAAATAAAGAAAGAGAGATGCGGTTAAGAAGTAACAACAATTATTTAGAGGGACTGACATATATTAAAGTATTGCAGAATAGGGGGAATCTCACAGAACAAGAGGAGGAGCAATTGCAGAATGCTAAACAGAAAATAAAATACGACCTTGATAATATGCACGAGTTTAGAAAGCTTGCTGTTAACATTTTTTGATAACTCTAGACCACAATAACTTTTAGCACAATGACTTAGGCAACAGGAAGAGAAAGGGTTGTCGCCAAGCTTAGGGAGCCTATACCAAGGAAGATAACAAGAGATCCTGTAGAGGTACTAGAAATATTTCAGAAATGTTATGAAAGTGTGTATAAAGCAGCTAAATATGGAAATCAAGAAAAAGTATAAATGGAAATGTTTATGGAGAAATTAAATATGCCAAGGTTAGAGATAGATGAGGCTCAGTTACTAACAGGATAGGAGGAGATGAGATAAAAATGTTGATGTATAACCAATCCACAGGAAGGTCCCCAGGATTAGATGGTATTCCTGTGTAAGTTTGAAGCTAGGAGGAAAAACTGTTAAGTTTTGTTTAACGGTATTTTAAGAGGAGAAGCACCAATATCCTGGAAGAAAGTGGTGATGGCTCTAATACCTAAAGAGGGTAAAGACCCATCAGATTCAGCTTTACACAGGCCCATTTCAATCCTAAACCATGATTATAAAGTCATTGTTTTTTCCTCATGTTTTGTGATTGATTTTCTTTCAGGTTCTCTGAATTTCTTTTTTGCTGGCATCCAGGGAGGGAACTTACTAGTCAATTACTGAAATTTACCCAAAAATACAAGTTTACCTTCTCTCTCTTTTGAGTTTCTGTTTTCACAGTGGGGGAGGTGAAATTCAGCTGATATTCAATGTGCAGTCATCTTGGAAGTCCTGTGCTCTAGAGATCTTATCAAAAATAGTTGTTCAACATCAAACTTTTTAAAATAATGCATGTTGTCCAAGGGTCTACTTAAACTGGTCACCTACACATTTGATCTAAACATACTTATCTAATATGCAACTGGTCAGCAATACATCTGTGTGAAAATATTTGTTCTAAATACAATATGTGAGAAAAAAGAACATTAGCAACACATTCATCAATAAGGAGAATTGTTGACTTTGTGAGTGAGCTTGTGAAAAAGTTAACTTCACGTGTATTATTTCAGGGGCGGCAACCCTTCCTGAAATTATATATACCAACTTCATAGTCACACCAGTTCTATGAAGGAGAAATCTCTCAAAAGCAGGGAATCACTATCATTGCACACTAAGGCATTGTACCAGATCTGATTTACAATGAAAAACAGTGATCTGGATTGTGTGCTTGACAGAGGTGTCTCTAGGCTGTACTGCTTAAAATATTCTGTTGATGGACACTATGCTCCATTCAGCACATTTCCCGATTGTACCTGCCAGTACTTCCCATCTGCCAATTTAATGTGTTTAGACCAAATATATTCACACAAATGTGTTGACGACCAATTGTGTTTTAGATCAACATGCTTAGATGAATTGTGCATCACACAAATGTGTGGTCAACCAATTTACATAGACCCATTGCCAAATATTCCCTTATTTTCTTTTAGCACTTTCCAATTGCTCCTCCTTCTCTTAATCTATGAGACACCCATTCTTCAGCAATACTTTAACCTTTGTCAGTCTCAATGAATAATCCATATTACTTCTTTTCCATATCCTCTTCTCCCTTATTTCTACTATGATTTTAAAGTCCATTTTCATTTTCTCACTCACTAGCTATCCCTTTTATAGTCATTTCTAACTTCCCTTACAATACTGAAATTGTACTGACTATCCATTCTTTAAATTGCACTAATTTTATTAGATAAGTAGAAAAATGCTTGTGATAAGTGAGGTAAAGCTGCAAAATGTTTGTATGTATTATACATATATAACATAGCCATTACCATTTAATATACAGAGTTACCCTTTTAAGACTGTACATGTTCTATAATGGACTGCCGTCAGTTGGGAGCAATTGAGCTACCATGTTACTACAAATAAAACATACCAGTTTGATTAAACTAATGGTGTAGCAAAGATAACTGGGTATTGATGGAGGGTTTGGCATAATGGTTAAGGTCTTTACTTTTCAACACTCTTACATTGAGTCAGAACCAGAATCATCTCAAAGAACAATAACTGAAAAATGCCTTATCAGTGTCATAAAACTGTGCCATAACACCTCAAGTGAATCTTTAAGCTTGAGTCAAACTTTTTACTGCAAAATAGCCATTTTACCTTAGGACACTATCATTCTACAACATTTTAACTGTTCCAGGCAGGAAAAAATAATTACTTCATTAATGAACCTTATAGAGTCATTTGATTTCTCAAAATTCTTTGGCTGGTCTGCCAGGGATAGAAGTTCACATAGCAACCAAAGTGAGTAAATAAATAAATGAAATCCAGGTAATCATCCCGTTTTATTTACTATGGCATGCAGTAGGGGCCATATAATATTCCTTTTCATTCACAGAGGGTCATAATGTTACATATGAGTCTATAATTAGGAAACTCAGAGAACATTTTGTGCAAAAAAGAAATATAATACATGAAAGGGTGCATATGAAAGGGGGTACATCTGTTGCGAGATGACTGCAAAAACTAGTTGAAAATTTGGGGTTGTAATGGCACAAAAGATGAACAAGATACAGAACTGCGATTTGCACAAACAAGACCAGTCCAATGGAAGCAATAAAATATGCCACAAGTACAAAAAATACTATTTATTCCAAAAAGAAAAAGTTATGCACTTTGATCCAAAAACATATAACAGACCTAATCAGAACTCTTCTGATCCTGAACTGGTCTTTTGTAAAGGTAGTTTTGGTTACTCGTTGAGTTATTGCACAATTGAAGTTTGCTTTGGTGAGAACTGTGATTTGACTTACCTGATGTAGAATTGTCTCAGAAGTTAGAACATGAAGTTAATCTAAATTTAGAAAAATAATACAAATTTTGAGACTGGTAAAATTTATGATAATGCAAAAGCTAAGTTAAACATGGCAAATGATGCGTGCGAGGTAAAACGTAAATTTTTCAAGTTTAAAAAGAGGCATACTTTTCGATAATCTAAACAACTGCATGAGAAGCAGATGTGCAAGCCTGGCAAACACAAGGGTGTTACTCTTATTTATATAGGTATTGTCAACTTTTATTAAAGTCAGCACCTGTTTTGTTGACCCAGTTTCGTCGACAAGACAGGTGTTCGACAGGTGTGCAAAATCAACAATCCATGGGGATGAGAAATATGCCCTTTCCCATGGGTTGTTAGGTCTTGGAATTAGTATATAACAGGGAGATATGGGGGGCTTGCCCCAGCACAAAAAAAAACACTGTTTTAGACTTAGCATTTTCTCTGGCTATGCTTGGAGCATGCTGAATAGGGCCCATACATTCCATCCCATCTTATTGGTTTGGTTTGGTTTTGTCATGGTTTGGCATGAAACAACAAAGTGAGCAGCCAAGATATAAGAACATGAAACTGCATTAATTAGACAGATATTATGCTTGCTAACCTATTATATAATTATTAGTGAGCATGTTTTCAATAATTCTGCATTAATTAATCAGAGTTTTGCATTTACATTTGTAAAATATAGGAGGCAAACATATTTCGTACAAAGCTGTAGTTCATGCTATGACATTTTCAACCCAATGTCTATGTATCAAGAGTGTGCTTATAAAGAGGAAGTAACCATGCTTTGCAGGGACATGGCTTATCCACTGTCTAGCAGATTCAGGAAGCTAGTATGCAAAAATGAACTAAAAAATAATGTTCTTTGTAAATGTTTCAGGCAGTTCAGGAAACTACATGTTACTTTTGATCAATTTCATAGCATTTCCAAAAAGTATCAGCTTGACAGCTGTAAGTTTCCAGAAAGTACTGCAGGTTTACTTCTGAGTATACAAGCCAGGGCAGTTGCTTGTTTTGCTGTCCTTCCCCCACTTACTTACTTACTTGTCTCTGGACTGATTTATTGATTGATTCAGAGACTTCCTTAGCCAAACTGAGTTGTATTTATACAATGCAAGAAAGACCATTGGTGTAGCATGCAAGATGATTAAGCTGATGATTTTTGTAATATATTTTTTTTATTGAACAGCTTTTAGATGCAGCTTGGTGTGCTGTCAAATTCTTCCATCTGTATCATGGGTTACTACTTAACTTCAGTACCAAACCCAACACAAATGTGCAATGACCTGTTGACACTGTGAATACTGCTGATATTTACTTGTCAACGTGTTAAATTTAACTACACACACACACATATATATATATATATATATAAAATGCAATGCATTGCACTTCAAATCTACAGTCAATTGGTTGTGAGATGCTTCTGTTAATATAATTTTTGTTCAGATGACACGTTGTTATGAATAAAAGTTACCTGTATGATTAAACTAAAGGTGTATTATAAACTTTCTAAAACTACCCTAAAAGATAACTGGGTGCATACCAGACAATGTCAATATCTAATTTTTACATCACTACCCTGCATTTTAGTCTCAATTTTTATTGGTGAATGATCTGTAATAGTTATTGGATGGGTCACAAAGCTTTCAATTAAATGTATATGTTCCTGTGAAATATAGGGCATCTTGGGATAACATGTAAATTGTTTGAGTTCCAACTACTGAATTCCCATCTTCCCTACCAAATATTATCATACATTTCTTCAGTAATCTACTCTCTCTTGAGATATGTTCCCATCTAGGTCTCCCGATTCATCCTCACTATTGCAAATCAGGTTCCAGTCCCCCCTTGTAAATATGACCTGGTGAAAGCTTACTGTTTGTCCCCAAATTCTCCTCTGTTCCATAACAGTAGTTTATAGTGGAATATAAATACAAGCCAGCATGATTCTCCTCCACTGCTAATGTACTAGAATTATCCCTTTTTCCTTTTCTATCACTATCAAGGGTTCCTCTACCAATCAATAGTATTAGTCCCTTTTTCTGTTCTTGATATTCTGTTTAATGTCCATGCTGAAATCCTTTCTTTGTCAAATTTACATGTTCATTTCTATCAAAATGTGTCTCTGGTAACATTATAGGTTCATAGGTATGTACTAGGTTAGCGGCTCTTGTGGGCCATTTCAAGCCTAGCTAGTTTCTATTTTGCTGTTTGAGTTAACCTATTCCATTTGGTGTTAGATATTACCCCTTCTGAGAATAACTGAGATCACACCATAGATAATTTGAGGAAACCCATGCATGGGCTAAGGCATTTGGGAGTTGCTTCTGTCCATTAGGAGTACTGGGGTAATTTATTTTGTGTTTCCCATCCATACATTCAAGTTGTTTTTGAATATAGACAGGGATGAGCATTGTTTTATGCAGATGGGGAGTCTGTTCCACAGCAGCATTGTCCTCTGGCATACCTGTCCCTGCAAACCATTCTGTTGATACTGCAGAAGAGGTTTAGATCACTAGATTGAGTACTTCTGATATTTGATTTTCTGATGTGCAGTAAATCCATCAGTACTTGGTCAGAGGATGTATTGTATGCTAGACACAGGTCACCTCTTAGCAGTATGAAGGATACCAAGGCTTTGAGCTGGAGCATGTAGGAAATATTGTTTAAGCATTGTATCCTTTTAGTAAGGCATCTCTGTGGTTGTTATGGTTGTTACATGTATCTGGACAGATACATGCCTAATGAGGGCTGAGTTAAGGTGGACAATGACATCCCTAGATCAAGACACAATCCCTTGATTTATAAGCTGTGTAATACAGAAGGACTTTCTTATTACAATAGACACGTTGTTCAAAATTTAGGTCATCATCCACATAAGTTCCCAAACCCTGAACAACTGTGCTAATCTTTGGTGTTTATTGTCAATGTAGTAGTTTTTCCTGGTAAATTACTTCCCAAAGGATACAATAATGCATTTTGTTTCAATCCATGGTTTTGGTATTTGGGACAACACTTTGTGCAGGATGGGTAAGTTATTTGGGATTCAATGACTGCTCCTAGCTTGCAGTCATCTGCAGATGTAATTAGCCAAAGCCCTTTGGCATTGACTTTTACTTCAGAGAAGTAGAAGTCAAACAGGAGAGGTTCTAGTACAGAATCTTGGGAGACTTCACTGATGAATGGTCTCTTTGTGGAGGTAACTTTACCTAATTTGATTTCCTGCATCCTATCTCTGAGTCAGCTGGCAATCCAAGGGGTGAAATACAGGTTTAGTCCCAATTTATTTTATCTTTTCTACCATGCCTGAGTGGTAGATTGTGTCCAAAGCTTTGGCTGTGGTCGATGTTTGCAGTGTGTACCATTTTGCCCTCATCAATTGCTTTGGTGTCCTTTTCAAAAAAAGTCCACCAGGTTGAGAAATTATGATCTGCCCATGATGAATAAAAACTGAGATGGGTGCAGTGTTTGGAGGTTCTCTATGTCCTTGCTAATTAGTTCCATGGTAAGTCTTTCAATTTCTTTGTATATGAGACTTATAAGTCTGTAATTGCCCGGGTCTTTGGAAGGTCTTCCCTTATGCAGGGAAGTGGCTGTAGCTGTTCTCCATTTGCTTGGTACAAAAACTCTATGGTGGCTGAGGCTGAACAGTATTGTAAAGGAGGTGGATAAATCATGCTTCATGCTACTTAAAATGCATCCAGTTATATTGTCTGGACCCACTGATGCAGTATTTTTAGCTTTTGATGGTGTTTTTAAGACCTGGTTTTGTGTGTTTGCTGGAGGTGAGCCAGTTTCAGGTATATCTTGTATGATAGATGGAGAAGGATAAAGTTAAAGCTGAATTTATCAGTCAGTCAGTTCATTATATATTTAGCCTCATTGTAAGCAACATTGTTTACAATCAGCTCAGCACATTTCTGCATTGTGTTGTGAGATTATGAACATAACTAAAAAGGGCCCTGTGACTGTCCTTGACTTGAGGAGGTATTTTAGCTTCAAACTTGGCTTTGACATATTTTATTAAGCTCCTGTCTTGTTTGTTTATTTCACTGATGAAGCTTCTATAATTCTGGGAATTAATCTTCTTACTTTTGGTCAAAATGTATTGTACAGCTTGTTGATATTATGCCATGTGGTCTTTTTCCTGTGGCTTGCCCTGTGCTTGTTCCTATAGGATACAGTGACATTTATGCAACTGTTTACATGCTGGAATAGTGTGGTGGTGTACATTTCTGCATATTCAGTGGTGGGGATAAGAAGCTTGACAATGCATCACTTAGGAGTAGACAGCTTGTGTTAGAAAGACTAGCAGACCAATTGGCACAATGGTTAAGGTGTTTGTCTCCCATGCACAAAGTACAAGGTTTGATCCTTACCTCTGGTAAAAGCTTCATTGACTAAAGATATATTTATTTTCCAACTTTACCCCTCTCTACCCCTCAACCTTCCTTCAGGAAATATCATCAAATAGAACTCCCCCTACTATTACTAGGGAACAGGTCCTCCTTAATGCTCTCTCTAAGACCAAGAACACTGCATCAAAGGGCTCAGAAAATATCCTAGGATGCCTTCTAAATAGCATGAAACATGACCTATCAGGGCCTCTGGAATTACTACTGAACTATAGCCTACAAACAGGCTTTGTACCTCATGAATGGAGAAAGGCAGTAGTCATCCATCTGCACAAAGGTGGGCTATTTACAGACCCTGGAAACTACAGACCCATAAGTCTCACTAGTGTTATATGAAAGCCATGGAAAGAATCATCATGGAGATGATCAACAGAGATATAGTAAACCCCAAGGCACTGTACAAAACCTAGTTTGGTTTTGTAAAGGGCAGATCATGCCTACTCAACCTACTGGACTTCCTTGAGAAGGTCACCAAAGCAATGAATTAGGGTAAAATTGTTCACACTGCCTACATAGACCTGGCCAAGACATTTGACACAATACCCCACTTGGGTATTGTCAACAAACTCAAAAGATTAGGTACAAACTCATATGTCACCCAGTGGATAGCCAACTGGCTCACAGACAGGACCCAAGAAGTTACAATTGGGGAGTCCATCTCTACAAAGAGGCCAGTTACAAGTGGAGTCCCTCAAGGATCAGTCCTTGGACTGCTACTTTTTGGCATTTACTTCTCAGAAGCCAAGGCCAATCTCAGTGGTCTCTGGATGACTAAATTTGCAGATGATTGCAAATTGGGAGCTATCATTAAATTTCACACTGATACAAATGTTCTCCAGGAGGGGCTGACACAGAGAAATAGCTGGTGTCAGAGCCATGGACTAAAACTAAATGCCAAGAAATGCATAATAGTATCCTTTGGAAAGTCATCCATCCCTATCACATTGACAACACCCCCTGTTAGAGTTGACCCAGTAGTCAGGGACTTAGGGACACACATAGGTAGTAATCTAGCCTTTGACCATCATATGTCTACAGTGGTGAGGATATCATTCTATGTTGCACAACTTATAAACAAAGGCATGGCATCTAAGTCCAAGGAAGTCATTGCTCCATTGTATTCAGCATTCATCAGACCTATCATTGAGTACAATGCCCCCTTTGATATGTACCTAACCAAGCATATTCAAAAATTGGAACTTCCACAGAGGTTCCTCACTAAAAGAATACAGGGTGCAAGTAAAATGTCCTATGCAGACTGCCTCAAGGCTTTATGCCTTTAGTCTGCCTCCTACAGATTTTTGAGGGGAGATCTATGCCTGGCATACGGAGCATTGTCAGACCCCACTCTGTTGGACCTCCTGCATATCCACAAAACAAACACCACCAGAATTACCAGTTCTAAAGACTTAAACCTTGCCTGTGATATAAATAGGACCTGCTGGAGAGATAGGTATGTGTGATGTTTTATCAAGAATATGTTCTTTTATTCTTAAACCTTCTACAGGTTTGCCCACATAAAATACCCTGCACAAATCTACACATATAACATACACTAGATTCTTACTACTGCAACAAAATTTAAGTTTATACATATATATATTACTTACATTAATGTGTCCTGATGTATATATATGTTATATAGTAGTACATCTACCACACTTGTAGTTCCACTTGTAGTTTTAACTAATGGGCATTGTGTCCACATGTCTTCCACCATACTTCAAAATGTCAAATTAATGACAAATCTTTATTCTCACCTACTCCTTTAATGACAAATCTTTCCTATATATGCCCTTAGTTATATAATAAAAAAAATATATTTTTATTAATATTTATAAAATCAATAAAGGAATCCATGTTATAATTTAGAATATACAAAATTGTATCACTCCCAAAGGTATATACTTAATGTTAGCCTATAACATACCCAAATTGGTCTAAAATTAGATGTAAAAATACTATTATTACATTGTTTCTTCTTTTAAAGATCTACATTTTTTTAGATCTAAACACAGTGTTTTCTAAACTTTAATTTATAAATTTACACTTTAGAAAAAGTCTAATTCTTTTTCGAGAAAAATTCATTTTGTCACTTTTTGTCACCACCCACTTACATTTGCCCTTTTTTATGGCTTTTTTTGGCTTTTGATGTGGTGGGTGCCAACTATCAAAATGAAAAGAGTAAAGGTGGAAGGTGGATTTTCTAAAAAGATCTAACCTTGCCTTCTTCTTCTTCATATATTAAATTCACATCCATCCAAAATAGTCTATCTGTGTTAACCTCATGTGTGAACTTTAAGAACCAAATTGTGTTGTTAATATAATCAAATTATCCCAATATAATTTTCTCGGTCCAGATTATAAAAATATATCAAAAATCAAAAATAACAAATATATATGACTGTATTCATTTGTTGTGTTGTATTTTTCTCTCCCAATGGGCCATAATATAATTGGCGTAAGTGGGGGCACAAGATAGGTATGTGTCCCAGAGACTACCCCATCTATGAAACAAACTCTCCATCCATGTGAAGCAGAATACCACCCTAACCCAATTCAAGAGCAACTTGGACAATTGGATAGGAAACCAGAAATTCATCCCTGGTTTGGCACCTATGTCTCTAATGGACACAGATAACCAACCTGTAAATGGTTCATCTCCCAGGCCCATGCTTACACTTATCAAGGGTATCAGAACTTGTCAGAGATTTGGGATGCATGGCTAGGCTTACAAATGTCCTTGTGGTTGTTTGCCAAGTAAACACCTATGAACCTATAAAAGTATCTTAGATGGAAGGGATTTCTGGTTTCAAATTTATTTCAAAGTAGATTGCTTTATAGTCATACCTAACAAGTGATGAAGATATGCAAGTGAAGATAAAAGATGCTCCCATATTAGTAAGGACAAGATCCAAGATGTTGTTCCCCCTACTAGGTACTCTGACTAATTGTTCCAGAGCAATTGTATTGACTAAGTCCAGGAACCTCTGTGCTTGTGTACTAGTAGTGGTGTAGGTTTCCCAGTCTATAACTGGATAGTTTAGATCACCTAGGTAAATGGTACTTGATTTAATACCAGGTTATTCTAGTTCCTGCAGATAGGGGTAGCCTTCCTGGGTCATAGAGGGAGTTCTATTGCTAGCTCACATATAGTATGGGACATTTCTAATGGTTATTTTCATGTCAAGAAGTCCAAGTGCATAATGCAGCTTTACCACCCTTGATGTGAGCCCCTTCTGGATGCAGATTGAGACTCCTCCACTTTTCCCCCTCCTGCTTAACAGCTACTCTAAACATGTGGAAGGCATAGACATTATAGCCCTGCACAGCCAGAGTGCTCTCCACTGTTATAAACCATGTTTCAGTGACTGCACAACTGGCAATGTCCTCCAGGGTGAGAAGGCATCCTACACTTCTTAATGTAGTTCAGTAGTCTTTACTTTTTTGTCTATACCTGTGTCTCCAGTAACATTAATATTTGCATCCTACACTTCCTTCACCAGTTTAACAGAGTCAACAAAGTTCCAGGCGTTTTCATCCACTTTCTGCAGAATGGTAGTTTACACTTCTAAACTATGGGTTTGATGTTTTACAGTTCTCCCACTTATTAACTAAATTCATTTTGCTGCTGGAATTCTTCCTGATTATCTCAATCTCCTAACACTGGTCTCTAGTTCAAGTCCAAGGTATTCCTTAGCCTTCTGGTGAAATCCTGAGCTTTTTCCTGTCACAAAAGTATTTCCCTTTAAAACAATGGGAAAACATTCAAAGTCTCTCTTTCTGGGATTTATTGATAGAAATTGAGAACCAGAGTCCCCTTCAGTTTTCTGTCTCAATCTTTAACCAAACTTTTTTATTTCTTCCATAACCTGTTCTCCTTCCAAAAATTACTTTTATCCAGCAAGAAAAATATTATGAAGAAATCTAGATCTTACAACTTGAGTCTTACACCTGCCTCTCAACATCCCTGACTGCTGGGAAACGCGTTTTATTTTGTGTTGTGTACAGTAAATAACCATTTTCCACAAACACACTGATGTCACCAATTTTAAAGCTTTCCTCTTCCACCACAATTTTGTCAAGAGGGGCTCTTTCCACTGGTATGTTTATGTCTTTATTAATTTAGGTATCTACTAATTCCTGATGGACAAATTTGAAGCATCCACATAATGTACCTTTCTCAATTATCAAATCTTGCCACGGAACACCAGTCCCATTGCGTATTTGTACTTTCCTAATAATAATGCTGTCCACTCCTTCAGGTTTCACGGGCATAACAAAACATCTCAGACTTTTGCTGCATTCTGTTTCAACTCTACTATTTTTAAATACTTATTCGTGTCCTCATTTTCAGCCAGTCTTTTCTCCATTTCAGTCTCTCAGTTTCTGCAGTTTTATCAACTCAACTGTATGTCTACTTAAAGCTTCCTGTGTAATTTTTAGACTTTTGTCATTTAACCTATATATATATATATATATATATATATATATATATATATATATGTGTGTGTGTGTGTATATATATATATATATATATATATATATATATATATGTGTGTGTGTGTGTGTGTGTGTGTGTGTACACACACAACACGTTAGCCCTACAAAGCTAGTGACCTCTTTTTAGAGGAGACATGAAAATACCATAGGGGAAATTTGGCCAGGGCATCAGAGAACTTCCCCTGTTCTCTTTGATGGGTGTTGTGGGAACTTTTTACATCCACCTGAGCTACTATCAACAAAGCAGATGGGATATGGGTTTAACATCTCATCTAAAGGAAGAATGTCTCATTTTCCATCAGTGTCCCACATATTTTAAACACATTTGATTTACTTTTCTTCTAAATTATTGTTCTAAATTACTGGAGCCCTCTCCTGTATTAAAGCTGCAACTTAAACTGCTTTTGCTGTACAGTTTGTTAGGGTTTTCAGAGGTCTGTTCTGGTTGGTTTTCCCTTATGTTTTCCAATTTTCTTCTTCACTGACTTCCAAGCAGTGCAGTTGCTAACCAGTAACCAATTTAAACAAAATCAATGTTTTACTGGCTTTTGTTAATTTCTTGGTTTTCACACTGAGGAAGCATTAGTCAACCTGCTGCTGTAAATCACTATCTTGAAAGTCTAGAAGGAAATAGTATTCTTCTTGAGGCACTATGGAGGGAGTGAAATAGCATGTTACAAATTTACATTTTGTCTTGTTTATTGTAACCTGGATGTGGAATATTGCATGCCTATAATTTGGATATGTATCCCTTTTTCAGATTGATTTATGAATGTAAACACACCTCTTTGCTCACTGGGTCAAAATGAGTGAAAAACATTCTAGCCAGGCATTTGTGAAATACAAGACAGGTCTTTGAACAATGAGTCTATTGAGGCACATACACCAATACCCTTAAAGGCAAGGTAAACCTCCAGACAACTCAGTTTTGTTGTTTAGGCTTCAAGCATTATTTGTCTCGCATTCACCTTATCATCAGTGGAGTTTAGCTTGGAATGTCCACTGAATCTGATCCTATCTAAAAAGGTACCCTAACCCATTTTAAGAAGTGATGCCCATCATTTACAATTTAAGGCCCCACAAATTTCCTCTGAAATGCACAATCACAGAATCCCCCTTTATAAACACCATGATTGAAACCAGTAATGTTTTCTACATATTTAGGTACCATCCTGCATAGGATTTACTAGCCTGAGTATAATAAAATGGGAACCAATCTGTGCTTTGCAAAATTTGGTCTAAGACCAAAAGCTTGTGGTTTGAGAATGGTCTACCTATTACAATTTCTTGAGGGGAAACATTTTCAAAAGACCAATAGGAGAGAAGAAGGCATTTGAGTTATGAATAACAGAGATGCTGGAGCAGCAGTATCCAATATTTGTAATAATGAGACTGTGAAGGCTGCCAGCCTAGGCAGATAGAATTTTATAGATAATTCTATCATTTTTAAATATTAATGTAAGGCACAGGCTTGTTGTCTTAAATGGAAAAACTGCTGTTATATGTGGAACTGCAAAAAATGTCACAACAGTGGTCTCTACTGACCAAGTAAAAGCATGTTGTGACCCTTTGATCTAAAGTTGGCTCCAGCCTGTCTAGATGAAGACATTCTTTCTATTGTTTTAACCAAGAGTTAAATTGCTAGATTTAAACATGCAGATGCATTTTTATTGCTCTGTTTCCTGACCAGCTGCAAGATAACACAAGGAGATGTTAAGAATGTAAATGTAGTTCCTTTTAGGCTGGGAACCCTGGGAAGTGTGAAGAATGATGCAATGGGAACCAGGAATGTGATTTTTAAAAACAGAGAGAATCAGAGGGCATTAAGCATTTTTTGTTTTGACCATCCAACTTACAGCACTGTCTTGCCCTATAAGTAAGTTTATCTTAGATTTGTGTTCTGTCTTAGAAATAGCTAGAAACTAGAAATATTAGACTAAGTGTTTTTCTGTGATGTCAGAACTGTACTACTGAATTATGTTAAGTATTTCTCTGTGATCTCTGAACTCTTGACTAGCACTATGTAGTAAGAAGTATTGTCTTGTGTTTTTAGTATTTATTATTAAATATTTTTAAACTTTTCAACTGTGGCTGTTTTGTGTAGAGATAATTTAAGCTCTAGAGTACATTGCATATTTATAGTGATTACTGTACCAAGTCACTCTAATAAGCCTTGACTGTTTAGTTATACTACCAATTGGTTAATAATATTGCACAGTAATAATTGGACACCCTTTTAAGGGCCTTTGAGTAGCTGATAAATATTAGCTGGGTGGTGGCAGTGATTTCTGCCATATAGTCTGGGTAAAAGGGGCACAGCTGGAGAACCTGTGCTAGCCTTCCTCAGAAGTGTCTGTGTGGTTGTATAAACTCATCTCAAAGTGTGTGTGTCAGCTACTTTGTAAGGGACACGAAGCACTGGTTGGACAGAAAGGGTGCTGGAGATTTTAGCTTGCCCAGCTGGCTGAGATCTGGACCCTATAGCTGTGCCAGTGGGGAGTCTTATTGGGGACCTGGAGAGCAAGGGAGTGACCAGCCCCAGACTGACTGTGATCTCTGTGTGCTCTTAAGGGAAGTTGCACTTTACTGTGTGTATTGGTTATCCTTTCCTCCTATATGAGACGCCCCTCACTGGTGTTAGTGGTGAGGATTGAGGCTCCATGACTGCTGGGCCAGGGCACGGGCGTCACAGAGACCTAAAGTAAAATATTTTCCTGACAGTTGGTTTGGTCTGGTAGGATAGTTTACTGGTTGCTCTGGGCTATTTAGTGATACAATTTATTTGAGATAGGTAGATTTTACACCTGTTGCATTTACACTGAAGTCACCTAATGTGATAATATTGGTATGAAAGCTTTTCAGGAAGGACATAATGCAGGGTATTTTTTTGTGATTTTTATTGATAGGATAGGGCAAAGTAGATGACAGAAACAGTTATGTATGATTTCCTAAGATCAAGTTAGCTGTTATGCAGTTAGGAGCTCTGTTGTTATTACTTTGAGAATTAGAGAAATTAAGAATGTCTAAAGAAGAGCTTATTTTGCTAAGAAGCATGACACCTCCTCCTGATCTAATACCAGATATATTGCAGGGGATATTATAGATTGCATGGGGGGAGAGCAGATATTGTCTTTAAGCCTGGCTTCAATGAGTGCAAGAATCAGTCAGTGTTCAGTGGAAATTCAGACCTCCAACATGGCAGGATTCCAGCCAGCAACTCATCTGCACTGTAAATGTGTAACACTGTAGGTTCAATGTATTTCATATTCAAGCTCACGTTCAGCACTATATGCAACTTTCTTTCATTTCTGCATCTAAGCGCTTGCTGGAACATTCTGCAGCAAATGTGACTGATGAAAATGTCAGGATCCATCAGGCTGTGTGAATTCTTAAAGACAAAAAATCCTGGCATACAAATATGGATTAAATAATATTCAGAAATAAAAAGCTTTCATGCACAGCACATTTTCAAACTTCTTGTGCCTAGATTATTTGCTTGTGGGATTGTAAGTTAGCAAATAGCTGAAACCAATAAATAAATTTTCACATTTATGAAGCAAGTAGGTATTCTTTATATGGAAATCATGATTTTTAATGCCATATAGATGAAGCATAACATATTTTCATTGCCTGAAGCACAACATTGTATCTCTTGCCCTTATACTTGAAATAAGCAATTTCTAACTCATAGTTAACATGTGATTTACTGTTATAGGGACTTAATCAATGGCAAATGCAACGATATGAATAAGTAAGCATTTTGAAAACAGAATGCTTTAAATGATTTTATTTCAACCTTAGAACATCAGACTCCTAAGCAGACATCACATTACTCCCTACTTTAGTACCTAGCTTACATATCACACTTTGATTATTTTTTTCAAGGTTCTCTGCTTAGATCTCTGACTTGTCCTCTTTTTTCAAATTATGGAATGTGATAACCTAATTTACAATCCGTGGCTTTGTTATACAACATGCATTATTAACGGCTGAAAAGTTGATCCTCTCACACAATCAAAATGACTTCTTTGGCCAATTTAGATAACTGAATGACTACAGAACAGTTTTATTAAGCTTACAGCTACACCTCATGCAAGACTTAACATGAAAGTATTAGGCTACATGCCCTTGCAGACCATTTTAAGTCAAACAATTTTCCTTTTTGTGCTCAAAATAACCTATCCCATTTGGTTACAGATTGGTCTTACCCATTCTATGGTCAATAATTATATATTATCCCTGATGGGAATAACTGAGATCATACCATAGATAATTTTAGGAGACCCAGGACATCTTTTTCTTATCAAACGGCTGAATTATCAAATTAAATATGATGTGGACCACATGATCGACAACTCAGTCCATCAACAAAAAACCTAACCCAGACCCCACCTGCAAACAACAAAAACAATGGCTTTGCAGGGGCAAGCCACCCCTGCATCCCAACACCCCCTGCTAATTATATACGCCAACTCTGAGATTGCACTACAGTGGGGAAAAGGGCAAATTTCCTGATCCCAGCTGTACTGTGATCTCAGTCACAACAGTTCGATGGACTAAACTGTCGATCATATGATTCCGACCATATGGGTTTCAGCAATTCAGCTGTTTGATACTTTGAAATCAACCCAATCCATGCATGGAGTAAAGCATTTATGAGCTGCATCTGTCCATTAGTACTACAGGGGGCATTCCTGGTGTAAATTTTCTAGTTTTCATCCACAGATCTAAGCTGTGCTTGAAAATAGAGAGGGCTAAACTCTGTTTTATGTGGATGAGGAGTCTGTTCCATAGCAATGGTATCCTCTGGGAAATATACTTGTTCCTCAAAACCATTCTGTTGATGTTGCTGAAGAGGTTTAGATCCCTAGACTCAGTATTTCTGATGCAGTTTGACTTGATGTGCAGTAAACTTATCAGTAATGGTTTGGAGGATGCCTTGTATGCCAGACACAGGTTACCTCTTAGCGGTCTGTAGAATACAGAGTATACTGACAAGACTTTGAGTCAGTCCATGTAGGACAAGTTGTTTAGGCTTTGTCTCCTTTTAGTAAGGTATCTCTGTGGGCATTCCAAATGTTGCTTCTGTCTGGATAGATACATGCCAAAGGGGGCATTATATTCAAAGATTGGTTTAATGAGGGCGGAGTAAAGGGGGACAATGGATCTAGACACAATCCCTTTGTTTATAAGATGTGCAATATAGAAGGATTTTCTTATAACAATAGACACATGTTGGTCAAAAGTTAGGTTACTGTCCACATAAGCTCCCAAATCCTAACCAATTGGGTCAGCTCTTAGAGGCATATTGTCAGTGTGGTAGTTCCCTTTGGTAGATGACTTCCCAAAGGATATAATAATACATTTTTTGGCATACAGTTTCAGACCACAGTTTTGACACATTTATTTGAGACAAACCTTCCTGCAAGATGGCCAAGTCATTTGGGAATTCAATGACTGCTCCTAGCTTATAGTCATCTCCAAACTTTGTTAGCCAAAGCCCTTTGACATTGACTTTTACTTTAGAATATTAGATGACAAACAGGAGAGGTCCCAGCACAGAATCCTGGGGACCGGTCTCTTTGCAGAAGAACCTTAACCTATTTTTGATTATCTGTGTCCTATCTGTAAGCCAGGTGGCAATCCAGCAGGTGACATAGGGGTTTATTCCCAGTTTATTCAGCTTTTCTACTATGCCTGAGTTTCATTACTGCCATAATTCTCACTTCTCATCCTGTTTTGCTTAATACTCATTTTACTTCATACCTGGAAAGTATGTAGCCTCCCTCAGTGTGTCTTGACCTCATCAACTCCTCCTGAACTGGGCACCCCTGTACATGGGCAAATGCCAAATGGAGGGACCATCATCCAGGAAGCCATGGAGGTAGCTTGTGACCTCACATGCATACTGGTAATAAGGGCATTTCTACAAGGACTCTAACATCACTCCTGGTGGCTGACATGAGCTCCTACACCACCATATGGTGCCCTATGTGCCCCTCTTGCTGGCATGTTCTTCCAATCACACACTATACAGACTACCATCATTGCATGGGATCCCACCATGCCCACATCACTGTATGTGGCTATTTCAGTGTCTTGGAAGCCCCTGCTAGCATGCTGGCAATCAGCTGACAACAACCATGACTCCCTCCCCAAGGATGGGCTACCCATTATTGACTGCCCATTCCCATCTTCCAACATTCACCTCTTGCAGCACCTGGGAAGCTAATCAAACTCAGGTCATCTGGGCTATAGTGTTGGCTTTATTACTCTATGCCAGAAAGCCAGGCTATTTTCAGTGTATTTTTGCTAAATTTCTGCTTTTGCTTTCATAAAGAATATAAAAACTTCTGAGTTTTTCCTTATTAATTTTAACTGAAATAAATTTATATAAACTTATTTCACTCGATACATACACATATGCTGCTTTAACATTAAATCTGTTTCTCACTGTCATCTCTTACATAATTATGAATGCCACACCCAGTTGTCTTTTGTTAACAAATCAGGTAAATCATCAAAGCATTAGTCCTTGTCTTGATTCTTAGTTCAGTAAAATAAGCATTAATACTTTCCAAGGGACCTTGTGACCTCTTAAAGAACAAACGGAGGTTATATGGCAGAATTTTTTAATGACTAACAATAACTGTCACTGTTATGTTTTCTTTCTCTCCCTCTCAAAATTAGAAGATATTTATTTTTAATTGTGTCATCCCATGCAACATGAAAAAAACTAGCATGCTGTACCTTCTTAGGTTCTTCATCTGTTCTGCTTGCAGTCAGGAATAAACTGAAATTTTGGAACCAAAATATGAGTTCTCAGAGAAACTGCCTTCTAGAGATACATTTCATCATAGTTGCAGTTGCGCCATGTCTCAAATGAACAAATGTAAATCATCCCGGCCTTGCTGCTGACATTATTTAACAAGTGGGTTTACTTTAAATGAAATAACAGCAAACACAAGGTACTATGCTGTCCTCTCTTCAGCATTTCTATTTAAACTCTGAATTAATACAAAAGAAGCCAGACCAAATGGTCTTACATACTGTCATTATGAACAGTGTTGTTTGTCTTTTCGGCTTTTCCAGTTTAGGGGTCACCACAGCGGAACTCCGGTCCGCTAATGATTGGCAGTAGATTTTTATGGTGCAGAGTTGCCAGCCCGACGCCCATCCTTCAGCGAAGGCACGCCCATTCACGCATGTCTTTCGGACGCCACTCTACCGTGGGGAGGACATGCAGACCCCACATAGAAGGCACTCCAGCCGAGAATCGAACAGGAGAACCTCTTGCTGTAAGGCAGCATGGTATTAATATTTTAAAAGAAAATTACTGCATGCTAGAGTGGTCTAGGGGGAAGCTGTGCCCTGCCTGCAATGTCAAGCTTCATGAAGGCATGCTTCCAAACTCTCATATTCCATCAAGAGTTCACATTTTACTAATAGCCTAGCTCTCATTCACTTTTCAGAAATAAACAATGACACATTCAAAAGCAATCAGCTATAAAACCAAAGGGAAAAATGTCACTGTGATGTACTAGTCAAGAAAACCTCAAATGATTATTAACTACGGCAGAATATGTACCATTTTAATCACCCCAAAGAAACAACACATTGTGATGTAAGCAGTTAATTTTATTTCACAACTGATTACATTTACGTGTAAAAGTAGTGAACAGCAAAATAAATCAGCATTTGATGTAAATTCTGGATAATACAACAACAAAGAACTTATTTTTCCATTTTGTTTTACTTGTGAAGGAGACTTTATGGTGACAACCAAACATAAGATTCAAGAAGATATTTATCTGGCGACACAACACAGATTTCGGCTACAGTAAAGCAAATGCCTTTTATTTTTACTATAGGGCTTTAGAAATTAATGAAAATTAAAGCTGCTTTTACATACTGACAATGGAAACAGTCTTTGCAACTAACTGTGATTAACTTCTAAACATTCAAGTCAGTACTTCACTAACAGCCGCAACATGTTTTTAAACTTCATTCAGTTGTGCTCTGCACATATTGGCACAAAGAGCTTCAAAAAACTCGCATATCTAGGTACATGTGTACACCTGCAAACTCTCAATGTGAACTTTAAAAACATACACATATGGTGAACTCGCAGCAACTCTTCAGTTCTGGCCAAATACAGAAGCAGAATGGTATATGGGAATTCTGACTAATTAGTTTAGCTATGCAGATTCTAGCATGATTACCGTATAGTCAATGGGGAGCACATATATTTCTACTTTATTGTGTATGCAGGTATTTTGGTTTACAGAATATTTAGGCAGGAAATCTGTCATAAATCGTCTGTATGAACTCAATATTCCAAAGTATCTGCAGTTACTGTATAATGCATACTTGTGCCGCACAGAGTGTTGTGAAATGAAGATGTGTCATGCGTTATCCACTAGGTTAATTAGATCCACCACATGCCAGTTCCAAATGTAAGTTGATACATTTTCACTTTTTCTTCAAAGCTCTGCAGGACACAGACACCTCATTCAGATCACAATTACATACACATCTTTCCAGAGCTACAGCTGAGTGAAACATTTGCAACAGAAAACAGGCAATTACTCCTAAGCTATGTGTGCTAACAAAACGGAAGAATAAGTAAGTGTGTGTGTGTGTGTGTGTGTGTGTGTGTCTTATCTATGGAAATTGTTCTTACTTAGAATGTGTAATTCAAAATTACTCTTGCAGTACAACGCATTAACAGTTATAGCTCATAAACAGTTGTGGTTTTAACAGTAGATGCATATATATATATATATATATATATATATATATATATATATATATATATATATATATATATATATATACACACACACACACATATATGCATGACACATTTGCAAATAAAGATAACATAAACATCTCTTTTGACCTATTGCCCGGAGTTATAAACCATTAAATAAATTAACTAAGCCCCTTTAACTTTTCATCCTGTGCCCATAAATGCAGTTAAACATTTTCCAAAATTCCTTCTAACTAGGATGGAGTATGTTTAGCTAACTTAGCCAATAGTGTTTATACATATAACAGTGCTTATAAAAGAAATACATCAACATGTTTTTGAATACTTTAATACAAAACAAAAATAAATTTAAGTGTATTATTACTTAAAAATGGCAAGACATGCAAGGCATAGTGACATGGCTGTCTTCTTTAAGACTGACTAAAATGCATAGGTTTCTGCAGTCTCACTACAACTAGTTTACCTAATAAACACATGAAAACACTGGCACCACAAGACAAGACTTCTAACACGTAAACTTTGGCCATGGCAGAAACAAAATGGTTAACAACAGACCTTAAAACGAGATCTTAAGAGTGAGCTAAAAATGCTTCCTCTTCCAACTTTATGATATCTTATAATTTACTCCCCTCTTCAAAAAATTGCATATTTAAAGAAACTTCCTCATCAATGTTTGTACGTTTGTTTGTTTTTAAAATATTGGCAAAATTCTCTTGCTTTAAAAAAAGGCTTTAGGTAAATGAGAGGCCTCATCCCTGATTTACAGACTGCAGGAACTGAAATGTATATTTGCTTCCAGACAGTCGGGTGGTATCCAAATCAAACATTTTAATAAGTTTGTAACTGTTTTGCTCTATCTGCAAAAATTACATACAATTCCGTTAAGAGTTCTGTCTTATTAGACAGAACAATACTCACTCTGCCAAGCAGAATCTAATATGAGGAGTACAGTTTAGTGTCTAGCGATTTAAAATGGAAAGACTTTATGCAAAGAATCTAAGTAGACATGCCTTCATGTGGTATATTCAGTACAGCTGCCAAAAGATATTTTACATACTATTCTAAATCCTAGCTTCTGGGGAAAATGTAAAATTGACTGAAGCATGAGGCTTCACACAGTCAGACTAATCAGGACATTTTACAAGACTTGAGCCAATCACTCTTTATAAAAATCACATCCCTGATGTGAACTGTACTGCACTACAATTAAGTAAAATCACCCTGATCTTCTCACACACTGGATTCTAAAACTAGGTTTTACTGGTAGTCGTAACTTCAGCTTAGTCAGTTCACTGATTACTGTTATTTAAGCATCGACTCACCAAATCTTAGTAGTGATTTATGCATTGTGCATGTTCAGATGAGAACGCATGTAAGGGGTACATGCTGTGATGTAAAGTACCTGTGTTTTAAGCTGCACGGTTAACAAATGTGACCTAACACATTGATCTGACAGGTAATAGTTACTACTGTAGAGCCCCAAACACTTACATTTAAGGGAAGGTTTCACTGCTGAGCACAAACAAGACAAAGGATAACAGGTGTTTACAACAAATACATCTAATAACTGGTCAGGGGAAAAATAAGAATCGAGTCTAGAGGACAAGTGTCTTTAGCCCCTTACCATGCATCAGATAGGTGATATATAACCCCAAACCAGCTGTCTTACTGCAGCTACAAAAACAAATAATGTAAGTTTCATTAAAAAGACAATCCTTTGTAAATGCGTTCAGTAGTAATTTTACCATACCAGTTCTTGGCAACACATAATACAGTCTTTCCACCTGTCTTAGGAGATCAACGCTCAAATTAAAAAGCAAGAAATAAATTAAAAACAACTTATGATGTGTGTATGGGGAGGGGGGGGGGTATGTCAGCTAAACATGCCCATATATGATTTAAATATGCCTTTAAGTACAAAGGTATTTGAACAGTTAGGATCTGCCATTGCTACAATAGTTAAGCAACTTTATCTTTATGTTCAGTGCACATCCATATACACTTTAGTGCACTTTTAATATAACTTAAGCACTGTTCACACTTATTTTCAGAAAAGTCACATATGCATCTTTAAAATATATTGTGTGAAATTTTACAGTACAGTAATCTTACTTGACTAAAGATGGTGTACTGAGAACAAAGATATCATGGTACAGAACTGAGACTGAAAAGGAGGGATGTTCTGACTGAGTATGGGTAGGGGAGACATATTTCATCCCATCCCATATAATATTTTCTGTAAGTGTGGGTGGGAAATACATTATCCTATATAAATGTATGTGTGGTTATGTACTTCAAAAACAGCTTTCAAAAGTAAAAATACAAAAATATAGTCTGCAATTTGGATATGCCTAACTGCTACACAATTTGTCTTACTGCCTCTAAATCAGGACATAGTATGACATTTGAGTTGAGGATATTATTTAGTCTCAGAAGTACAGCCTAATATACCACATGAAAGCGCCCCCCCCACATTCAATGGAAAATACACAAACTACCGACAATCCTACAAATGTATACTGCTATAGTACAATGTTATTAAAAAAAAAGGTACTGGTTACTTAAAATAAAGCTATTGTATAGTAAAAATTCTGTTCTTGTTCTGGGAGGCTCTACACTGATACAGGGTCAGTTAGGGTTGGTTTAACAAAGCAGTGCAGGGTATATACTCATTACGTAGCAATGCATTCATAGCACATCAGTTTGGAACCACTCCTTATGGCTTATTTAGAAAATGCAGATTAAGTCATCATAATATAATGGACACATTTAATACCACATGATGGTATATGAGACTTAAATTTCAGTTAATCTGCAGTCAGAGCTCTAAAGTTTAAGAATCAGTTTTGACAGGTTCTGGTGGTTGTTACTTCAGGAGTGTTTGATAACTGCATTGACTGTTCAAGCTGCTGAAGAACTCAGTGATGGGATACAGCCGTTTTTACCTCCTGAATGGACTAAAATGCACATCAGATGGAGGTAAACTCTAGCCAATGTATAAAACTGAATCCTCCTCAATCTATTCTGTTTTGTTCCGTCTACTCATTTCAGGTAAAAGGCATGGAATGATACTTACAGAATGTACAAACTCAACAGTATATGCAGCTACACTGGCAGAATACACCTTATTAACAACAAAAGCCACTCAAAAACAGATTAAATCCAATAGAACATGGAAGGAAGATTGAGGGTTTTAAAGTGCGAATTGAAAATCGTGTAATAACTGCAACACCACCCTTTACATTTTAAGCTGTGTGCAAGGTAAATGGTAATAAGGGAAACGCCACTGCTCTAGTTTCATTCAAGGTGATTTAATTTCCGTGCTTAGCTTAAGGCTGTATAACGATAGCTGTAATGTATGTGATGAATAATGTTTCCATAAATGGAGTGAGATAAGATGGCGCTACTACAAGTTAGTAGTTGGCGCTTCTTTACCAGTGTAGACAACACTTCAGATGCAAACCAGTCAAATTAAACAATTCCATGCACCTATCTTATAACTGCTTTTAATGCTCAAGAAAGCTTATGATACCAAAGCTGTCACTTAAAACATTTAATACAGTGAAACACATGAGCCAGTCAGTTTGTTACCAGAATGAAACAAGAATACACTGACTGAAATGATGACAAGAACAGGTGCTGCAGTACTCTCAATATGTGTCGTACACAATACCGACTCTTGTGTTAGGGGTGGTTGTAGGGGAAGCATTCTAGCAGAGCTTCAGAAACAAGGTTCTGTGCATCAAATCCAACTCAAGCAAAATGTGAAAGTACTACACAAAGCTTCAGCCAGTCCAAAGATTTCAGCACCAGAGCACAAAGAAAGGGACTGCTGCCTTTTGGCTTTAGTAACTTGCAATGTTCAGTTATTTTGCAATCTGAAGTGAAGTGAAACTTCTGCCACTTGAGACTGTAAATCAGACTGATTATAAACAAATAAAATATTCATGCTTCTTTTTATTATCACATAACTGTGGCAAAAATTAAAGTACATGCTCCCTTCACAGCTTCTGATAAACGATCAAAGCTCTAATGATGGCAGCTGCAAATAAATGAAGTCAGAGCATCAATTGGTTTCCTGCACTGTAGCATTTAGATCCTTGGTAATATAAATACAGCTTCAGTATCTCTTATCTCATGGTATCTGCAGTTTATGGTATTTCAGAGACAGGTCTTTTCTGTTTCAGTGTGTCAATAATGGATAAGACCCCTCGTTTCACACTGGTTGTCACTCTCCTTGTTACAGAGTCTGTTGGAGGAGCAGAGGAGGCTCGTGCCCTCTGTGGAGGAGGTCTGGCAACCAAGCACTTCTGGTATCGTAGCTGCAATTAAAAAATATTTCTTAGTCCTATATGAAACTGGAAACAGGTAAAACACAGACAGCAGACTGTACAAGATACTTACATGTGGACCTTTGAAGAACACTGTGGGGCTCTTAGCTGTATCAGTTTCACTGACCTGGCACACGCATGTATGTGCACATCCATACACACAATCTAAACTAGACTCTTATAACGTGCAGTTCCATATATAATCTAAAAGCTAGCAGTGAAAGACATCAGCATCTTAATAACATAGAGTAACATACAGCCTCAAAAGAAGGATGTGAGCACAGATAAAGTGAACATTTTACTTTTTCATTTTTAATGTATACTTTGTTGAGCAGGTTAATCCAACTGGCCAATGCCAATTTACAGTGGTCACCACAGCAGAAAGATTCTATTTAGCAACTAACAGTTCTTTATAAATTCTATCACATTTTATAAAAGTACTGAAATATTCAGCTCCTGTCTCACAAAACAAGAGGAAAATCCACAGGTAAAAAAGACAGATTTCCAACAAACTATTTTAAGCAAGAATACTGTTGTAGGTGGATCACATCTAATGACTGCCAGAATCCACTATACTGAGGCATCTCATTTTGTGGTCACTGCAATAGTAAGCGACAGCATGTGGGGTTCCTCACCAGCAAAGCTGTGTTCTAGCCATTTTTCCATTGCAGTCATACACCTCTGCAAAGCCCAATGTTAGTCTTGTGCTGACATAGGTAATGACATACAGTGAAATGAGTAGTGCTGGTACGCTTCTACCTCAATTTTCCCCCATCACTTCAGAACTGATAGCCCCTTGGATAAGGTTCTTGGGAAGTTATGTTTACACAATGAATTCAAACTTCAGTAAAAATAACATCTAAAATCTTTTCCCACTTTTTTTTTTTTATTCAAGACATAATACAGAAATGGCCCTTATAGGCTCTTTAATGATCTCTTTATGGCAAGAGATCAATGCTGTTTATACATTCATCCTTTTACATTTCACTGTAGTATTTAACAAAGCTGACCACATGATCCTACTTAGGGTTACCACCTGTCCCACTTTGCAAGGGACAGTCCCTCTTTGGGCAGTTGTGTCCTGACAAAAAATTTTAAAAATGGCAAATCTGGGACCTCTTGAAATCCGTTACAACTGTCTCAGTAATGGACACAACTCTCCTAAGCCAAAACACATCAAATATATCTCTAATGCAACTATAACACCAAACTACAGAGAAAGTAACCGCATCTCAAAAATAAAAAGGTACAGTCAAAACAAAACACTCCTTAAAGCAACACAATCCAAGCAACATAGTGAAACCATCAGCCACACACAACTGAATAACACAGACAAAAACATACTGAGGCAGTAAATAAAAAATCCACCGCAGCAAAAGAGACTCCACAGGCTGTATCCAAGTTGTCGCAGTGACAAAACTGTCGACAACACCACTGCCACAAAGTCACAGTGCTACAGCCACAGCCAGTCAGTGATCCCCACAACCTGGATACTTTGTTATACACCTAAAGGGTGTGAACACACGTCCCGCTCACTCTATTGAATGGTGAAGGTCACAGTAGACGATCTGTCGAAAAGCAGATCCCACACACTAAGCCTGCACCAGGTCACTCCAAAAGTGGCTGGTATGAATATGATCTAGTACAGTGATATGCTGGTGAATGACCTTGATGCCATAGTACAAAGACAATGTCTGATGACATAACACAGTCTGAAAATTGTAGCCCAGGCTGGTATGACTCTGACCTTTGTGTCAGCCAAGGATGACATGCTGATGCCACCCACGCTGTTGCTATGATCGATTTTGCACCTGCCACCACTATGCGTGTCACTCAAGGGGATCTAGTAAGCCACTCAGGGGCCTGGGACATGCTCGAGGCTCCTGTCACCAAAATACACGGCATGCACCTGTCACCTCTGGCTTTCGATATTGGGCCAGGCTGCTAGCTCTCCTAGTGCCTTTTTAAGATGCATGCAAAAGTCAAACCCACCCCAAGAACAGTACAAGGAAAGAGAAATAAGGGTAATGCTGCTAAACGCCAGAAGCACCCACTCTCAAGATGCATGCAATCAAGCTCTCAGTTATAAGTGTATCGATATTCAGCACCACAAAGTGATCCGAACAAGGCTCCAGAGAGCACCCCAGCGCCATCAGGACCATCCATATCATGTCAACATCACCTAAGACCCCAACCCACTAAAGGAGGCAAGAGTGAGGATATTTATCAAGGTCATCCACACCTCCAGGTTCTTCCTGAACGAAGTATCAAAGACCATCCATCCCTGAAAAACAAGGATATTGACTGCTTTCAGTTTACAGTATCATTATATTGGGCCATCCTCAGTCAGAAAACATTTCGCCTTCCTGAAAACATTAAACATGAAGATTATATGCTACACCATGGAATTGGGCCACTTCAACTACCCAAACATTATCCGGGACATCTACTCACAAGAGGGCATCTTCTACCAAAGACTCCTGGAAATAATAATCCACATGCTATGGAACAACTAGTCATATATCCCACAAGAGTCAGATCAGACTCATAGATTCATTACCAACATGGGGACTCTATACCCACACCAGAACCTTATCAGCATTGGACAACGAAGACCATCCTTCAATTCCACTGGGCCTTCACAAAAGACAGCCCACCAACAGCCCATCCCCAGGGCCAGTGGAAACTAAGCAAACTTCTCACTCCTCTCTCAATAGTAGAATCCTTCAAGAAAACCAAAATAGTAAAATCCTCACTATCCCAAACAAAGAATCCTACCCCAATCATAAAAGCGGATATCCAGCAGATGGCCCCTCGCCAAAACCAAAAACAAAACCAAGACCTAAGGAAGCAATCTCAGCACACCCAGTCTAAAAAACCCCTGCCATAAATAAACCAAACAACAGAAGGAGAAGTTACCACATGACTAAAATCCAAGGGAAAAGGAAGATCAGAACTGATCAACACTAGCAAAACATTACATCACCTCATAAAAATCCTCCCGAGGAGAAACCTGGCATGAAACTCCCACTACACTGAAAAGACAATCATAAAATGACAAAGAGGCCAATATGTTAAAAAACCACGGATGCATCCCCCAGAGACAGGTTGAGCTGATTCCTAAATGACCCAAATACACTGAGCAAGAGCAATCTAAAAATATCCCAGACAGGTTCAAAAAACAAACATCTCCCTCCCCAGAAGGAAAAGAGCAAGTATCTCGGCAGACTGCTGCTGCAAACACATCTCAGATGCTCAGGTGAAGTGCCGCCTCTAAAGTAAAAAGAGGGACTACCAATCCCCAGAGAATGCAGCTATTGCTCCCTACCCCACTCCACAAGAGGAACTAATCCAATGGACCTACAGCTATACCATCCCCACTCCTCCTGAGGATATGTGCCACAATAAGTAAACTGACAGCAACAGTGGTCCCACTGCACAAAGGTGGAGCCTGGCGAGAGGATCATCATGGACAGTTAGGGCCTGACTACAGGGGTTGCAACTGGATGGAGGAAATCATGGAGCTCCCTGCAACACTTGTCAAGGGGGAGAGATCCTGCCTTTGAACCTGGTTGACTTCTTTGAAACAGTCACCAAAGCCATAGATGAAGGGAAGGTAGTCCACACAGCCTATCTGGACCTTGCAAAGAAGATGGAAGGTACTCCCCACTGGCATCATCCTTGCAAAATAGCCAGACACACAATATAAACCCCTATCATAGATATGCTAGCCAGCTTAAATATAAACACAAGTGTCACAGAGTGGGTTTAAACATGTCAAAACCCAGAACCCACAGAGTGTAGTGCATGCCATGTTGACTCGAACCCCCGGACAAGTGGTAACTGCTCATACTCTGCCCTAAGCCTGGGCGTGTTCGGTATATTCCTTTCCGAGGCACGACGAAACGGGAGGCATATGGCAAGGTCTCAACGCAGACCAACGCAAACTGCATATACTCCAACTCTTAAGCTAACACTCATATCTCTGGTGGTCTCACAGATAGATAGTGCCAAATGCAGCGCCATGGTTTTAAATTGCCATTTGGAATGTATAGTCATACCCAAAAAAGAGAAAATGTGAAATTAAATTAAAAAGCAAGTTGAAAACCATAAAGAGAAAGTTATTAGGACCTGGGACCAAGTTGATTACAATCTTCCTTGAAAACCATTTCCACTTCTACATAGAAAGACCTTCATCAGACCCACCTCAATCATCTAATCCACATCTAGATCAAATTTAGATTTCTCAGGCCCTCATCACCCTCATCAGGCCCATCATAGCCCCTTTTGGGATTACAATACCAGCCTTACCCGACACCCAGAAATTAGAAAAACCCCAAAAGTAAAGGTCCAAGCGGATCAAGCATCAAACATGGTTAAAAAACTAAACTCTACTCAGTTGCATAGTTGCAGTTGCATACGACTTCGAGGCGAGATCTGAAGCTATATCAAATCTATGTCAAATCACAAGAAACAATGGACATGCTCCAATCTAGCAAATTCAACCTTAGCATCACGAGCCGAGGGACTTGAACCTCAGCACAGAAATAAATAGAAGCTGCTGGGACAACAGGTTCATAAGGTCCTCGCTCTTGGCCTGGAATAGAATTCCAGTTCATGTGAGCAGGCAGACCACCTCTTCCTCTCTCTTCAAGAATAAGGATGGGGGGGATGGGGGAATTTGGTTTGGGATTACTTACTCCACTGTCACTATTAGACAGAGGCACAGTAAACTAAACCTTAAAAGGGCACAGTATACTCAAATCAAGGTGTGGAGTAAGCCATATCGGGCGAGGCTAGAAGCATAATTGCCCCAGGGCAGATAGCCTAGTATGAACCTATGAACCTAAATGTCCTGAGATTTTAGGACAAAATGATTTCCTATATTTTACGTAATAGTTGCATAAAACAGTTATTCTGTATCTAAAATACCTAAATGTTATAAGAAACACAATAAGCAACTAAAATGCTACAAGAATAAGCTTTTATTTAGGCAAGAAAGTTAAGTTCTATCCATTGTACTGACCATGGGTATGTGTTGGCCTGTAAAATCTGATGTTTGTCCCGAAAATGTCCCACTTTGGCCATTTGAAAAGGTGGCAACCCTAATCCTACTGGACCAACTATATAGCATCACAAGTAATTTTCTGTAACAGTCTATCTCCTTCCAATGTGGACATAATCAGAGGGTGGTGTCCAAGGTTAATTCCTGTTTGGACCCAACTCTCTGACTTCTGGAGGGCCACACATTTAATACCACTGTCTGCTGTGACATAATTTCATTAGGAAATGCTATCTGATAGCAAGATTTACCATATCACTGTTGCAGTGACCTTACTCAACTGCACAACTACTTCCATCAGGATTTATGTCAGCCTTAAAACAAATTACCCGCACACTTGGAATGCATCTATACCTGAATAGTCACGAACTGACCTAAATTCAGTACATCCAAGACAGCTGCCGTGGCTCTAAATGCCATAGTCTGAAACCCTTCTGCTCAAGTTTTCTACCCTAATATTATCTGCAGGGAAAACAAATTGGAAATTGTGTCAAAGGTGTGAAATTTAGGGGTGATCTTTGATGATACTTTTGCCCTTAAAGTACCAGATGTTGGCCATTATGGATTCCTCTTGTTTTCATCTGAGAAATGCAGCCCTTATTAACCACATTACTTCACTCATAGATCTGCCTTGGATTCCTCTTGACTGGACTATTGCTATGCCCAGCATCTGAGGCTCTTGGGTCCAGATTTGGACTATTTGCAACTTGTATAAAACTCAACAGTTTGGCTACTGACAGGGATATATCACCATATTATTCATACACAAATTGTATAATGAATAGACCAAAGATATGACCCCAACATCTAGACATTCTGCAAACATTTGGAAAGTTGACAGGTACGCCTGCAGAGTGAAATGAGTAGTGTTGGTTTGCTTCTACCTCAGTTTTCTGCTTTGAATGTCATGTTGCACAAAGAAGGTTCTAGTTTATTTAGCCCTTCATGACTTGGGTGTTCCCACCTTAAAGAGCTCCTGGCCTACTGGACTGCACATGTCCTACACTCATCCATCAAGTGGCCATTATCTCAGGGGTATTGCTGGACTCTTCCAGTGAACACTGCTTCACTTTGTTTTTAAACAAGAAACATCTTTATTGGATTATCACTTATGACATAGGCAATTACACATTTGTATAAATGAAAACAAACCACACTGACATATTTTCAATTGCAAACATTACACATGAAATACAATCATTTTCAGTCAAACATCACATAGCTCATTCAAGTCCTTGCCTTCCCCTAAATCTCATGCCTCCTCCAAAACATTATACTGCATGTATTGTTCCCACAATTCCCATTTTTTCTGTACTTTGCTCCTACTTTTTGTAAAGATCCCACTTCCGGTTCTTTTCTCTCTGTTACTATAGTCACTATTTCTAATACAGCTGGTTTATGCCCTGATTTCCATTTTCTAGCAATTGATTTTTTTGGCAGAATTAAACTCAGCACAGCCTTACTATAATCTAGGCAATTCCAATTCTTTATCAAAGAAATTTCCTTGGTTAAACCAATTTCCTCACCCAGTATTTCTGACAGAATAGTCTGCAGGGATTTTTTAAAGTCTGTCAACTCATTAGACCCCCCCAAAGAATATGTTCCTATTTAACTTTTTCTCCAACTTTTGCAATGTAGCCGAGGAAAAATTCTTTGAAGGCTGCTTGGGTACAGGAATACCCATGCAGACATTTCCAAGCAAATATCCTAAATATTCTAGACTTTTTGCATATTTGGGAGGCATATTTCTTATCCGATATCTCTTCCCATACTTTTTAACCTCCTCTAAATGACTCCTATACTTATCCTGTAAAATTGTATATGCCTCAATAATCGCCCCTTTTTTAACAGCAGCTTCTGTTCTAGATTCTATTAAAAGCTTTACCAGTGCTGGTCTTTCACTTGGAATCCCCCTATTCCTTTCTCTTTGCCTATACTCTGAACACCACTTCACTTTTTAGGGGCTGCACCTTTGGACATTTTACCAGGGTGGCTAAGAATTTCCCCAAATCTCACCTGTTTTTTTAAAGCTTCCGTAAGAAATACCAGCTTGGACTTGCATCTGTAATATGACACTTGTCTGCAGCTTTATGTATTTATTGTTCTAATGTTTATTCTTTTTACTTATGAATGTTCTACCTTTTACTGCACTGACATGCAGTTTATAAGCACCCAAACAAATCTGAATATTGAAGAAGTGATACGTATGACAAAACACTTGCCATCAGATTCTTTCAGAAGTGTTTTCTCTGCAGGAATACCACTTAACTTTCCAGATTATTGCAGAATGTCCAGATTTTTGCCTCATATTTTTGGTCTATTCCTATTAAAATTTGTGCTTTTCTGGCATGTCACTGGGACGGTCTGAGGCTTAAGGTTGATAAATAATGATATACATTTGAGTTTCAGATGTCAAATCCTTGAGAAAATGTATGTAAACACAAACACTGTAACTCTAGCAACTTTCCTAAGGTTATAATAACAATATTTAAAATATGTCCCTATTTTTGGGCCGATGCCCCCCCCCCCCCCCATTTTGTCAGGCTTTGTTCATATTTTTTACACTAAAAGCTTGACAGTTATGTTTGCATCAGCCCTGTCTGACATTTAACAGCAGTGATGGATTAAAAAGGCTTAAAGTTTTATCTTTCTTCTTCTTAGACAGAAAAGTTCCAAAATGTTTATAAGAAAAGAGAAGATAAAATAAGCCTTCTAGTTTGTTTGAACTGAGAAGAGATGAGAGAAATCAGTTGTCAAGCCTACAGAGATGGCAGCAGTAACAGCAGCAATATAAGATATACTAGTTTTCTCTGAGGACCACTGAAGAAACGGCTATATCTTTAATGGCTTCCACTTCAAAGTTACAAATGAAAGTCATCAAGATATCTAAAAAGAAGTCATCAATGTTAGTTCAGGCTACCTATAAAGTTAAACTGCCAATGTAAATGTCAGTAGCATCATACATTTAAAAAAAATATATTTTACGTTTGTGAATTTATTTGTTGATCAAAGGATACACACACACACACACACACACACACACACACACACACACAGCCACATCCAATTTAGAAGGTTTGCATACAAATACAGCATGCCTTGAAATGATGGCTACATCACCACTTTCCACTTTCATACTTCCTCAAAGAAACCTCCTCCAAAATTTCTCCAAATTAATCAGTTTTCATTCCAAAATCTAAGAGAGTATAACAGCCCTTAAAAAAAAAAAAAAAACTAGCATGCTGTAATGTTATAACACCCTAACTATTGCCTAGGTGACCTGAGGTCGATTAACAACTTGCTTACAGGATCTGGCCGGGGAGGATGAAAGTGAATGGTCAGTGCCAGTTTGCTCTTTCTGAGGGTGGGACATGGCTCTGGGTGGCCAGATGGACAACACCTAGTGGAAGTGCAGGCTGCCCAGCTAGTGGGCTTCAAACCTGTGAAGCCCTTATATGCAGTCAAGGGGAAATTGGCATGCAGAGGTATGCTTACCCATGGGAGACAGTAACTGTAGAGATTACAGGGACTGCTGAGGCAGAAAAAGGCTGCTCACAGAGAGTGTGTGAGAGACAGAGAGAGAGAGAGAGAGAGGGAGAAAGACAGAGAGTAAGCCTTTCTTCCAGGACTATCAAGCTGGACTGCTTGCTACTGCCTTTGATCTGTGAAATGAAGGCAAATCAGTATTCTTGGAGGCATGGGGAGGCACCTATGGGCTGTAGCGCTCTTAAATAGACTAGGCATGCTCAGTTCCTGTCCTTCTGGAATGAATGGACCAAATAAATGAAGGAGAAACAGCCACTTGAGCAGTGATATTGCATTCTCAAAACATCATCATATATGATGCACATATCCATCATATATGGAAAATAGATAAAGACCAGCTCTGTGGTGTGTAATCCACCATAAAGTAGTATTTCAACATTGTGATAATGACTGCAGTATAACTCTGTATCATTCTTTAAAGCTTTTACACATAACCCCTGCAAACCAAGCTCTTTTTCTGTCCCAGACAGGGATCTGATTCATGGCTTAAAAGGAAGAACTACTTACATCATTATTCTATTTTTAAGCATCCAGAAGTGTCCCTGGCTACGGGCATTTCTGGTCTCAGTCCTCTATCTGTAAAGCATGTGATGACCTCTGACAGTTATTTGTGCTCCCACTCTTCTATCTTTTATGTAGTACTGATAAACCTTTCCTCAATACACAATAATTCAGACACTCAGATACGAAACTCTGAATGTTAAAGGGATCTATCTGTATGTTAGGCTGAACCTAAGGACCGAAATGTCCCACTGAGAGCACAGATGAAAGAGGAGGAATACCAGAAACTCTATCACTTCTGTAGACATGATCACAATGAGACCACTTTTGACTTGGGAGTGCAATAACGCCTCCATCATTTTAGCTTAATCTATTTCCACAATGATGTTCCTGTACAAAGAATTGGACTTCACAGACCTGGATGATGAAAGCCTACAGGAAGAAAGGCTAGCCAGTTCTAATACTTAAGCTAGAGATACACTACTGTAGCAAATGAACATGTCCTTTTGAATCAGAAACAACCAAAATGCTGGAATATTTTTGAGTGGACTCACTTACCTTCTCTCTAGGATTCTTAATAATGATTGGATAACGTTATTCTTGGGATGCTAAAACTGTTTAGGGGGAGCACAGAAGGGAAGATTTACCCTCATCATCACCATCTCTAAGCAATAAAACTTTCAAAAGTAGTTATTCTTGCAGCTTCTTGGAGTGTGCATTGTATCAAAATTATCACAGGAAACAGATAAATGCTGACAACAGAAACAAACCATGCATAAGGAATGGGGCTTTTATATCACTATCTTAAGACTGCACTTAAGAGTACAGTTATATTCAGAAGGGAATTTTCTGTTCAAGCCAAGAAAACATACAATTACCAACAAACACTTTCAAACAGAAGAGAAGCAACCAAAAAGAATTTAGAGCACAAACTAGAGCTGTTTACTGAATTTCCTGTTTGCACTTATTTTTAAAATCGTTTTTTTCTCAAAACTTGCATTTTACCTGTCTTTGGCCTAGCACTCTTGTGTGGGGTCATTTACTGCACTGTTATAACTTGCTGATACTTGTTAACCTCTGCTATCTCTGAAAAAACAAAAAAAAAATCTTGCTTTTTTCCCACTTTTGTGAGATTTAAAAAAGTTCAGTTACAGGCTTGCTGTTCTTGATCTGTTTGTAAGTTTCTGTGAGGCCATTTTTTGCTTGGGCTAAAGGAAAGTCTCTCTGTTGATCAGTGGCAGTGAAAAACATTGAGCAGCCTGCCTGCTCCTGTGGGAGTGGTTACTGACTTGAAACTGTAGTTTTATTGGCCATTCTGGGTCAATTCCAAAACTCCTTCATCTTCCTCTCTTAAAACCTGGTTGCCTCGTGGTTTTGGCATCTTTTCAGGCTTGTTGGCTGTTGGTGAAGCACCCACCAAGAGGAGAAAACGCTGAGAGAAGAAAGGAGCCACTTTTGAGACTTTAAGTATTTTTCCTCTGTTTATTTGCTAAGTTTTTCTGCATAGCCACCTATTTTGAGCATTTTCTGGCTTGTTACATTTGATTTCTGCATTAGTAACTGTATTTAGAGCACAACCTAGAGCTGTTTACTGAATTTCCTGTTTGCACTTATTTTTAAAATCGTTTTTTTCTCAAAAATTGCATTTTATCTGTCTTTGGCCTAGCACTCTCGTGGGGGGTCATTTACTGCACTGTTATAACTTGCTGATACTTGTTAACCTCTGCTATCTCTGAAAAAACAACAACAAAAAAAAAACTTGCTTTTTCCCCACTTTTCTGAGATTTAAAAAAGTTCAGTTACAGGCTTTCTGTTCTTGAACTGTTTGTAAGTTTCTGTGAGGCCATTTTTTGCTTGGGCTAAAGGAAAGTCTCTCTGTTGATCAGTGGCAGTGAAAAACATTGAGCAGCCTGCCTGCCCCTGTGGGAGTGGTTACTGACTTGAAACTGTAGTTTTATTGGCCATTCTGGGTCAATTCCAAAACTCCTTCATCTTCCTCTCTTAAAACCTTCTTTTGTGCGGTTTTGCGCGTTTTTGAGCATAGCGCAACAACGGGCAGCGCCTAATTGGGTTTAAACTATTCCTGGCTCCACAAAGTCTGCTCTTCACTTTTTCCCTTAGAACTGCTCTATCTCTCAATTTAAACACCATATTCTCATTCTAAGGCCCTTCACTGGTCCAATTAAGTAATCCTACAAGTTAGCACTATTAAACCATAAGCACTACTTACTCTTATACTCTCTACGATTACCCTGTCCTCTATTGGTCCATCTTAAATTCAGTTTCCTGTATTACTCTAGCATGTCCAAAGGTCAGTCAATGGTTTCCTCTCCAGTCCAGCTGGTGAATCTGGGAATTTTGAGGCAATGTTACAACTGTCTCATGTACACGGACAACCCTCTCCTCCTCCAAACAGGTTCAAATATATGTGAGAGATGCAACTATTTAGCCAAACTGGAGGCTGAGCTCTCTCATCTCAAAACTGGTGTAACCAGTCAGGAGGAGAAGGTAACCTCACACAACACAATTCCAGTATCACATAGTCCTACCACATCAGTGAACCAAACACATAAATACACAAAAACATACTCGGAGGCTCTAAATAAAAATCTACCTAAGCAACAGAGACCTCCAAAGCAAACATCCAAGCAAACACTACCTCAAAACAAAACACACACAACACATAACCCACAAAGTCAGTGTGCCAAGCAGCCACAGCCCTTAAGGCTGAATAACACACCTGATACTCTTGTTATAGGTGACTCTATTGTCAGACACACTGACGTCCCGCACACCAGGCTGAATAAAGAGAAGGTCACAGTGAGCTGCCTGTCGGGTGCTAGGATCCGACACATAACACAAGCACTCAGGTCACTCCAAAGCAAATACAAATATGACTCAGTCATTGTACATGCTGGTGTGAATGACCTGAGACGTACCTCCCTGGACTACGTGAAAAGAGACATAGAGGAGCTCTCTGATCATGTAGCCCAGGCTGGTATGACCCTGACCTTGAGCAGCATCTTACCCTCACCTAGAATGATGCCACAGTACAAAGGCAAAATGATCGATTTTAACAATTAGCTAAAATTTTGGTGTCATTCAAAGGGGATCCAGTGTCTGTCAGCCTGGGATGACATGCTCGACAAGCCACGTTGCTTCGCTAGGGACGGCTTGCACCTGTCACCGCTGGGCTTTCGGATATTGGCAAAGGCTCTTGCCACCCCATAGTGCCTTTTTTAGGCAAGGCTCAAAAGTCAAACCCACCCCCATAGACAGCACAAGGAACAAGAAACTAAGGGTAATGCTGCTAAACGCCAGAAGTCTTAACCTCAAGATACATGCACTCGAAGCTCTCCTCAGTATGGAGAACATCGATATCTGTGCAGTGACAGAAACCTGGTTCAAGGCTCCAGAGAGCACCCCAGCACTACCAGGCTATACCTCATATCATGCTTTTCGGCCCCAAAACCCGGACCGAACCACAAAAGGAGGGGGAGTTTCCATATTTATCAAGGATATCCACATCTCCAGGTTAGTGGAATTGCACGAAGTATCGGAGACCATCCATGTGCAACTAACAGTGGGCAAGACTGCTTTTCAGTTTATAGCATCCTACAGACCACCCTCTCAAAGTCAGGAATCCCATTCGGCTTTCCTGAAAACATTGGAGAACATGAAGATCTTTCCGAACACCATTATATTGGGCGACTTCAACTACCCAAACATTGACTGGAAGCACTACTCAAGCCCCAGCACCTTAGCCGAAAGATTCCTGGAAATTATAAACTCAAATGCTATGGAACAACTAGTCACCACTCCCACAAGAGGGGACAACATACTAGACCTGATCATTACCAACATGGGGACTCTATGCTCCACACCAGAAGTATATCCCTCATTGGTAAGACCAGACCATAAATTAATTTCACTAGCTCTCCACATCCTGACCCCACCCCCAGCCCAGAAAACCACAGTGAAAAACTTCTCAAAAGCGAACTTCTCACTTCTCAAAACCGAAGTGGAATCCTTCAAGGCCCCAGGGCCAGTGGAAACTACAGCCCAAAGTGCAGAATCCTATATAAATGCATTCTACGGACATCTCCAGGAATGTATGGATCATGCTATCCCAAAGAAAACCAAGACCCAATCATCCAAAGGCAGGCGTCCAGTCTGGTGGACCCCTGACATAAATAAACTGTACAACAGAAGGTGGAAGCTACTACATGATAGAGCAAAATCCCTAATAGGGAAGGCATCTCTGATCAGTACTAGCAAAACATTACGATCCCTCATAAAATCCTCCAAGGCCAGCTTTGAGAGAAAAATTGCACAGGACACCAAAGACAATCATAAGGCTTTTTTCAGTTATGTTAGAAACCTGGGATGCAACTCCCAGACTTGTTCTGAGTTGATTCTAAACGACAGAAACATACACTGAACCCACAGACATCGCCAATATCCTGGCAGACAGGTTCAGTGCAAACTTCTCCCCCCCCTCCCCCCCAAAAGAGCAAGTATCTATCCCGGCAGAGGGCTGCCTCCCAAACATCTGAGATGCTCAGGTGAAGGCTGCCCTCTCCAAATCAAAAAACACTGCTTCCATGGGACCAGATGGCGTCCCAGGTTGCGTCCTACATGAACTACAAGAGGAACTAATCCCTCAAATAAAACAGCTATACAATCTCAGCCTCACTACAGGATATGTGCCCACAGAATGGCATACAGCAACAGTGGTCCCACTCCACAAAGGTGGAGCCTCTACGGACCCTGGAAACTATCGCCCCATAAGCCTGACTAGCTTAGTCTGCAAGGCTATGGAGAGGATCATCATGGAGCTCATAAACAAAGACATTGGGGACCTACAGACACTAGATCCTACCCAGTTCTGCTTTGTCAAGGGCAGATCCTGCCTTTTGAACCTGGTTGACTTCTTTGCAACAGTCACCAAAGCCATAGATGAAGGGAAGGTAGTCCACACAGCCTATCTGGACCTTGCAAAGGCATTTGACACAATATCCCACTCGGGCATCATAGATAAGCTACCCAGCTTAAATATAAACCCCTATGTCACAAGATGGGTCGCAAACTGGCTCAAAGACAGAACCCACAGAGTGAGAGTTGCTGGAGCCATGTCAGACTCGAAACCGGTCACAAGTGGTGTCCCACAGGGTTCTGTCCTGGGACCACTCTTGTTCGGTATATACTTTTCAGTACAGGCAAGCGTGGGAGGACTATGGCTCACCAAGTTCGCAGACGACTGCAAACTGGGCGCCATAATCAACTCTCCAGCTGACACAAACATCCTTCAAAAAGGTCTCACAGAGACAGATAACTGGTGCCAGCACCATGGTTTAAAGCTAAATGCCAAAAAATGTATAGTCATACCCGTTGGCAAAAACAATGTGCCCACAAATTACCACATAGGCGGAAACCCATTAAGTACAGAGAAAAGTTATTAGGTACCTGGGGACCCAAGTTGATAGCAATCTCTCCTTTGAAAACCACATTGCCAAAGTGGTTAGAAAGGCCTTCTACATAGCCCACCTCATCACGAAGGGTTTCACATCTAGAACAAGAGAGGTAATCGTGCCCTTTATTCATCCCTCATCAGGCCCATCATAGAATACAATGCACCTTTTGGGATGTACCTTACCCGACACCTGCAGCAATTAGAAACACCCCAAAAGTATCTCACCAAGAGGATCAATGGTCTCAAACAGATGCCATATACTGCTCGGTTAAAAAAACTCCAGCTCTACTCAGTTGCATACCGCCTACTTCGAGGCGATCTATGTCTGACATACAAAGCTATGTCAAATCCAGAATTAATGGACATGCTCCACCTCAGTAAATCTAAATCCCTTAGAGCCACACGCTCGAGGGACTTGAACCTCAGCACAGAAATAAATAGAACTTGCTGGAGGGACAGGTTCATAACCCAGAGGTTCCCTTCACTCTGGAATAGAATTCCAGTTCATGTGAGGCAGAGCACCTCACTGAATCTCTTCAAGAAGAATCTCGATAAGTGGATAGGGGATCTTAGGTTTGTCCCAGGGATTACTCCCGTGTCACTATTAGACAGAGGCACAGTAAACTAAACCTTAAAAAGGGCACAGTATACTCAAATCAAGGGGTGGTGTAAGCCATACAGAATCGGGCTAGGCTTATAATTGCCCCAGGGCAAATAGCCTAGTATGAACCTATGAACCTAACTTTCTAAACTACAATGCACAAGAACATAGAAACTTCAACAGAAACCCACGGTAGCAGGGAAATGGGCAGAAAAATACAACGCGAGGATAAGCTACAATCATCAATAACACACTGTAAAGATCTAGCCTGAAATAAGTTCCTTCCTAATGTAAGAACAGAAAAAAAAACTTTCAGCAAAAAGCAAACTTTGTGCAATTAGAAGAGTGTGGGGTCATTTTCTAGTGCATTGCATTATGGCAGGAAGAGATAAGATGGAGCCTGTGAAAGGTTTGGTACCGAGCTCACTTGAACGTCTGGTGCAAGTCATTTACTACATTTGGTACATCCTAGTTCAGGGGCACATCCTGCTCTCTGATTACTGACTGCAGAACTAGGTCAATGTGCTGCAACTCTACTGTTTTGCTGCATTATTCTATTACATAACTTGTACATTAAGTTACTACTTTAGTTCTGTACCAAGGTCATACATAAAAATGGGCCTTGGGGCCCTGTATACCTTAACCAAACAAATAAAGTAATTCCCCTTTTTCCACTTATTTCTGATTTAAAATAGAAATTTCTTGCAAGGGAGATCCTATAGTTCCACATATTCCATCTATGTCAGACTTTCTAATGAGAACCTGATGGAAGCTTAATATACTCATTAGTTTAAAAATAATCAAAGCTGCTCAGTTTAGCTACAGTTTATGATCTGATCTATACAGCAAACCAGATTTCTGCAAGAATGTGAAGACACACTATGTGCATGCCCGTGCATGTGTGTGTGTGTGGGTGTATGTGTGCTCATATGTGTGCTTGTCCATGTGTGTGTGTGTGTGTGTGTGTGTGTGCACATGCATGCACACACACACACACACACACACACACACACACACACACACACACACACACAAATACATCCTAGGTGTGTGACAGCATACTAAGTGTAAATGCATACCAGTAAGCCTGCACTTTGAAGATTTCAAGATTTGAGATAACTTACTTTTGGGGATGCATGTGTGCTACACACACATTATACCCAGGAGGGTGACAGTGCACGACATGCACATAGTAAACCTGATGCAGGTTTGAAGTACTTTTAAGATTTGGGATATAACTTAGCTGTTTGTGTATTTACTATATATATATATATATATATATATATATATATATATATATATATATATATATGGATCTACAACTATTCACCGAAAGCACATTTCACCGAAAATCAAATTAGAGTGCACTTTTCACAGAAAGCTCATATCACCGAAAACACAATTCACCAAAACACATTTCACCAAAAATCCAAAAAAGAAAGCTGAGGTAAGGCTCCAGTGTCCAAATGAGTGCACAAATCAGTCTTCAGGCATTGTAAAAAACAAAGTCTTCTTTAATGTCACACAAGCGCTTTCACACAATGCTTCATCAGGTGTATGAGTAACATAATTAACCACACCTATTTATATATCTAATTTAGTCACAAGACTTAAAGATCTATTAAATTTAAAGTTATACAATGCAATAAAACAGTTGGTTAAAAATAAATGTGTAAAAAAGTGCTGACATCAACTAACTTACTTGTTTAAAAAATATATATATATAAAACATATTTTTTAATGCAATATATCAAATAATCCTAAGAACATTTAAATGCTCATATATATATAAATCTTGCTTATTATATAAAAAATACATATATTCAAATATAAAATCATAGCAACCAGCCCTAATACCGTATCTATCTACATAGCCCCCTTTTTCTCAAAATGGGTTTAATGGGCATGCTGTCATTAAGTCCATGGCCAAAATTAGCTCTCAACATAACTATCCATTTGGCTTCTACCTCTTCAGTTCTATCCCTAATGTCCCCACATTTCAAATTCTCAAAAGTTCTTGCAACTATCATAAACTTGAACGTGTGCTGTTTTCCTACTTTGGAAACATGTTTAGACAAGGCATTACATTCAGACTCCTTACCTATGTGGTATATATGCTCCCTAATTCTTTCTTTTAGACTACGATCTGTCTTGCCTATATAGAAACTATTACATAGACAGCAGGTAGCAAGATAAACCACATGTGTAGTCACACATGTTCCACTAACCCTGATGTCAAAACCTTTACCTGTATCTGGATGTCTAAAATATGTATCTCTATTTATAAATTGACATTCTTTACAGTTACCACACGGTTTTGTTCCAATGGAGTTAACTGCTTTAACACTGCCTCTGTTGTTGCATAACCTTCTTTTAAGATTCTTTTTATTTTTGAAGGTAAACTGTGGTCTTGAGCCTACTACCTTATTGATGAAAGGATCGATCATAAGTATGTTCCAGTGATTATTAATAATACTGGTGTATCTCCAAACATCCCTTGAATAAGAGATATTAACCTTCAAATTATTGTCTCTTTCATTCACTTCACGATGGTACTTATCTGAGAAGTATGGTTTAGCTCTTGTCTCCCTCAATCGTTTTACATTCCTACAACCATCTTCTATGATGTTTCTCTCATACCCTCTCTCTTCCAATTCATAACAGGTCTTACTAAGTTGCTTCTTAAATTCATCTTTATTAGCACTTAATCTACATGCTCTAAAAAATTGATTTTGAGCAACATTTCTAAATACATATCTGGGATGCATACTCTCCCTTGATAATAAAGTGTTAACATGACATTCTTTCCTATAAAGTTTAGTGCTAATTGTACCTGAATTCCCCTTTTCCAAAAGTACATCTAAAAAACTAATCCTCTCCTCAGAATAATTTAAGGTAAATTTTAAAAATCGTGTTGTATTATTAATATATTCAACAAACGCTAACAAATCTGTTACTGTTCCCCCCCCACAAAATAAAAAGATCATCGACAAACCTCCTATAGAATAATACTAATTCACTATAGGGTCCATCAAATACATATTCTGTCTCCCATGCCAACATGACGGCATTAGCATACGTGTTAGAGCACGAACTCCCCATCGCTACACCATTCTTCTGATAATAAATTTGGTTCTTGAACAAAAACACATTATTCATGAGCACCAAATTCATTAATTCATGCAATGTTTTCACTTCATCTGGATTGTACAAATTAATTCTGGTCATGAGTTCACTGAAAAACTCTAGACCTACTGTATTAGGAATAACAGTAAATAATGAAACAACATCTAGTGTTACTAATATAAAACTAGAACTTATTTTACCCTGATGTATATACCCATATAGATCATTAAGAAATTGTTCAGTGTCTTTAAGAACATATTCAGATTTATCTATAATAGGTTTTAACTTTTTATCTAGATATATGGATATTGCTTCAGTGCACCACCCACTACTTGAGACTATAGGTCTCATAGGAGGTCTAACAGGATTCTTGTGAATCTTAGGCAAACCTTGTATGTGGGGTATGGTATATTTAGTGCTAGTAAAATATTCAGCTAGTTCTCTACTAATAAAGTGTGTTTGTTCTAGTTGTCTAATTTTGTTATTAACTGCTATAACCATTTCTCTAACATCAGAATATCTAATCTTCTGATAAAAATCAGTATTATCAAGCATCTCATACATTAGAGCTTCATAAAACTCACTATCTAAAATTACTATACGCCCACCCTTATCAGCTGGTCTAATGACCAAATCAGCATCATTTTCAAATTTGTATAAAGCTTCAAATTCACTTTTACTAAGGTTATGCCAACTATTTCTACTGTTCTTATCATTATAAATTCTATAAATATAATTTATAACAATCTGTTCAAATGCATTAATCAGTGCTGTTTGTTTAGGTACAAAAGTACTAGGTCTATTAAAGACATTTCTATCACTTACTGTGTTTTGTTGAAATAAATATTTTAGCATCAAATTTCTTGTAAACATCTTAACATCAAAAATTATATCTGTGATACTCATATAACTCGAGGGTATAAATGATAAACCTTTCGAAAGTACATTAATTTCTGAGTTTGTCAAAACACGTTTAGATAGATTTGTTATATATGTCTTACTTGTTGAAAAGCTTTCTTTATGGTGTAGGTATTGTCCTTCACTTCTTCGTACTTCCTTTTGTACCGGGTGTTGCTCCTGCCCCTGGGCTGATATTTCTGCCCCTGAGAGTCTCTCCGATTCCCTGAGGTATCCCTCATAGGAAGTGGAAAATTTAAACAATGATTAACTGCACCAATAGCTTCTCTCACCACAGATGGTTGCTCTCGTTGAAGAGTACTCAGTACTTCATTGTCCGCTCCCCTGTGCACTTCTGCAGTAGATAAAACAACTTTTCTCCTTGCACCCAACACATCACTAGAATTCACTACTGGTGAATTAGTCTGGATGCGTGTTTCGTCATTCGCCTTACTCTCTGTATGTAATGTAGCTCCACTCTGTAGTACTGATAAACTGCCATTTTGGATTTCAACAGCTCCTATGCTGACATCATTACGTCGTTCATCATCTAACCTGGGTTGCCTAGTTTCACTGAAAGTTGTATCACATGGCCAAGTGAAAATATTGCCCAGGGCAAAATCCTGACGATCTCTTCTTAACTTCTTCAATTTAATTTGCAGAAGTTTACGCTTATATGTATTGACATTATCTACAGTTTCAGATAATAATCTGGCGAACACATCACCATTGTATTTAGTGCATAGTTGCGAGTAGTTGGTCTTCACCTCTCCTACAAGAATCAGTTCTTTTCTTTCTGCGGCACTAATTAGCAAATTAATATAGCTCATGCTGGTGGCAATGTTTAATTTTTGCCATTCACTAACAAGTATGGAGTCTCGATCAGCCTGAGCTGGCATTTTCAATATTCTCAGGCCACGCGGAATCAAGTTTTCAACCAAACAAACTTGCAGATGAAATTTCTCATACTGTAGCCTAGCTAATTTTGGCATATTTTTCTCTAATGTCAATAAATCAGTACGAAGTAATAAAAAGTCAAATTCAGATTCACTGTCACCATCAATAGCCAAATTTCTGTTTAAAAGAGGATTCTCTCGATCAGTAACTTTAGAAATAAACAGTTCAACACTTAAATCAGGTTGAAGAGCATTAGAAATGCTATTTGAAAGATTACTTACAGGTGAATAACCAAGTTCAATTTCTTCCATACCACTGGCCATAGCTTTGGTGTTATCAGGCATGAAGAGGAAAAGCAAAGCAATACAAAAACTGCCCAATAACCACCAAATACCTCTGCTGAAAAGCTCGATACAAACAGAAATCCAAAAAAGAAAGCTGAGGTAAGGCTCCAGTGTCCAAATGAGTGCACAAATCAGACTTCAGGCGTTGTAAAAAACAAAGTCTTCTTTAATGTCACACAAGCGCTTTCACACAATGCTTCATCAGGTGTATGAGTAACATAATTAACCACACCTATTTATATATCTAATTTAGTCACAAGACTTAAAGATCCATTAAATTTAAAGTTATACAATGCAATAAAACAGTTGGTTAAAAATAAATGTGTAAAATAGTGCTGACATCAACTAACTTACTTGTTTAAAAATATATATATATAAAACATATTTTTTAATGCAATATATTAAATAATCCTAAGAACATTTAAATGCTCATATATATATAAATCTTGCTTATTATATAAAAAAATACATATATTCAAATATAAAATCATAGCAACCAGCCCTAATACCGTATCTATCTACATAGCCCCCTTTTTCTCAAAATGGGTTTAATGGGCATGCTGTCATTAAGTCCATGGCCAAAATTAGCTCTCAACATAACTATCCATTTAGCTTCTACCTCTTCAGTTCTATCCCTAATGTCCCCACATTTCAAATTCTCAAAAGTTCTTGCAACTATCATAAACTTGAACGTGTGCTGTTTTCCTACTTTGGAAACATGTTTAGACAAGGCATTACATTCAGACTCCTTACCTATGTGGTATATATGCTCCCTAATTCTTTCTTTTAGACTACGATCTGTCTTGCCTATATAGAAACTATTACATAGACAGCAGGTAGCAAGATAAACCACATGTGTAGTCACACATGTTCCACTAACCCTGATGTCAAAAACTTTACCTGTATCTGGATGTCTAAAATATGTATCTTTATTTATAAATTGACATTGTTTACAGTTACCACACGGTTTTGTTCCAATGGAGTTAACTGCTCTAACACTGCCTCTGTTGTTGCATAACCTTCTTCCCAGATATGTATTTAGAAATGTTGCTCAAAATCAATTTTTTAGAGCATCTAGATTAAGTGCTAATAAAGATGAATTTGAGAAGCAACTTAGTAAGACCTGTTATGAATTGGAAGAGAGAGGGTATGAGAGAAACATCATAGAAGATGGTTGTAGGAATGTAAAACAATTGAGGGAGACAAGAGCTAAACCATACTTCTCGGATAAGTACCATCGTGAAGTGAATGAAAGAGACAATAATTTGAAGGTTAATATCTCTTATTCAAGGGATGTTTGGAGATACACCAGTATTATTAATAATCACTGGAACATACTTATGACCGATCCTTTCATCAATAAGGTAGTAGGCTCAAGACCACAGTTTACCTTCAAAAATAAAAAGAATCTTAAAAGAAGGTTATGCAACAACAGAGGCAGTGTTAGAGCAGTTAACTCCATTGGAACAAAACCGTGTGGTAACTGTAAACAATGTCAATTTATAAATAAAGATACATATTTTAGACATCCAGATACAGGTAAAGTTTTTGACATCAGGGTTAGTGGAACATGTGTGACTACACATGTGGTTTATCTTGCTACCTGCTGTCTATGTAATAGTTTCTATATAGGCAATACAGATCGTAGTCTAAAAGAAAGAATTAGGGAGCATATATACCACATAGGTAAGGAGTCTGAATGTAATGCCTTGTCTAAACATGTCTCCAAAGTAGGAAAACAGCACACGTTCAAGTTTATGATAGCTGCAAGAACTTTTGAGAATTTGAAATGTGGGGACATTAGGGATAGAACTGAAGAGGTAGAAGCCAAATGGATAGTTATGTTGAGAGCTAATTTTGGCCATGGACTTAATGACAGCATGCCCATTAAACCCATTTTGAGAAAAAGGGGGCTACGTAGATAGATACGGTATTAGGGCTGGTTGCTATGATTTTATATTTGAATATATGTATTTTTTATATAATAAGCAAGATTTATATATATATATATATATATATATATATGAGCATTTAAATGTTCTTAGGATTATTTGATATATTGCATTAAAAAATATGTTTTATATATATATATTTTTTAAACAAGTAAGTTAGTTGATGTCAGCACTTTTTTACACATTTATTTTTAACCAACTGTTTTATTGCATTGTATAACTTTAAATTTAATAGATCTTTAAGTCTTGTGACTAAATTAGATATATAAATAGGTGTGGTTAATTATGTTACTCATACACCTGATGAAGCATTGTGTGAAAGCGCTTGTGTGACATTAAAGAAGACTTTGTTTTTTACAATGCCTGAAGACTGATTTGTGCACTGATTTGGACACTGGAGCCTTACCTCAGCTTTCTTTTTTGGATTTCTGTTTGTATCGAGCTTTTCAGCAGAGGTATTTGGTGGTTATTGGGCAGTTTTTGTATTGCTTTGCTTTTCCTCTTTATGCCTGATAACACCAAAGCTATGGCCAGTGGTATGGAAGAAATTGATTATTCACCTGTAAGTAATCTTTCAAATAGCATTTCTAATGTTCAACAACCTGATTTAAGTGTTGAACTGTTTATTTCTAAAGTTACTGATCGAGAGAATCCTCTTTTAAACAGAAATTTGACTATTGATGGTGACAGTGAATCTGAATTTGACTTTTTATTACTTCGTACTGATTTATTAACATTAGAGAAAAATATTTCAAAATTAGCTAGGCTACAGTATGAGAAATTTCATCTGCAAGTTTGTTTGGTTGAAAACTTGATTCCGTGTGGCCTGAGAATATTGAAAATGCCAGCTCAGGCTGATCGAGACTCCATACTGGTTAGTGAATGGCAAAAATTAAACATTGCCACCAGCATGAGCTATATTAATTTGCTAATTAGTGCTGCAGAAAGAAAAGAACTGATTCTTGTAGGAGAGGTGAAGACCAACTACTCGCAACTATGCACTAAATACAGTGGTGATGTGTTTGCCAGATTATTATCTGAAACTGTAGATAATGTCAATACATATAAGCGTAAACTTCTGCAAATTAAATTGAAGAAGTTAAGAAGAGATAGTCAGGATTTTGCCCTGGGCAATATTTTCACTTGGCCATGTGATACAACTTTCAGTGAAACTAGGCAACCCAGGTTAGACGATGAACGACATAATGATGTCAGCATAGGAGCTGTTGAAATCCAAAATGGCAGTTTATCAGTACAATAGAGTGGAGCTACATTACATACAGAGAGTAAGGCGAATGACGAAACACGCGTCCAGACTAATTCACCAGTAGTGAATTCTAGTGATGTGTTGGGTGCAAGGAGAAAAGTTGTTTTAACTACTGCAGAAGTGCACAGGGGAGCGGACAATGAAGTACTGAGTACTATTCAATGAGAGCAACCATCTGTGGTGAGAGAAGCTATTGGTGCAGTTAATCATTGTTTAAATTTTCCACTTCCTATGAGGGATACCTCAGGGAATCGGAGAGACTCTCAGGGGCAGAAATATCAGCCCAGGGGCAGGAGCAACACCCGGTACAAAAGGAAGTACGAAGAAGTGAAGGACAATACCTACACCATAAAGAAAGCTTTTCAACAAGTAAGACATATATAACAAATCTTTCTAAACATGTTTTGACAAACTCAGAAATTAATGTACTTTCGAAAGGTTTATCATTTATACCCTCGAGTGATATGAGTATCACAGATATCATTTTTGATGTTAAGATGTTTACAAGAAATTTGATGCTAAAATATTTATTTCAACAAAACACAGTAAGTGATAGAAATGTCTTTAATAGACCTAGTACTTTTGTACCCAACCAAACAGCACTGATTAATGCATTTGAACAGATTGTTATAGATGATATTTATAGAATTTATAATGATAAAAACAGTAGAAATAGTTGGCATAACCTTAGTAAAAGTGAATTTGAAGCTTTATACAAACTTGAAAATGATGCTGATTTGGTCATTAGACCAGCTGATAAGGAAGGGTGTATAGTAGTTTTAGATAGTGAGTTTTATGATGCTCTAATGTATGAGATGCTTGATAATACTGATTTTTATCAGAAGATTAGATATTCTGATGTTAGAGAAATGGTTATAGCAGTTAATAACAAAATTAGACAACTAGAACAAACACACTTTATTAGTAGAGAACTATCTGAATATTTTACTAGCACTAAATATACCATACCCCACACACAAGGTTTGCCTAAGATTCACAAGAATCCTGTTAGACCTCTTATGAGACCTATAGTCTCAAGTAGTGGGTGGTGCACTGAAGCAATATCCATATATCTAGATAAAAAGTTAAAACCTATTATAGATAAATCTGAATATGTTCTTAAAGACACTGAACAATTTCTTAATGATCTATATGGGCATATACATCAGGGTAAAATAAGTTCTAGTTTTATATTAGTAACACTAGATGTTGTTTCATTATTTACTTTTATTCCTAATACAGTAGGTCTAGAGTTTTTCAGTGAACTCATGACCAGAATTAATTTGTACAATCCAGATGAAGTGAAAACATTGCATGAATTAATGAATTTGGTGCTTATGAATAATGTGTTTTTGTTCAAGAACCAAATTTATTATCAGAAGAATGGTGTAGCAATGGGGAGTTCATGCTCTAACACGTATGCTAATGCCGTCATGTTGGCATGGGAGACAGAATATGTATTTGATGGACCCTATAGTGAATTAGTATTATTCTATAGGAGGTTTGTCGATAATCTTTTTATTTTGTGGGGGGGAACAGTAATAGATTTGTTAGCGTTTGTTGAATATATTAATAATACAACACGATTTTTAAAATTTACCTTAAATTATTCTGAGGAGAGGATTAGTTTTTTAGATGTACTTTTGGAAAAAGGGAATTCAGGTACAATTAGCACTAACCTTTATAGGAAAGAATGTCATGTTAACACTTTATTATCAAGGGAGAGTATGCATCCCAGATATGTATTTAGAAATGTTGCTCAAAATCAATTTTTTAGAGCATCTAGATTAAGTGCTAATAAAGATGAATTTGAGAAGCAACTTAGTAAGACCCGTTATGAACTGGAAGAGAGAAGGTATGAGAGAAACATCATAGAAGATGGTTGTAGGAATGTAAAACGATTGAGGGAGACAAGAGCTAAACCATACTTCTCGGATAAGTACCATCGTGAAGTGAATGAAAGAGACAATAATTTGAAGGTTAATATCTCTTATTCAAGGGATGTTTGGAGATACACCAGTATTATTAATAATCACTGGAACATACTTATGACCGATCCTTTCATCAATAAGGTAGTAGGCTCAAGACCATAGTTTACCTTCAAAAATAAAAAGAATCTTAAAAGAAGGTTATGCAACAACAGAGGCAGTGTTAGAGCAGTTAACTCCATTGGAACAAAACCGTGTGGTAACTGTAAACAATGTCAATTTATAAATAAAGATACATATTTTAGACATCCAGATACAGGTAAAGTTTTTGACATCAGGGTTAGTGGAACATGTGCGACTACACATGTGGTTTATCTTGCTACCTGCTGTCTATGTAATAGTTTCTATATAGGCAAGACAGATTGTAGTCTAAAAGAAAGAATTAGGGAGCATATATACCACATAGGTAAGGAGTCTGAATGTAATGCCTTGTCTAAACATGTTTCCAAAGTAGGAAAACAGCACACGTTCAAGTTTATGATAATTCCAAGAACTTTTGAGAATTTGAAATGTGGGGACATTAGGGACAGAACTGAAGAGGTAGAAACCAAATGGATAGTTATGTTGAGAGCTAATTTTGACCATGGACTTAATGACAGCATGCCCATTAAACCCATTTTGAGAAAAAGGGGGCTATGTAGATAGATACGGTATTAGGGATGGTTGCTATGATTTTATATTTGAATATATGTATTTTTTATATAATAAGCAAGATTTATATATATATATATGAGCATTTAAATGTTTTTAGAATTATTTAATATATTGCATTAAAAAATATGTTTTATATATATATTTTTTTTAAACAAGTAAGTTAGTTGATGTCAGCACTCTTTTACACATTTATTTTTAACCAACTGTTTTATTGCATTGTATAACTTTAAATTTAATAGATCTTTAAGTCTTGTGACTAAATTAGATATATAAATAGGTGTGGGTAATTATGTTACTCATACACCTGATGAAGCATTGTGTGAAAGCGCTTGTGTGACATTAAAGAAGACTTTGTTTTTTACAACGCCTGAAGACTGATTTGTGCACTCATTTGGACACTGGAGCCTTACCTCAGCTTTCTTTTTTGGATTTCTGTTTGTATCGAGCTTTTCAACAGAGGTATTTGGTGGTTATTGGGCAGTTTTTGTATTGCTTTACATTTCACCAAAAGTTGTAGATGGCCTTTACCCCACTGTAATACGACCCTGGAGTTAGTATATATAGTAAGGGGGTTGTGGGGGGCACTGCCCCCCCCACATGGGGGGGGCATAGCCCCCCACATATTTTATGTATATATTATTGTCAGAGAACAGTAATATATTGCAATTACATGTATCCATGTATATAATTCAAAATATTTAAAATATGTGGGCGGCTATGGCGCCACACTTACTATATATACTAATTCCAGGGTCGCACTACAGTGCGGAAAAGGCCATCTACAACTTTCGGTGAAAAGTGCATGGTCAAATGTGTTTCAGTGAAATGTGCTTTCGGTGAATAGTAGCAGATCCATATAGATATATATATATATATATATATATATATATATGGGCTCACTTCAATTCACTGAACTTTCAATTCACTGACTTTCATTTCACTGACACCATTTCACTGAAATTCATTTCACTGAAACTTCATTTCACTGAAAGTTCATTTCTATGTTGAATCTGTAAGTGCACCATAGTATTCAAGTGCAGCAAATGTCAAAGAGTACTGAGTCACAACAATACTGATAACACAGTACTCAGTGCAGCAAACATCAGTGCGCACTGTGACACAACAGTACTGATAATATAGTATCCAGTACAGCAAACATCATGGAGTACTGTGACACAACAGTACTGATAATATAGTATGCAGTGCAGCAAACATCATGGAGTACTGTGACACAACAGTACTGATAATACAGTATGCAGTGCAGCAAACATCATGGAGTACTGTGACACAACAGTACTAATATAGTATGCAGTGCAGCAAACATCATAGTACTGTGACCAGCAAAACTGACATTGCAATACTCAGTGTAACAAACATCATGGAATACTGCAACAACAGTACTGATAATGTAGTACTCAGTGCAGCAAATGTCATGGAGTACTGTGACACAACAGTACTGACAGTGAAGTACCAGCAGTACAAACATTATAGTACTCACTGCAGCAAACTTCATGGAGTACTGTGACACAACAGTATTGATAATGTAGCACTCAGTGCAACAAACATCATGGAGTACTGTGACCAACAGTATAGGTAATGTGGCACTCATTGCAGCAAACATGGAGTACTGTGACACAACAGTAGTGATAATGTAGCACTCAGTGCAGCAAACATCATGGAGTACTGTGACCAACAGTATAGGTAATGTGGCACTCATTGCAGCAAACATGGAGTACTGTGACACAACAGTAGTGATAATGTAGTACATAATGTAGCAAATGTCATGGGACACTGTGACACAGTATATAATACAGTAGGAATTACTTAGCTCTCACCATGCGAGTCTGTACCAGATACTTACCATACAAGCTGCCTGAACAGCCTCTGATACACTGCCTGCGTTGGGCTCACACCAAAAGACATGGCACTCAAAGTGTTGGTTCCCTGTATCCATAATGAAGGCAAAATTATGGACATCTTTTCCAACTCCCATAAATGACAGAAACCGAACACGACATTCCAAGACTACCTCCTCTTCATTCTATTAGAAAGACAAAAAGTGCAAACTTAGTACAGTCATACGTATAGCACAATGTCAAATTTCTTAAAAAGTCAATGATTGAAGAAAATCTGTAAAGAACACCAAATCGCTCAAAATACAGTTTTACATTAACAGTACCTGAAGTAATTTATATAGTCATATTGCATCTGAAATAATGTATACAGTCATATCTTATCATCTTCCACTCAAAACATAAATAGCACCTTGTACAGTAACTTCAAAAAGAAATGATAAATTATATAAGTTCTGAAAACAAACTGCATTCAAGGTAATATGCAATGCAAGGTTTCTTTTGCATCACTTTACTACAGCAAAATCTTTCTAGTCTGTTTACCAACCTACTAATGCAGAGACAATATACAGTGTTAGCAAACATGGTTCTTGGTACAAACTCAAATCACAGAAAGGTCGGTCAGGGGACAAAGACTGAGTGTGTTGGACTGTTTTATTCAGCAGTCACAAGATCATGGTGCATTGTCAGCCTGCCTCCTAGATTACTGAAATGACAAAAGAAATTAGGGTGGTGTAGAGGATAAATTGTGACAGATCTGTGGAAACACACATAATGGCCAGCTGACGTTATTCAGCATTACATGCCACACTACTTATCCAGACTGGGACCTTAACTGATCACCACCAGGAAAAGCAACATCTGGAGTGATGACCACAAAACATCTGTCCCAAACTCTTCACCATGAAAAGGTGTAAGGCCCCTCTTCTGAAACACTAGGAAGACCGAAGAAATAAAGAGTTAACATCTGGGTTCCAACGGTGGTGCAGTGGTTAGCACTGTCGCCTCACAACAACAGGTTCTTCAGTTCAATTCTTGGATGGGGTGCCTTCTGTGTGCAGTCTACATGCTCTTTCTGCAGTCATGTGGGTTTCCTCCGGGTGCTCTGATTTCCTCCCACATTCCAAAGACATGCAGTAGGTGGACTGGATACCCTAAATTGGCCACAGGTGTGACTGCATGTGCGACTGAGTGGTACAGATGAACTACTGTAACAGGTCTAGCCACTAGACAGTGTAAACCTTGGCTCAAGTTGATTTTGTCACTGTTGAAGTGACACCCCGACTCCATGTGCAAAATGGGAAAAAGGGGGTTGAGGAAGGATGGATGCATCTGGGACTAGCCAAGAAGTAATGACAGGGCAGCCTGAAAAATGTTGAGTTTGGGGTGCTGGAAGTCTGAAAGACCCATAAAAACTGGGTCAGAAATGAGAACAGCATTGAAAAAACATTCCTCAATTCAGGTAAACAGAATAATCCTCAGTTTACTGCCTTGTTTTTCCTCTTGTCATAGAATGCAAGCAATGTTCATTTATAATGGTACACTTTCAGAATGGTATATTTATACTTTTATAATGGTACATTTTCAGAAATTAGCTAAGTTAGTCATCCTACTTTTTCTTTAATAACTGTGACTGTAGCGTCAGCCACATTCATGATAACAGACATCCAATCTTCCTTGTTCGATGAAGACATAAGGCAGTCCACAGCACCATTCAGAGTATCCATACCTAAGATGAGAAAAATAACAAAAAAGATATATATCATTTTCAATTCTTTGACTTCATCGTTTCATGTAAAATGAAAATATTACTTTTTTTCTTATGACACTTTATAAAAATACAGGCACATGTCCTTAATTCAAGACTATGGGTAGAAAGGTGTGCTGTATGAGCCCTAGTACAGTATACACAATTCATGCACAACTGATGAATAATGTTCATTTTGTAAGGATATCACATTCTTGGAAGGCAATACTGGATATCGTACTGGATAAGCAAGATATAAAGATGAATGCCACCAAAAGAAGGGTGTGCACATGCATCTAAATGAACCTGTGTCCAAAACTGACATTCAGTACATGTACAGACAGACTCTAACCATGGATGATTTATAAGGGCCTTGGCAATGTCTAGTACGACTACATATGTATTATCTGAATCAGCAACATGTGGGGAGAGTTTGCTATGATGTCCTATATGGTAAACTCTCAGGTAACTGGAACTCAAACAAGCGGCACTCTCAAACCGCCAACAAAAAAAAAAATCGAAGAAATACATTACAATTTTCATGTTGCACTTTCTGCCCCCCACCCCCCGCGGAAACATACCTTATGTTTTTAGAGTTTTCGAGTTTTAAAAGGGAAGATAGGAATAAATTCCCTCTCTCCCGAACCTGATAACAATTCAAATCAAACAGTATAGGGTACAGTATTAGTCAGGCCTATTTTTAATAGTAACTCTCAAGCAACATGAAACAACAGTTATCTGGCATCTACCAATCCCTACAGGTGCCGGTTAACTGAGAGTTTACTGTATATAAAACAATTGTAAAATACAATGTTTCTATTGCAGCATGCCATTCAGGCTTGGGAAACTGCAATACCTGGCTAATATGACTTTTTACAGTGTAGTTGTCCCCTTTTAGAGCCGCAAGCTTTGCAGCAAAATGTAAATATTTCTTCTCCTTTTCAAAATGTACTACCATCCAAGAGTATGAATCCCGATAAACCATTTTTGCAATACTTCACTTCCCAAAACTGTGTATTGCCTCAGCATCCAACTTCCAACACAAATTTCTCCAAGTATACTTTTAAAATAAAAATATTCCCTTTCCTGTAATGAAGGACCATGTATTCCACAGCTCTGATAATTACAAGAATACCTGCAAGATATTAACTTTAGTTGTTATAAGACACTTCCACTAACCATGGCCACATATCTAATTCAATTGTTTTCAACATTTTGTGTCGGCAGAATCCTACAGAAACCATCACTACTACTCAAGGAATGTCACATATGCTACCTGCTGTGGCCATGTAATTTTATAAAAATGTTACAATAATTCTATATTTATAAATGTATAACAATAGCAAAACTGCCTTTATGTTATTAAGACATAATGATAGCACTATAATTGCTTTTACAATAAACAGAATTAAAACATGATATTCAATTTTTTTTTTAATTTTCTAAGAAAATAAATCTGAGTTAGTAACTTGCTTTACTTAACCTCTAATTCACAGGTCTGTAACCAACAGCATGAGCAGGGATCCTTCAAAAAATAAAATGATTCCAGTTCTGAAGGCAAAGAGGGCTAAATCCCTATGTCCCGGATGACACGAGATGGACTAGTGGCTTAGGTGACTAATGCAGCCAGGAGGGATACATGGGCATACTCCACCCCTATGGGGGAAGGGTACGAATGAATTGCTGTGTATTATAAATATGCCTTGGCTAACGAGCTCGGGTGTAAATAAACAGATAGAGGTTTGGCATTAGGCTTATCAAGCCACTGAAGGTTGTTGGCCTATGTAGTGGATACGTATCAGTGTGTACTTACATTGTGAAGGTACTGTGGCTCCACTGTGATGTGCAGCATATGCCCCTCATTCCAGGGGTGGAGTTAGGCCATAAAACATTTCCAATTGCTGGGATATCAGTGAAAGCACAAAACACAATCATGGCTGCCTGAATAATGGCCTCCTCTGGACAGTTCTGGCACTGGGTGAGATCAGGGGAGGGGGGTCCCTCTATATGAGAAGCAAATAGGCTGTGTTCAACTGGGGAGAGGCTTGATGGTCAGTACCAACAGTGGCAAAATGATACAGAGAAAAACTATTTCAAACACAAAAAGCAAACTGTGCACCTAGCTGTTACATCTTTTAAGTATTTTTGCATGAGGATTTCACTCCATGCGCCCCCCCCCCCCCCACAAACACATTGTTGCCATTTTGAGACTGCTGTTCCGCATGTTAAGGATTACACCCATACTCAGCATCAGATTCTGTTCACATCCCCCTCATTTATACATATATTTTTCAGAAGATTACATTTTTGGTCCTCAGACTTTCTGCAGGCACTCAACTGTATTTGTTCTTCTGTTGAACACAACAATAACTGCTTCTGCACAGCTGCTAGATCCACAGAACTAAAGACAGACACGAGTAAACCTTCTGCTAAGGGATGACAAGCTCATTCTTAACATTAATATGCTAGGGGATCCCTACAGTTCCCGGGAACCCTACTTAAAAAATCTATGTGGCAAATAAACATGTCATTAACTTTTATGTTTAACTAAGTATGTTTTGATCTTATTTCCCACTTAACAGCACCATATCCTGGCAAGACGCTAGTACCATGCTTCAGCCTGGGCAAATGGCCAAAGCATCCTAACTTGCTGATGGAAAAGAAAAATATATTACAGACAATATCAGACTTTTTATAACTCTGCTACAGGCATTACCTTCATAAATGAAGAGGCAGGGTTACTCATTAAGAAAAATGTAACAACGAAGAATGCATATGTCCCTGTCTCTCACCTTTGCTGGGGGGGGGGGGTTAGCAGATACTGAAATTCCTGCAGCTATCCAGGCATTCAATTCTCCTCTTCTGACTCTTATTTGATGTCATAAGATCAAATGCAGCATCACTGGCATCTTCCCTGGAAATCCTGTGGCTGATCTAGCAGGTCATTCTGAAGAATGTTCTTTAGTTCTGAACAACAATACCAGTCAACCAAGACAAGTAGCAAACATTCCCCAATGCCACAGGTAAACCTAATGCATGCTGGTGTGCACTAAATCTCTTTTTATTCTGCCATGGCAAGTGACTGACAGATATGTTAACTCACAATCACATAATGTACACCATTCAGGTAACAATCACTGAGTCCAGGAAAGGTCTTTTAAACTATCTTCTATAAAAGTAATACCAGCAATAGTGATGTCTTAGAGCACTCATATGGAACACACATTACAGACCTTACTTTCAAAGATGAATGTTGAAACAATTCTAATAGACTACCAGACAGCAGGATAAGGGTGAGAGTGGACTGAAGACTTCCAAGATGGCTGCACACTGATCAACAGCTTAATTTCACCTCTGTCAGTGTGAAAAAAGAAACTGAGAAATAAGGGCCAGTGACTCTGCCAGTTTTACTAAATTCAGTTACTTGCTAGTAAGTATACTGCCTGGATGCCAAGAAAGAAGAAACTTACAGAGCCTGAAAGAAAATCGACTAGAAAACACTGACAGGGAAGAATACTGCAGCTGGTCAACAAAAAGCACTTCAAACTCTAGCACTGGTGTAAGGCATGGCCTCCAGTAATCTAAAAGAAAAAAATAAGTCAAATGCGCTCAGAGCTTATTAAAATAAATGAAACACTACAGGAATACATTAAGTCAAATATCAAAAGGCTGGAAAAATGGAAGCAGCTTTAAACAAATATTCAGATGAGCTGATAAAACAGCAAAAATTCAGAGGTCAAAATGAAGAAAAGGCTGGCTGAGTGCTCAAGAATAGATGTTTCAAAAAATGGCAGAATTAGAGGACAGAGCACATAGGGAAAATTTTACATTTTCTGCTATACCAGGAAAAAAATAGAAAGAACAGACTGAATCAGACTGAATTCATTTTATGAAGGCAGAAATAAACAACTGGACTGGTATTTAATAGCAGGAACTGTTAATTGAAAGAACACACCATGTGTATGCTCCAAATCTGGCCATAAGAAGGCAGCCACAACCTGTATTAATAAATATACAAACCTACCAGCAGAAAGAGCATTAACAATTGGAGACAGCAAAGTCTTTGTAAAACAAAAAATTATTACTCACTGTACTTCAGGCAGAAGAGAAACACGTTTATCTTAGCAATCAGGGACTGTTAAGAGGCAGGTGTGAGATTCGAGATACTGTATCCAGCTGTCTTCAGACTATTTTTTCCTGGAGGATCAAATACATTTTTGATGCAAAACAGGCTAAGGAGGAAATACAAAAGTTTATCCAACAAAAAGTCAGCCATCAAGCAGAAGGGGGCAATGCTTCTCATTGTTATGACAACAAAGCTCCTACATAGAGAGACTTTGCCAGTGAAACTTCTCCGGTGTCCGAAAAGAAAATGCCGGAGAGACAGATAAAGGCACGAGAGTTGACTAAGAAGAACTAAGAATACCTTGGACTTAAACCAGAGTCTGCTGTTGGGAGATGAACAGGAAGAAGAGCAGCAACACTGAAATTAGTGAATGAATGTAGATTATAAAACATCATTAACATTTGTGAAACTGCAAGAATAACGTGGCTGAGAATGACTGAACTTTTGCTTTTTTAAACTTGTGGGATGACTGTAAAGCATATAACCCACTTTAAGACATTAATGTTTAAAAGGACACTAAAAGAGAAGAAAGTGCATGTAAGTAAAACAAGTTTTGTTCTTAATAGCATCTGCATAAAACATTTCATGATATAAACTGCATGTTATATAGTAAAGCCCTTTTGGCAGTATGTAGTCAGGAGTGTTTTAAATGTGGGGGTGAGGGTGAATCTTGTTACTGATTGTTGTATATAATGAAAATATTAAAGTAAAGAAATTAAAAAATAAGGGATTTACAATGTAAAAAGAGAAGAAAGGCTGGACAAAATCAAGTTTAAGTTAATACGTTGTAATCTTGGGCTGTTGGGATGGGGGTTGTGTGTAAAAATGCATTGAATTATTATGCAGAGTTGAGAAGTTTTATCTTCATTATGCATAGAAGAATGCCTGGATTAATGCCTAATCTTAAAATAAGTGTAAGCAAGTAGGTTTGAAGAATAAGACAACATTCCCCAACCTGCAGACTCTGAATCAACTCATGCTACGCAAAATATATTCTTCTTTTTCACAAGCAACCTCAACTTTACTTCCAATATTACACCCCATCCCATGACTTACGTTCCTCTCTTAAACATCTACTATCTATTTATAAACCTCACAGATCATCTGGAGTTAGTCTGAACTCACAGTGTATTGCTAAAACCTGGAATTCTATTCCCGAATCTATCAGACTTGTTACCCCATCACTTTTCCTTCAAATACCAATTGAAACAACATCTATCCAACAAGTGGCTCTGCCAATGCCCTATGCCAGCTTAGTTCACTGTCTAAGCTCTCATAGCTGGAGTGCAATACTATTTTTGTCTTTTCTCAGGTACCACCCTATGAGCCATTACACATTATCTTTTTTTCAATCCTTTCCACCTATAATACATATATACCTGATGTTTTTCTTTCTCTCAACTCTACTCTTTCCCCATCCTATTATACTAAACTGTATTACATTGAATATACCTTGTGCTAGACTCGTATAGTTCTTATAATACCATCTTTTGATTAATTTGCTATTTATGCAACTTTTGTTGTTATTGACAGTGATGACTGTATCTGCACTGCATTGTACCTGAATTTCTATATAAAACGGAAAAAATGTAACTATGCTAAAGTGTTTGTGGAGCTTTTCTCCCTGGGGCTCTGCTGAAAATGGGCACATGCCCAGTTGGACTTTCCTGGTAAAGAAATACCAAATAAATAAATAAAATGAATACTACAAGATGTGCCACGTTTCTTGCATATGCAACGATATTAACTTGTTTTTATTTTTTTCCTTTAGCAAATGTTCAGTGGGAGTCAATACGTCTGCAGGTGAAGGCAGGTGCATATTCTGTTAAAAAATAAACTTTGAAATTACTGGAAGTGAATAAAAGATAGGAGCTTCACTAGCAGCCTTAATATTGCAATGCACGTAAAACAGCAGCGTATAATTTAGTTTTATTTAAAGATAGAGCATTTTTTCTTAAGGCTAAAAGTTAATGTTTTCTCAAAGCATGCAATCTGTTTTTTCACATTCAGGAGGGGAACAGGGCTAAGAAATAACAGATAGCAATCAGTTTAAGAGGGAGGCCAGGTTGTAAGATGCACTTTGGCATGGGTAATCTTAATTTCAAGTTAGGTAACGCCTGTGGGTGCAGCTGTTGATTTGGGGCAATAATTCCTATCTGGAGGGTTAAACTTTATTTTTGAAGATGTAGCTAGATTTGTGTGTTTGTTCTAAGTTAATAGGTAATGGAGGTGTTCTGAAAATGTATTTAGTTTTTCAGTGGTTTCATTAAAACAAAAAATGTTGAAAATGTGACATGGGTTCAAATGGGGATGACAAAAAACAACTTTGTAAAAGATTAACCTGCCTAACATTAGTGTATTCATGTCACACAAAAGTTGAAAATACACATTCATAAAAACTGTCTTGTATAATAGGTGGAAATAATAACCTGAATGTAATGCTAGCTGCTATTATTAAAATCCACAGATCGACTCTGTTAAACAGTAAATGTATTAGGTTTTACATAAAGATTGAGCTCTTTCATCCAAATTCTATCAGGACTTCATCAGAATCAACTTACAAAGACATAACGCACTCCTTATATATATATATATTAGTAAAACTTCACTGTGGTGATAACAAGCAAACAATTCATTGCATTTAAGGTAAAGGGTGCCTACATTTAAAGGGCTAATACCTGAAAGAGCTTGAAAAATTCAAATATTGTTAAAAGAGTACTGAAGTACAATTAAAACCACATAAATAAGCATACAAGTCAATCAATAAAAAATGTTTTTGTAATTAAATAGTGCATAAAAGATATATATAAAATATATGTAAAATGCTGCTATCTTGTGGCTTTCTTACATAAGATTTACACCACGGCACCACTAAAGGTATATCATGGCATCTTTTATAGTTCATTAGACCGCATAACAAGTAAGGGATGGATGGAAATATTGCCATTCTTATAAAAAGTTTTTATTTGCAACACTGGAATGCTTTCATGTTAACCCAGGGGGTTGAGATTGGAAAATATCATTAGAATCTAAGGAGGTTAAATGGCAACTTAAGTTAAATGTCACACAGTACCCAGGTATAAACGAAAATATTTCCATCCATCCCTTACTTGTTATGCGGTCTAAAAAACTATAAAAATGCCATGATATACCTTTAGTGGTGACATGGTGTAAATCTTATGTAAGAAAGCCACAAGATAGCAACATTTTACATGTATATCTTTTATGCACTATTCAATTACAAAAACATTTTTTATTGATTTTTGCATGTTTATATGGTTTTAATTGTGCATCAGTACTACTTTAAAAATATTTATATTTTTTGTGCTCTTTGAGGTACTAGCCCTTTAAATATATGTACCCTTCACCGTAAATGCAATGAATTGTTTAATTTTTTTATCACCACAGTGACATTTTACTAATATATAAGGAGTGAGTTATGTCGTTGTAAGTTGATTTTGAAAAGTCCTGATGAAATTTGAATGAAATCGCTCAATCTTTATGTAAAACCTATAAACTTAAGTGTTTAACAGAGTTGAGCTGTGGATTTTAATACTGGCAGCTAGCATTACATTTTGGTGATTCTTTAGTTGTTTCAGTAACAATATACTTATTTTTGATGGGAATAATATCTTCTTATCATAATGGCTTTGCTATCCATATTAAAGTAAATGGCCTTACAGGTATAGACAAAAAGGTAAGAGTACTGAATTAAATTAAGAAATGCAGAGTGAAAATAACAATGCAGCAGGAGACACATTTTTAAAGAAATGAGCATGTGAATTTTATAAAGAAAGGATTTCAGGTTGGATATTTAGCAGAATATCAGGAACAGAGGAAAAGGGGAGTAATTACACTCATATCTAGATGAGCTCCATTTGTGACAGAAGATGGGAAAAGATAATAATGGTAGATTTGTGTGAGTAAGGGGCTTCTGGCAAGGGAATATGATTAAGCTGGCATTCCACCAAAAACTCCTATTATGGAGCTTAAGAAATTTTTGAGATAAATAATCAGCTTTCAACAAGGAATACTACTTACAGGTGGGGACTGGAACTTGACTTGCAACAGTAAGGATATATCTGGGGGACTTAGAAGGAAAAATATAACAAAAGAGGTTAGTTTTCTGAAGACATTTATGAAAATACTAATTATGGAAGACGTGAATTCAGAAGTAGGAACTCTAAGAGGATTTATATATTATCCCCCAAGGTACAATAACTGGGTTAGACTAGACAGAAATTAATGGCCAGATTCATTAATGCCTACACTAAATGTACACTAACTGTACAGGATCTGTATTCAATAATATCCCTACTGAATGTTTTGTGCTTTTAGTCACTCAGAAAGATTACATTAAGTTTACATGTAGTGTACACCTTGTGGTAACCTTTATGAATTCTCCTCAATATTTAAGGCTGCCAGAAAATCAGTAAGAAAAATAAAATTAGGAGGAAGAAGGTGTGAGTTATGCTTGGGTTGTCTGTTCACTCAGAATGGTGCACACTTAGAGTTAATAAATCCCAGGGTATATTTCACAGGAACATGTCCATTTAATTGAATGCTTTGACACACATCCAATAACTATTTCAGATCATGCACCAATAAAAAGTAAAATAAAAATGCAAGGTAATGAAGTAAAAATGAAACACTGTTGCTTACTCACTTAACTATTAAATATAAAAGAATTTAAGAAATGGGTAAAGGAAGTTATTGAGAGTTATTATGAAAGATAGAAATTTCTTCAGAAGTTATTGCTAGTGAGTGAGATAAAATGAAAATGGAGTTTAAAAATAGGGTAGAAATAAAAAAAAAAGAAATATGGTTAAGACATAGTAGGAATTATTTAGAGAGGCCGATAAAGGTTAAAATATTGCAGAATAAGGGGAATCTCATACAACAAGAGGAGGTACAATTGCATAGTAAGAAAATAAGGGAGTACCCAGACAATAAGCAAGTGTTCAGAAAGATTGCTGTTAAGCAACAGTTTTTGATAACTCCAGAGCACAAAAACTTTGAGCAAGACTTGGGCAACAGAAAGTAGAAAGGGATGTTGCCAAACATAGGGAGCCTATAATAAGAAAAATAACCAGAGATCCTACAGAGGTATTATGGATATTTCAGAAATGCAATGAAAATTTATATGAAATCAGAGAAATGTGGAAATCAAGAAAGAGCACAAGTGGAAATATTTACAGAATAAATGCCAAATGTAGAGGTAGATGACGCTCAACAACTAACAATTACGATAGGAGGAAATGAGATAAAACTGGTGATGTGCACTCAATAAAAAGAGAATGTCACCATGAAAAGATAGTAGTCCTGTGGACATCTGGAAGATAGTGCGGAAGAAATATTGTTTAACAATATTTTAAAAGGAGAAGAGGCGCCAACATCTTGAAAGAAAGCTGTGGTGTCTGTAATAACTAAAGATGGTAAAGACCCACCAGACCCAGCTTCATATATAGCCATTTCACTTTTAAATCATGATTATTTAGACCAGCTAAACAAGAAAGGAGGCGGTGTTGCTATAATATTTAAACAGCATCTAAACATCCAGATCTTAAAATCATCAGCTCCACAAATAGACAATGAAAAAATAATATATACCAACCTCAAAATAAACCAAAACAAAACCATCAACATAATTGGATGCTACTTCCCACCTGGCCAAAACATCCCTCCACTAGAAAACCTCCTCAGCTGGTCTACCCACCATCTCCCCCAAGAAACTATAATTTTAGGTGATTTCAATATTGACTGGCAATCCTGTTCTGGCAACCATCCAACCCATCAAGTAAACCTTCATGGCTTCACCCAACTAGTCTAGTCGAAAACCAGGATAAATAAAAACTCCAGCAAGCACACTACACTGGATTGGATACTAGTCAAGTAAGAGCCCCCAGTAATATATAACAGGCTGGTTATCAGACAGCCTCAGTGATCACTCCCTAACATTCCTACTCAAAAAATACCTATACCAAGCTAAACCTGTCATCTACCGGCAAATACATAAAAACTAAACTTTAACCCACCTATACTCATCTCATCCCTCAAAGAATGTAACTGGCATGCTCTAAAGTACCTCAGTCTTGATGATGCAGTTGAATTTTTTAATACTACCTTCCTGAGCATCCTTAATTACCATGCCCCCGTAAGACTTTCCAGAACCAAAGCACAACCCTCCCCATGGCTACAGAAAACCACCAAGTCAGAAATGAAAAACGGGGATAAAGCCTGGGAGCACTGGCGCAAAACCAAAACCCCCTCAACTAGACAGAAATTTTTAGAACTACGCAATAGAGTCAAAAAGCTAATAAAACAGGACAAATTCCAATACTACCAGTCTGCCCTAGACTCCTTCGAACACAGCCCCAAACAATTCTGGTCCTCCATAAACTCCATCCTCTACCCAGGTAAAGTCAGTACCCCTCCTCCTAACATCCCTCACTCCTCCGAAAATATTGCTACCTCATTCAACACACACTTCACACAAACCATACTATCACTAGCTAAACAACACAACCCCCCCTCCCCTCCAACCCACACCAACTAGTAATCTCCCCACTGCCTTCTCTTTTTCTCCTGTACCTACCTCCAACATAAAAAAACTCTTAACTAAACTTAAGCCCACCACCAAATTAGCAGCGGATAACCTCCCAAGTGAATACCTACAAATCGCAGCTGATGCTCTGGCCTACCCAGTATCTATCTTGATTAACCAATCTCTGTCAGAAAGTTACGTTCCCACACTGTGGAAAGTATCACATATAATTTCCCTCCACAGAACTAACCAATTACTGCCCCATAGCTATTCTCTCTCCACTCTCCAAAATACTAGAGAGATGCATACACTCTCAGGTCTCAGACTACCTCCTTACTAACAACCTCTTTTCCAATACTCAGCATGATTTCCGACCAAACCATAGCACCACCACTGCCTTACTCTCCTTTGCTAACACTATCCTTCAGCATAAAAACAATGGCTATCTCTCCTCTGCTACTTTCCTAGACCTATCTAAAGCATTTGACATGGTCCCACATAAACTCATCGCTGTCCTCAGTAACCTATCCTTCTCTCAATCAGTCACCGACTGGTTTCAGAGTTACCTGTCTGACCGCCAACAATTCGTTGTATGGCAGAATGACATATCCCCACAACTACCTGTCTGCATAGGGGTTCCTCAAGGATCCATCCTTGGACCCCTACTCTTCTCTGTTTTCACCAATAATCTAGGCTCTGCCACCAAACATGGCACACTCATACAATACGCAGATGACTCAACCATCATCTGCTCAGCCCAGTCCCTACCCAAGCTGCAAAAAGTCACACAGGAAGTCTTTTCCTCTGTTGAAACTTGGTTATCCGATGCCCAATTAATACTCAACCCAAACAAAACTAAACTACTCATCTTCCAACCCACCAAACATACTCAAAACAACTCTCACTTTAACATCACAGCAAAAGACAACACCGCTATATACCCAACTGAACACACCAAATTGCTAGGAGTGGAAATAGACAATAAACTAAAATTTGACATTCACATATCCATGACCATAAAAAAGTCCACAAAAAACTAGAAGCGTTATACAGAAATAAGCAACTTCTCACCAAAGCAGCAAAGATTTCAATAGCAAATTCCCACCTTATCTCCACCCTACTTTATGCGTCTCCAATATATACCAACCTAAGGCAATGCAATCTAAACAAGATAGAGACCTGCTACAACAAAATCGCCACATTCGCCACAGGGGCATCCTACCGTAGTCACCACTGTCTCTCACTTGCTGAACTGGGCTGGCTTGAACTCCCTCACCTCCTTCAATGGTATCAACTCTCACTCGCCCACAAACTAGTAAACCATCCACTAAATGTCCCATCCCTCCAGAATCTACTCCACCCCTATCACACCACCAGACCACTAAGATCCAGCAACAAAAATCACTTGCAGATCACTAAAGTCAATAACTCTGCTGGTGAAGCACTATTCTCTTGTACCATAGCCAAGTTATGGAACTCCCTCCCAGCCACAATTACCTCCATACCATCATGCACCCACTTCAAAACTTTACTAAAAGTGCACCTAAAAACATGCTGGCTATGGCCTTGCAACTCCCACTCTAATATCACCCACCCCATCCAACCACTACCTTTCTTTCCACCCCACTAACTACCTTGATTATAGCATGCTCAGATGCTCATAAGCCTAGTACTTATTATACAGCAGGAACTTCTCATTGTAACATTTGTTAATGTCTGGTATGTACTTCGCAGATAAAGATTCTAGTTGTCTACTGATGTACTATGTTCTTCATCTGTAAATATGTTTGTAATTAATTGCCATGTTAATCAAATTGTTAATCACTATGTAATCCAATGTAACTACTGTATTTTAACTGTGGAGCTTTTCTACCCCGGCCTCCGTTTAAAAATGGACCTACATCCAGTCGGACACTCCTAGTCAACAAATGTAAATAAATAAATAAATAAATAAATAAATAAATAAATTATAAAGTATTTACTTCTATACTAGCTATCAGAGTGGCAAAGGTGTTGCCAAAATTGATAGATATGGATCAATGTGGTTTTGTGGAGAGGATGCAAACATTTGACAACATTAATAGAACAATGATGATCCAGAGGAAAGCAGAATGTAAGAAAATACCGCTGTTGTTGGTGGGTCTTGATGTACAAAAAGTATCTGACAGAGTAAGCTAGGATTTTATGAGTAAGGCAATGGAAGCATTTGAATTACCTAACAAAATAATAAGGTTAATTAGTTGGATATATGAAGGAACTAAGACAAGAATTAAAGTGTGAGGGTTCCTATCAGATAGGTTATGTCTGAACAGAGGAACCAAGTAGGGGTGTCCGCTTTCTCTTTATTTGCTTTACATTTTGAGCCATTGGCAAAGAAAATAAGGAACTCAGAAAAAGTTGGCTTTATTTGCATATATTATTCTGCACCTAATAAATCCAGAAAAGGACATCCTAATTTTGAGACATTTTCAAGTCTTTTCAGGATATAAAATTAATGAAGATAAAACACAAAGGCTATAGCTGTAAATTAAGTACCCACATGTGAATTGGTTCAGCAATACGCATGTTTATGGGGATACCATAAGATGAAATATTTAAGAGTTTGGATTAAAATGGCCACTAATGATACATGGGAAGAGACTAAGCAAAACACATTACAAAAACTGAGAAACTGGAAGCTCTCGTTTATGGACATGGATAGTAAGATACAACCAGTGTAAAATGTTGTTTTGTCCCTTACGTTTTATATACAGGTCAAACATATTTTTATCATAGAAGTTGTGGATAGTAATTAGTAAAGAGTTGAAGAAATTTATCTTGGAGGGGAGGAGGGCAAGCTTTGAGTGGGACAAACTGATCCTTCCAGAAGAACAAGATGGTTTAGGATTACCTGATTTCAAGGGGTATTTTAGAGGTACACAATTAAGGCTCAATTACATAACACAAGCAGAAAGTTATAATTCCAAGTGGAAAGGGATGATGATGCACAGGGGGAAATTTAAGATACAAGGAGACAATAGGATTTTGGATGCAGACCCTTCAGGAGAATAACAGCAGCCATACAGAATATTATATTCATAAAGTAGTAGAAAGTATTCTAAGAACTAAGCCAACACAAGAATGGAGAAAGGAGATTTTGCTGATATGAATGACTGCGAATAGGGGGTACAGAACTAGGCAAGAGGGAGGTGAAATTTACTGGAGAAATCTGGCAAAGCAACCATGGTATTGGGAGCAAATAACTAGAGAGAGAAAGGTAACAGAATGGGATGAGGCCAAGAAGAAATTGGACTGCAGGCTAGAGACTGTCTTCCCTTCCAAGGACTGACATCAGAGTATACACAAAGAGAATGCTAGAGGGGAATCTTAAATAAAGTCCTGCTTTGGTAGAGCCTTTAGTTGAATCTAGAACAGAAACTGCTGTTAAAAAAGGGACAATTAGTAGGTTATATAAAATATTGCACAATAACTATAAGAATCAATGGCAGGAGATTAGAAAAATTGGGAAGAGAGATTAGATAAGGAATTTACAAGGGAATGATGGGAGAGCATATATATGGCTCCCATGTATGCAACAAAGTCTAGAAGGTTTAGTATTTTTTACTTGGAAGTACTTGCATAGGTACTTTTATACCCTAAGCAAACTCCAAAGAATTTTTCCTCAGACAGATGGTGTGATGGGGAAGAAAGGGGTAACTGGGAGCATATGGTTCGGAAGTGTAATGAGCTGGAACATTTTCAAAAATTTTCTACAGAGTACTCTGTCAGAAATATTGGTTAAGCAAATGGGTGTAACTAGGGAAATGATTCTTTGGAGTTGGGATGCAGGATTTGAATTGCCCAGATATAGTAAGGTCTTGTTTAGTTTAATTCTGTTGGATGAAAAAAGCAATTATTAGAAAATGTTAGTTAACGTGTAAATGTACTGAATTTTGTAACAGAGATACAAGAACTGGAAGTGGGATAGTTAGAAAAGTGACAAAGCAAATTACAAAGAAATAAATGGAATTTGTGGGAACAATACATGAAGAATAATGATCTGTAGGAGTGAGGGCTAAGGGACGTCAGAAATTGAGAAATTTATGTAATGTTGGACTGATAATAGTCGTAAAAAAGAAGATACACGAAGTATAATGGGGTCTATATTAGAACACCGAAGTTTCAAAACTTCGAATTTTCTAATATCGAACCCTAGTCAACGAAAGTTGAAAACATCGAACATACAGAATAGCAAATTTTTTCATAGGGAAAAAATTTGCTGTTCCAAAACACATACACACAACACAAGCTCACCAAACAAACAGCAATCCACACCTAAAATCTTAAACCTAACCCTACACTAAACTATACATACACCACTAACTATCCACTTAACTTAACCCAAACCCTAACCCTAAGTTCAGTCACTATCGCACACTCACCTCACCTGCACCCTAACCCTAACTCACCTAACCCGCCCTGACCCTCACGTCCACACAATCGCACACATACCTAACCCGCACCCTAACCATAACTAACCTGACCCGTGCTCAATTGCACACTTACCTGAACCCTACCCGTAACTTTCCACCACAGCGCTGAAAATACTGAAGCAACAGAAACGGACAACCGAATTCTTTCTCTAGGAAAAAATTCGGTATTCTGTAGCTTCGATATTTTCAGCTTTTGCTGAATACAGGTCAATATTAGAACATTCGAAGTTTTGAAACTTTGATGTTCTAATATAGACCCTATAATGCATGTAACTGGAAACATGTTAATATGGTTTGTTCTCTTTTATATTAATGTGTTTGCCTATGACTTAAGTGATAATTTAATAAAGGCACAAAAAAATAAGCTTGATGTCCATAAACATTAGGGTCAGTGCAAAATATCCTAAATAACATCCAAACCAAAGGACAAAAAGATGACAGACAAACCATTTAGTAAAAAACTACAACGAAAAACCCATCTAAGCTTGAGTATTCACTATGTAATAGCTTAAACCTCCTGTACTGGAGGCCCATGGGATTTATGGAATTGACTCTAAGTAAAAAAACAATGTTTCATCTACATAAATTATGAATGCCCATGACTTTTTTCCCTTTTTTAAATCTTTGGTGGTGAGCTCAGGCCAATAACAGCAAACCTCACTAGTTGTAGATACGCCATGCTTCACCCTTTTTGTTAAGCTCATCAGTACGACATTCCTGGCCTCATACTGGTTTGTTTATGCTCTTTCTGCATCATCTAGCTCCTCCTCCATCCTTAGAGGTTTTGCTTGGCAGATGCTTCATTTCTCTATTACCTCGTCAGTAGACTGTTTTGTTTTACTCCAGCTACACTGACCAAAGCTGGAAGAGCCACAAAGAGGCTCCTGGAAACCTCCTTCATATTTTTAATCACCTGCCCTAAACTATGTCCATTGTGACTGGCAGCTAAAGAAATCTGTCTGGTGGTATTGGGTTTTGAGGCTACTCATTTTGGGACAGTATTTTATCTCCTCCCACAATCTTCATGTCTCCAAACTGCATGTTTTTTTGGGGGGCACTCACAATAGTTACAAAACACATAACTATTTTTTTCCCATGGTTTGACCTTTTGAAGACCAAGAACAGTTATCCTCTGCTCAGGCAGTACTATACCAGGTTCATTTCTAGGGTAGTCTTTAAAAACACTTTTTTTGCTGTTCATTATCATAACAGCTCTAAATCAGCCTTACAAAAAGATGTATAACTGTAGTTTTCAGTAGAGTCAGAAAATCTCACTTGACATCTAATACATAGATAAAGTACTGTAAAGAAATATGTTGGTAAATTACAACAAAACAGAGGGCTAGTATTAGGTTGCCAATCATAACCCACTTATTATGTATTCAAGGCATGGATGTCAAGAAATTCACATCTTCAGAACACATAAGGGGTCATGATCAGTCAGACCATCATACTTCTTTATAGTGCATGGAGCTTTATCTGTTCCACGTCCTACTAGTTAAAGGGGGAAAAATCACCAAGTGTTTTTCTGGCTTTCAAAGCCGTAAAACACTTAGGAAGCGCTGTCAGAGAGGGAGTGTAATGCAGTCCGTTGCATTTACACTTACCTCCATAGCGCTCTGTCTAGATTTTTGCAGGAAATCCAGATTAATGTTTCATATTTTTTGTCTGTCCTAATAAAATACCTTATTTTCAGATAGACCACTGAGGCCTGAAGTCACTAAGTAATGACATGCACATGAGTTTCAGTATTTGCATTCTTCAGAATATGCAGGAACACTACACATTTTTTTACAGGAAGTTAGGGACATGTTAGGGGTGCTGACAGCAGGCGGAAGAAATATTTTATTCTGCTGCTGTAATTTGCTAGTCAGTACAGGCAGATTTTACTGCCTAGCATGGGACCCAACCTTAACATTTGCAGGGGGTGCTTAACATTTGTAAAGATCAGATGGTGTGCCATTCTGGCACTTAACTGGTTAGTTTTTTTTCTGAACATCAGAGCGTATTCAGCACGCTCCATGCACTACATGCAAATTATGCAATCTAAGGTCAACAAATAGTAATTACTTCACAAAATAAAAAACAAAAGGAAAACCCTAATCCCCATCCAGAAGGCTTCTATTAAAACTAATCAAAATGTTAACTTACCTTCTTGCACATTATAGCAGATCAAAACAAAAAACTTTTTCTGATTTCTTGCCCCACTTAACTATTTTCATGTCATCCTTCAGACATCAGACTCTACAAAAATGCGCAGTGAAATGGTATGCCATAAAAAGCAAGTATGGGATTCATACACTTTGTACAGCTGGGCTCCTCCTTCCAGTTAGTTGATATAAACTGATAATGCATAAAACTGTAACTCTGAATATTCCTGGAACTATATGAGGGACAGTTAGCCAAGCGATAAATCCTAATGACAAAAGTCTTGCAGATGACTCCTGAAACCTCAGGGATCCATCTTCTTTACAAATAATACATTCTCATCTTTAGCCATCTCAGGAAAACCAGAGAAATTAATATATGCAGACCTCATCCTTCAGAAAAAAGTTTATGTCAACTGGAAGCATTATATCAAATCAAAACGATAAATGAATTTTGTAAAGCAGAAATGACTGCATTAGCTCTAACAATTTATCCATAAATACAATAAGTCCTTTAAAACGTAGCCATACTTCTCAATTGTCCAGATTTTCACAGAATGTCCAAATTTTTGCCTCATATTTTTGGTCTGTTCCTCATAAAATTTGTGGTTTTCTACTAAATCACTGAGATGATCTCAGGATTGACATCACTAAATATTTACATATATTTGAGTTTCAGACATCATATCCTTCAGAAAATGCAAGTTAATACAAACTCTGTCATTCTAGCATTTTTTTAAAGATTAAAAGAGCAAAATTTAAAATCTGTCCATATTTTTGGATCATTATCCTTCGCTATATCAGGGTTTGTCCAGATTTTTTGCACTAAGAGGTTGAGAGCAATGAACGTAACTGTTCTACCTAGCACAGATTTGGCAGGCAAGCTTCTCTGGGAAGCCAAAAATCACATGACCAGGAAGTACCATATTATTTGTACTCATGCCCTTGGATTCCTTCTAAAAAAGACCTGAAATCTCATAAGCCATAAGGTAACTGAATTACACTGATTTTTTATGTGCCTCCACTAAAAGATGAGCAAACTGCATTCATGTGAAGGAAAGAAACAAATAAAATCAAATGTTAAAAGCAACGTAAAACAAAGTACAAACAGAGCTCTGACTCTATGGTATACAGGAACAGAACCCTCAGTGTGATGCAGGCAACCCAGATTTGAACAGTGGGCTCAGTCACTGGAGGAGCAGGTATACTGGGGAGGGAGGATTCATGAATGGATTTCACCTCGTCTTTCTGAGGGGAATGTGTGTGTGGGGTTTTGGCACAGTGGGGACAGCAGTGTGATACTGTGGCCGTGTGCACTACTTAGTCACAGACAGGGAGGTCTGAGTGGTATCCTGCAGAACCATGCAGAGAAGCACATGTGTGACTTCATGACCTTTTGTTGCACACTATACCCCTAGATGGAACTGTTGGTTGGGCAAAATAAAAAATAAAATAAACTGCACCAGGCTGATGGCTCAGCTTAATCTAATTCTCAGTGGAATAAGTACTGTGAGGAGGGAAGAAAATACATATTTTACATATATATGCATTGTGTGTGTGTGTGTGTGTGTGTGTGTATATATATATATATATATATATATATATATATATATATATATATATGTGTGTGTGTGCTGTCAGCAACTCTACAGTGTATATATATATATATATATATATATATATATATATATATATATATATATATGCTCCAAGTGTATGCAGCATGCTCTCAGCAACTCTACAGTGGTCAAATACAGTCATTTTGGAGCTGCCCGTAAATAACGGTTAATGAAGAAAGAGATAATGAGGAGCAATTTCTACAGGAGCCCTGTCCAGATACAGCCTTACTACAATCCAGGATATATCCTATATTTCTGTGCTAGTCTGGGTGCATTTCTGGTCCAAACAGCCACTGTAGTGCCTTGAATTTTTTTAGGATAGCAAATCTACATAGTCAATAAGGCAACCATGTAGATGGAGTCCATTAAATGCATGCTATTGATATCAACACTCTCCGTCCAAGGCAGCAATAATATCAATACGGGTCTGGAAGGAAAAGGAACCTAAACAAAAAGCTGTCCAATGAAGGACTCTTTCAGACAGTAGAAATCAGGATGATTCTTACTGGCTGAACAGCAGTGGTCTACTAGAATAAGCTTTTCTCTCTATTTATAGTCCACTCCATCCATGCATGAAATAACATAGTATATAGCTGCAAGTGTGTGTCAACAAGCTTGAAGTTTTCACAATCTCTTTTTAACTGCTTTGTCCATCAGCAGTTGGACATCCTGGTTTGGTGTCTTGCAGGGAAGCTTTCACTTCTTTCACCTCTGTCATAAACTTTGCATTCTTCTTTTTTTTTCTTCAAAAGACGCTTCCCTGCTGCCTTTGTTGCTAATGAAATCCAAATTTCTAGTGGACCAGGCAGATAACGTAAACCCATGTTGTCCAGTTTGCTCCCAAACTATGCAGTTCAGACAGTTATGTCATTCGCTAGGAGAATATTATGCCTATTTAAGTTAAACAAACTGTTTACATTAATAACGCGAGGAAAGCAAAAGTCTCGTTCCTTACAGGAAAATGATATTCTGGCTAAGAAAAGTCTAAGGCTAAATTTAATCTTTCTAATTTTTTGAATACTGGAAAAAAGAGGCAAAGCTAACAGTAGAGGAATTGAGTGTGCAATTAATACTTCACTACAAAAGGAGAAAGTTCTCCATTCAAACCAGTAATATAGTCAAAACAATGAAACTGCTATTTAAAATGACATCAATAACCAACAAATTAGTACCAGTAATATGCAAGTGAACAACTGATTCTGAAATCAAATCCATCCAGGTTATCACCGCATTTCTGATTATCAGCAGGACCCTAAGGATCTTCTGGATACAGATTTCATGATAACCGTACAGATGCTTAATCTCTGTAAAAATTAATTTCTGTTGGTCACTTACCTATTGGTTTGGTGACAGACATCATGCCTATATACTGTACGTGGAACTTCTGAACCAGCTCAGTCTTTGGTGTAGGGAAATCTACTGCACAAGAAGACAGAGACATGACTTAGTCACTAAAACGTAAAATCTGACTTAAACACAAGCTCATAAAGCACACTGGCAGAGACAAGACTTAGTCACTAAAAAGTAAAATCTAACTTAAACACAAGCTGATAAAGCATCTCAGACCATTGTGGCTTGTCTCCTGGTCTACTTTGTTGTATGCACATTTAGGGGTGTCAGGGTGGAATGCTCCTTGCAGGTGTTACTTTTCCATACTACTGCTTATAATGAGTTTCATGCATTTCCTCTTTTTACATTGCAACATGGTTGTGTCACGCAGTACATTTAAAATATACATTTTCCATGGTGCACCTAAAATATATTTTTCCTCTCACCTTTTTGTATTTGGAAGAACACCTTTATAGGTGTTTGTGTTGTTGACAAGTTCTGTTATATTTGAAAGAACGCCTTTTTATGGGATGTTTATGTTACCACATTTTTGTGCCTGACTTACTATGACCTTTTAATAGAATGGAACCCAAAGATATTCACAATACCGTGAAATACAGAGAAATAAAGGCACATATAACAAATTGCAATATTGCTGAGAGGTGTAATACAAAGTTATTTCATACTTAAATTTTATGGAGAAATGAAGCCAATATAATACTACTGAGAGGTACAATATGAGGTTATTTCATTCAAGTTTTAAGGAAAAATGAAGGCATATACAACAGTGTAATATTTCTGACAGCAATTTGACAAGGATATTTCACACAATCAAATTTTGCGTAGAAATAATATACATAAATCAATACACAACAACAACTTTTGAGGAGTATTATACAGTTATTGAATGCATAACCATGTCACGCCTGTGCTATTTCAAAACACAATACTTCACTTCAAAATGCTTTGCTGTCAGATATTCTTGTCTGACTTCAACTGAAATCCACAGTAACCAAAACATACATGCCTTCCACACTATTAATCACAAATATTCTAAATAAACATATTCCCTAAAGGCGTAACCAACTGTGAACTAAGGTCACCAATCTACATAATAAGTAGCAATAAGTCACATGTCACACTATTACCTCAGTGCCTAAGATCTAACACAAGGTATGCCTTCCGTAGTATGGCTATTAAGGTGCTGGTCATTGCAGATAATAAAATGAATGTACTATGGGGTCAAAATTTGCTGCTTAACACAGCTTATTATTTACTGCATGCTGCTTTCAAGAGAATAGGTGAATACCAGTAAAAGCAAAAATCTAAAACTAAAGAGAGACTCACATTAAGGCTTAGACAGTCATAAAACTCTAGAAATAACACTTGCCCCTCCTCCATCTTGCTGATAACCACATTATGGTAGCAAAACTAATTACTTTACAGGTTCCAGAAGGACGAAAGTCTAAATCAATGATGCAGAAAATGTTTTCTTTGGTAAAGCTGTATTTTTATAACAGGGTTAACCTGCATTTGAACCAGTTTTCATACTAGTGCTTTCCTGCCCATCACTGGAATAACACTCTTTAAAGGAAGGCTAAATGCTAAGCACTGAGTTTTCTCACCCAAGAGTACATTTTCCTCCTACAAAGTGACACATACCTACACTGCTGTATATGACTAAAATAAACTTATTTATATGACATTCCTATGCTATCCAACCTCGTCATTGTGCACCCCATTTGTTCTGCATGACACCATGTGCTATCTACTTTGGAAATTAATCTCAATGGCTTATATATCACAGTGTATACTACAGTACACACTTCTGGCCTAGGTAAAACTTACATGTCAAGATGCTGGTAGGCTGCCTTCTTTCCATCCCAAATTATAACGATAAAAAAGTACCACCTCTGAAAATGCATGTATATCCAAATATTCAATGGAGTAAGCAGCACAGATACTACTGATGCACAGAGACAAACTACATTTTCTACTGCCAGTTGGCAGTCACTGTTTAATGGAAAGCTCAACTGTGAATGGTAGGAAACTTAACACCTTTACCTAGCAGACTGCTGTGGGAGGACTTAGTGCAGCTGAAACATTCTTATCCTTATAAAAATACATAATTTGGCCACAATCAGTAGATAACGTAAGAGATGGTGAATAAATGTTAGCATCTGAATTGGGAAAGAAGGCAAATCATAGAGAATCCCTGAAAAAGCATAGCGACAACCTCCAGAATATAATATTTCAGCAGTTTACAAGACTGAATAATATGGCCACTATTGTAGCTGACAAAATAAATGATAAAGAACATAAAAATCAAAGACAACCATGAGAACTGTACAGACATTCTCCATAGTAGATTTCACCATCCTTGTTTTTGTAGTTTAAAAACAACAGAATAGGTTGGTAGGATGTTTTCATCACTAAGAATGAGAGGAAGTGTATAGTAAAACTAGATGCATTACTTTCCCCTGGCTTGCATTCAAATTTTTAATATTTTATATCTTGCAGTTACCTTTTCTACCAAATATATGTCAGCATTGTTCTAGATCTGATTCAGTACTTTACTTGCTCTTTATTAATAATGAATACTAGTTTTAATTTATTTCAATATTGTGATAGCCTAAATCAAGTTATTTAAACAGAAAAAATGTGTTATCTAAGCAGATGTTTTAGTTTGCAGTGAAGAAAGTGTTGCAGCACTGAAATCTTTTTGCAGTATTGTAGAAGTTTAATACATTTTGTCCTATGGACTGTTTTTACCGTTTTTGGAAATAATTCGATAAAGATTTGAAGCTCTACGGTGCCAAATTTGATAATGTGGATTCACTGCTAAAAGTAATCCAAAATGTTCAGTCAGGTTTTAGTCAAAGTAGAACCTCAGTAGAAAAATGGTGGGAGGTACTGAGGTTCACAGAAAAATATGAAGTTATGAAATTAGAAAAGGACACATTTTGATGTAAAAAAAATGAATCTTTCATGTAATCCTGCATTTGGAAGATTTTAGAATGAATAAAGCTGGGAGATAAATACATACACAGACTGGATCAAAGCAACATACAATAGCTTCAGGCCAGTTTTACAAATGAATAGAAAAATTCACAATGAATGTGTAAATAAAGAGAGGGACAAGGCAAGGATGCCCACTCTCCCCACTACCTTTCATTTTAATCAAGGAAAAACTGACATAAAGTAAGGGAACTTGTGGACACAAAATTCAGATGCTAGGACAAGAAAGCTTCTACTTGCAGATGACTGGGAAAAGAATGTATTTGTCTGGAAAGCTAAGACATTGGGCTCCACTTCTGGGATCAGCTGATAAGAATTTTAAAGGTGGTGGAGCACACCTCTAAAATATTGAGATAAGAAACTCATAATTAAGTGAGACGCATGAGGTGTCAACAGAGACATGCAGGGACAATTAACATGTTCCGGAGATGTGTATGGACAAAGAACTATTGGGCAAGGCACTATAACAACACGACCAATTAAGGGTTCTCAGATTCGAAAACAGGTGGGAACTCTTGTCTGTTTGGGCTAGGAAACAGGGAATCTCAAAAAAATAAGTGTCCAGACTGCAGACCTAAACTGGTAGGAATAAGAATGAAGATGAAAGGTTTAACATAAGGAGCAGTACCATAAGAACCATTAGAAGAGTAACAGTGGAAATAAAGTGTGTGTGTGTGTGTGTGTGTGTGTGTGTGTGTGTGTGTGTGTGTGTGTGTGTGTGTGTGTGTGTGTGTGTGGGGGTTAGGAAATACAAAATGGGAGAAGGCAGGGAAACATCTGTGGTAGCAGTACAAATAGAAGTAAACAGAGAAAAGAGAGAGGAGGAGGAGGAAAGAATAGCTTCACACAGTAAGAGAAAAGGGATGAAGAAAATTAAGTGCACACTGAACAGTAAAGGATGACTAGTCTGAATGTAACCACAGAACAGATGATAGATGCCTTTTTATTTTTGCTAGACAAACTTTTACTCACAAAAACAAGTACATATGACTGCTGTGAAGAAAATGAAATACAAATATATAAAAAAAAAACACCAAGGTCTATCCTAATCAGGACAAGACCTATTTTGCAAAGAATTTTTAAAGATAAAGGTTCCAGAACTTGTGACGTCATCATACAAAGCCACAGACCATTATTTACAGCTTCTTCTTTGTCCCAAAGAAGGAAGACCATGGGGACCTTTAATAAAAATTGCCATTAATGGCAGTGAAACCTTTTATAATTTTTCATCAGGACAGGGTATCTTTAAGGACAAACCCTACATTTATGCCAAAGGTGGTATCTAGTGTGGCTCTTAACCAAACCATCCATTTGCCAACTTTTTATCCAAACCCCAGAATAAAGGGGAGAAACTTCTGCATTCTTTGGACATACACAGGCAGCTACACTTCTACTTGGACAAAACAAAGGCTTTCAGGAAAACTGAGCAACTGTTTGTAGCATATGCTGCAGGATCACAGGGCAAGGCTATCTCAAAGCAGACTATATCCAAATGGATAGGACACTGTATTCGGTACTGCTACACACAACATGGAAAATCAGTCCCAAATAACATTAGGCCACATTCCACCAGGGCAACAGCCACTTCAACAGCCTTTCTCAGAGGAGTACCTACCAAGGAAATTTTGGAGGCTGCAACTTGGAGTTCAGTGCACACCTTTACCAAGCATTACCACCTGCCTCTTTACTCTAAATCCAGAGCAGGATTTGCCACTGCAGTTCTGCAGGGCCTCATAGCCAATCCTAACTCCTGACAGACCAGCCACCCAACCTCAGCTTTGGGATTCTACCCAAGTGTAATGACTGCAGCAGTGTAACGTGATAAACATAGTACAGTTTTGTACCTACCATAAATGTAGATGTTCGAGTGTTCACACTGCTGCAGTCCAGGTTACCCTCCCTCCATCCCCTCTGAACTAGCTGGACTTATCTATACCTTTCTATCCTATACAACCTTTGGGGGGGTATTTGCAGGTAACTGAAGGTATTGTTTTTATTTCATATTTTTGATTAGCAATATGTATTGCCTACCTACTTGGGGCACCTGACATCTGGGGCAAGAAAAACTGAAGAAAATAGCGTCGGATGCATCTTATATACCCCTGGAGCACTGACGTCAGGGAAGAAGCAACAGCAACCGACGCCGGACCAAGACTTTGGAATTCGGGCCGACTGCGGGACCGCCTGACGGCAGGATAACCCAAGTGTAATAACTGCAGCAGTGTAACACGATGAACATCCCTCTCCTCCTTCCACCAAACACTAATACATGCAAGAGATGCAATTATACAGCCAAACTGGAGGCTAAGCTCTCTCAACCCAAGACTGGACCAGGCAGTCAAGAGGAGAAGGGAATTACCTGCATCACACCACCAGTCTCACATAGACCTATGAAACCAGCACTTGCAAAAAAACACACATAAATACACAAAAACATACTCAGAGGCTCTAAATAAAAATCTGCAAAAGCAACAGAAACCTCAAAAGCAGACATCCAAGCAACCTCCACCCCCACAACACAAACCATGAAACACATACTTCACAAAACCAGTGTGCCACACAATCACAGCCCTTAAGGCAAAATAACATACCCAACACACTAGTAATAGGTGACTCTATAATCAGTTACACTGACGTCCCACTCACTAGGCTGAACAAGGAGAAGGTTACTGTTAGTTGCCTGTTGGGTGTCAGGATCCGCCACATAACACAAGCACTCAGGTCACTCCAGAACAAGTACAGATATGATTCTGTCATTGTCCATGTTGGTGTGAATGACCTGAGCCATACCTCCTTGGACTACATGAAAAGAGACATGGAGGAGCTCTCTGATCATGTAGCCCAGGCTGGTATGACCCTGACCCTGAGTAGCATCCTGACCTCACCAAGAATGATACCACAGTATAGAGAAAAAATTATCAATTTCAACAATTGGCTAAGCTTCTGGTGTCATTCAAAGGGGATCCAGCGTCAGCCTGGGATGACATGTTCGACAAGCCACGCTGCTTTGCTAGAGACGGCTTGCACCTGTCACCCTTAGGCTTTCGAATACTGGCCAAGGCTCTTGCCACCCCCATAATGCCTTTTTTAGGCAAGGCTCAAAAGACAAACCCACCACCATAAATAGCACAAGTAACAAAAAACTAAGGGTAATGCTACTCAATGACAGAAGTCTAAACCTCAAAATGCATGCACTCGAGGCACTCCTCGGTATGGAGAAAATTGATATATGTGCAGTAACAGAAACCTGGTTTAAGGCTCCAGAGAGCACCTCAGCACTACCAGGCTATAACTCGTATCATACATTTCGGCCACAAAACCCAGACCGAAATACAAAAGGCGGGGGAGTATCCATATTCATCAAAAATACCCACACCTCCAGGTTAGTGGCACAGCACGATGCTTCAGAGATCATCCACGTGCAACTAACAACAGGCAAAACTGCTGTTCAAATTATAGCTTGCTACAGATCACCCACCATGTCCCAGGAGCCCCACTCCGCATTCCTGGAAACACTGGGAAACATAAAGGTCCTACCAAACACCCTGATATTGGGTGATTTCAATTATCCAAATGTTAACTGGGAGAACTACTCAAGTACGAGCTCCCTGGCCCAACATTTCCCAGAATTTATAAACTCAAATGCCCTGGATCAACTGGTTAACACCCCCACCAGAGGTGACAACATATTGGACCAGGTCATCACCAATATGGGCGACCGGTGTTCCAAACACAACCCCTCGCTGGTTAGATCTGACCATAAACTAATCACTCTGGATATCCACATTCTGCCACCACCCCCGGTCAAAGGAACCACCGTGAAAAACTTTTCAAAAGCAAACTTCATGTTTCTTAAGACCGAGGTGGGAAGTTTCAAGGCCCCCATGCTAAAGGATAACGCTGTCCAAGCTGCAAAATTCTTTACTAATGCACTCTATGGGCACCTACAAGAATGCATGGATTGTGCTATCCCAAACAAAACCAAGACTCACTCCTCCAAGAAAAGGAAACCAGTCTGTTGGACCCCTGCCATAAACAAGCTATACAATAGAAGGAGGAAACTAGTACAGAAAAGAGTAAAATCCCAAGAAGGTAAGACATCCCTGATCAGTATCAGCACAAAACTACTTTCCCTCATAAAATCATCCAAGGATAGCTTCGAAAGAAAAATTGCCATGGACTCCAAAGATAACCACAAGGCATTCTTTAGCTATGTTAAGAATCTAAGTGGCAATTCTCAGATCTGCTCGGAGTAAGTGCAGAATGGCACAAAATACACTGAACCGACCGATATAGCCAACATCCTGGCAGACAGGTTCAGTGCAAATTTCACCCCCTCCCCCTCACCGACATAAGGGCCCATAACTATACCAGAAGAATGTAGTGCCCCTGACATCACAGACACTCAGGTTAAAACAGCCCTTTCCAAAGCCAAAAACACAGCATCAATGGGACCGGACCGTGGCCCAGGCTGCATCCTACACGAGCTCAAAGATGAACTAACCCCTCACCTAAACACACTGTTTAAACTCAGCCTCTCCACAGGCTACGTGCCCACAGAGTGGCGCACAGCAACGGTTATTCCGCTCCACAAAGGTGGAGCCACAACGGACCCCGAGAATTATTGCCCTATAAGCCTGACTAGCTTGGTCTGCAAAGCTATGGAGCGCATCATCATGGATCTCATTAACAGAGACATTGGAAACCTCCAAACACTGGACCCAACCCAATTCGGCTTTGTTAAGGGCAGATCATGCCTCCTAAACCTGGTGGACTTCTTTGAGACAGTTACCAAGGCTATAGACGAGGGAAAGGTGATCCATACAGCCTACCTAGACCTCGCAAAGGCCTTCGACATTATTCCCCACTCAAGTATTATATACAAGCTCACCAGCCTGAACATAAACCTCTACAACACTAGATGGGTTGCCAACTGGGTCATGGACAGAACCCACATGGTAAGAGTTGCAGGAGCTAGGTCTGACTCTAAACCTGTTACAAGTGGCATTCCTCAGGGCTCAGTCCTAGGACCCCTCCTGTTCGGCATATACTTCTCAGAGGTACAGGCAAGCACAGGAGGACTACGGCTCACCAAGTATGCAGATGACTGCAAACTAGGGGCTATAATTGACTCTCCAGCTGACACAGACATCCTCCAAAAGGGTCTCACTGAGACAGATACCTGGTGTCAAAACCATGGTCTCAAGCTAAATGCCAAAAAGTGCATAGTCATCCCCTTTGGAAAAAACAAAGTACCCACAAACTACCACATAGGTGGTAGTCCACTAAATACGGAAGACGTAATAAGGGATCTGGGGACCCAAGTAGATAGTAATCTCTCCTTTGATAATCACATTGCCAAAGTGGTTAGAAAATCCTTCTATGTGGCCCACTTAATCATAAAAGGGTTTGCATCCAGATCGAAAGAGGTCATTGGGCCCCTGTACGCATCACTCATCAGACCCATCATACAGTACAATGCCCCATTTGGGATGTACCTTACAAGACACCTGCAACAACTGGAAAGACCACAGAAGTTCCTCACCAAGAGGATCACTGGTCTCAAGCAGATGCCCTATGCAGCTTGACTGAAGAAACTCCAGCTGTACTTGGTTGCATACCGCCTACTCAGAGGTGATCTCTGCCTGACATACAAGGCAATGTCCAACCCAGAATTGATGGACATGCTCCACCTAAAGAAAACCATATCTCCTCGAGCCACATGCTCCAGGGATCTAAACCTCACCACAACAATAAAGAGGACATGCTGGAGGGATAGATTCCTGTCCCAGAGACTTCCCATGCTCTGGAACAAGATTCCAATCTACATTAGGCAGAGCTCCTTGCTAACCCTCTTCAAGAGGAACCTTGACGAGTGGATGGGAAACAGAAAGTTTACCCCAGGGATCACTTCAATGGCTCTGCTGGACAGAGGCACAGGGAACTAATCTAAGGGGGTGGCGAAAGCCAACACATTCCGGCTAGGCTTATAAATGCCTTCGGGCAGATAGCCTAGTACCTACCTATGAACCTAGTAGTACCTTGGACTTGAATCAGAGTCTGGTGATGAGAGATGGAGATGATCAGGAAGAAGACAAGTGAAATTTGTAAATAAATGGGAAACTATAAAGCATTGATCACATTTGTAAAATATGGCTTTGCAAGAAAAAGTGGTTGAAAAGACTAACTTGTGGGTGAAATTAAAACATATATCCCACTTTACGTCATTAATGTTTAGAAGAACACTAAAAGGAAAACTGTAAGTAAAACAAGATTTATTCATATTACTATCTCTATAAAATATTTTATGATGTAAAGTGCATGTTTTATAGTAAAGCAGTTTCATTCACTGTTCCATTAAGTGTATTTTAAGTGTTGCAGAGGGCAGTCCTTTGAATGCCTGTTGTATATGTTAAAATGTTAAAGCAAGTACTTTTTCTCAGTTATAAGATAGACTGGGTTTACACTGTAACAAGATAATGAAGGCTGGACAAAAGCATGTTAATGTTAATATAGTGTGATCCTGTGTCTCTGGGATGGAAGGCTGGGTACAAAAGTGTACTGACTATATTATATGTAGAGTAAAGATAATAATTTCCTTATTTTTACAAGAGTGGATGTCTGGATTGATGTCCTTGGCTCAAACTGCATACAACTTTTTAAGCAAACAGGCTTTAAAAATAAGACACGATGAAAGGAACGAAAAATGTTGAGCTACTTGAATAAAATTATTAACTTTTTTTCCCATTAGCAAATGGTCTCAGTGACTGACAAGAAGCCAGCAGTTGAAGGCAGTTGTCCAGGAAAAGTCCTTGGCTCAAACTGCATATAACTTTTTAAGCAAACATGCTTTAAAAATAAGACACGATGAAAGGAATGAAAAATGTTGAGCTACTTGAATAAAATTATTAACTTTTTTTCCCATTAGCAAATGGTCTCAGTGACTGACAAGATGCCAGCAGTTGAAGGCAGTTGTCCAGGAAAAGTCTGTACATTGTGTTTTGAGTGAAATGTGCAGATTCCATGAAGCCATCTGCAAAGTTGATAGCTGTTCTTGTTTTTTCTCACTACTTTTACTTGGACAGCAACAGTCTGCATGTGCAAGTGGTTAATCTTGAGAGTTTTGAGCAGACTTTGCTGATATAAATACAATATTTAAAGGTAAAATGACAAGCAGGTCAGTGAAAAATAAATAAGGTCTGAAATTGTGGGAAATGAATTAAAAAACAGTAACCTCCACAGCAGCCTTAATAGTTTAATATGTTTAGAACAATGCACAACTTAGTTTTATTGGTAGCCAGTGCACTTTTCATTAGGGTTAAACGTTAATGTTTTCTAAAAGTACGCAAGCTGTTTTTTCACATATGGGAGGATGGGTCTACTTACAAGAACGGAACAGCATATTACCAAAAAGAAGAGGACTGAGACGAGAACTCCAAAACTTCATTTAAATGAACGACCACATAGCGGGCAAGTTTCCCATGGTAAGTAACCACCAGGCAACAACTAACGGAAAATACACTGCACCATCTCCAACCTACCCAGGTAGGGGGGCTATGACCACCACACCCTCCTATGTGGGTGGAGGGGATGCACCCCCCACCTAAATATACCAACTCCAGAATTGCACTACAGTAGGGAAAAGGGAAAATTTCCTCTTGTTGGCCCAGTGGTTACTTACCATGGGAAACTTGTTGACTATGTGGTCGTTCGTTTAAATGAAGTTTCAGGGTTCTCGTCTCCATCTTCGGTAATGTGCAATTTCATTCTTGTGAAGTAGACCCAGGAGGATAATGAAGATAAGAAAAGAACAGACAGCAATAACTGCAAATGGAAACACAGGCTGTAATATGTACTTTAGCTTAGGTAACCTTAATTTTAGATTAGGTTATGTCTGTGGGTGCAGCTGTCGATTTGGAGCAATTGCTCCTATATGGAGGGTTAAACTTCATTTGTTGAACATGTACATAATTGAGTGTGTTTGACCTAAGTTAATAGGAGATAGGGGTGTTCTGAAAATGTATGTAGTTTTTTGTTTGAGGGTTTTCGTTAAAGCAAAAAGTCTTAATATGGCATTGGTTCAAATGGAGAGAAGAAAAAACAACCATATGAAAGATCAGCCTAAAACAGTGTGTCTGCATGTAAGACAAAAGTTGGAAATACGCATTTAAAAGAACTGTATAATAGGTGGGGGGAGGGGGCAATAGCTTTTCATCACAATGGCTACTCTGCCCTTGTTACCTTGGAATGTAAATGGTTTTACAGGTATATGCAAACAGAAAGAGTACTGATTTATATTAAGAAATGTAAGTGCAAATAAATTTTGTAGGAGATGCATTTGGATAGAAATGAGCAGGTGAATTTGATAAACGATTTCAGGAATGGGTATCAGGGACAAAAGAAAATGGACATTATAAATTAATATGCTCCAATAGTGATACAAGAGGGAAAAAAAGACAATAATGGTAGGTTTGCTATAGCAAGAGACTATTGGCAAGGGAGAAGGATCATTATTATACTTAATTGAACATATAATATAACCAGTACCCATTTACACCCCACCTCTCAACTTAGCAACCCAAGATCACAGTACTATACTGGCTTAAACAGTATTATATTGGCACACTATACAAAACTGCTTTACAATATAACATACAGTCTATATCATGAAATTGTTTTAATTAGTTACTTCTTTTTTTCCCTTTAGTGCCCTTCTAAACATTAATGACATAAAGTGGGGTATTTGCTTTACAGTCCACCCACACATTTAACAAAGTCTACAAAAGTCCACTCTTTCTTAGCCACTTTTTCTTGCAAAGCCATATTTCATACAAATGTGATTATGCTTTACAGTTTCCCATTTAATCACTAATTTCAGTGCTGCTGATCTTCTTCCTGATCATCTCCAACTTCATCTCCTAGCACCTGATTCTGGTTTATGTCCAAGTTCTCCTGATTCTTTGAGTCAACTCCTGTGTTTTTTCTCTGTCTCAACCATTTTCATTTGGAACATTGCTAAAGGTTTACTGGCAAAGTCTCTCTATGAGTTTTATTGTCAGGAGAATGAGAAGCAGTGCCCTTTCTGCTTGCCGGTTAACTTTTTGCTGGATAAATTTTATTTATTTTTTTTAACCAAATCGAAGTCCAGCAGGCACTTTAAACATACGGACTTCACAAAGTAGTAACAAAAAGCACTGCAGCAGCACTTACACACCAGCACTTAAACTTAAAACATTCTTTAAAATGTGCGTAATCCTTAAAATTGACACCACTGGCTCCACTTACAATAAAAAAAAAAACTTTATTCCATGGAGCCTGCTGGACTGCCAGTTTGGTTGCAAAATTCAGTCACTGTATGTGGTTAATATGGTTAATTTTTTTTTCCTCCTTAGCCTCTTCTGCATCAAAAATGTATTTGAAACTCCAGGAAAAATATTCTGAAGACAGACGGATACAGCAACTTGAATCACACACCTGCCTGTTGACATCCCTGAAGGCTGATCTAAATTTGCTTTGTTTCTGTCTGGTATGCAGTGAATAATCATTTTCCACAAACATTCTGCTGTCTCCAATTTTTCATACCTTTCCTTTCTGTCACAGTTTTGTCAGGTGCAATTCTTTCTGCTGGCATGATTGCATCTTTACTAATATAAGTCTTAGCTGCTTTCTTATGACCAGGTTTGGAGCATTCACTCGATGGACCTTTCAATTAACAAATCCTGCTGTGGAACCACCAGTAAAGTTACTTATTTGTACTTTCATAAAAATGTACAGCTTCTCTAATACAACAGAAAATCTCAGATCTTCTCTCCATGCTATGTCTTCTAATATCATTATTTTTTGAAGTAGCGCTTCTTGAGAAGCCTCATACTTGGACAGACTTTTCTTCATTTCAACCTCTGATTTTTCCAGTTTTATCAGTTCATCTGAGTAGCTTCTTCTATTTTAAAATCATTTTATTTGAGTTAATGCCTTCATTTGTTTATTGATCACCTCTCAGTACATGTGATTCATTTTTTTCTCTAAATTACTGGAAGCCACCTCTGAAGATTGAACTGTGTTTTACTGAACAGCTGCAGGATTCTGCCCAGCCAGTGTTTTCTCTTCATCTTTTTTGGTTAATTTTCTTTCAGTTTCTCCAAATGTCTTCTTTGCTGGCATCCGGATAGTATGCTTACTAGCCAGTAACTGAATTTTACCCAAGCAGACATTTTCACTGGCCTTTTTTTTAACAGTTTCTGTTTTAACACTGTGAGAGTTGCAATTTAGCTGCTTAGTGTGCAGCCATCTTGGAAGTTGTCCTACAAGGTTTTATGATCAGAAAAAATTATTAGAATGCAAGCTAACACTGTGTATATGGAAACCACCTTCACAGAGAAAATTAAATCACTACTACCACTACCCAAGAGCTGTACTGAAGTAAAAAGGGTGTTACAGAAAGACAATCCCAGAAACATGGCTGGTCCAGATATCTTGGTTAAGATACTAAAGAGCTGTGCAGACCAACTATGTTCTGTTCTCATGGATATATTTAACACCTCACTTGGCCTAGCAAAGTTCCCTTCATGTTACAAAAGTGACGAATATCATCCCTCTACCCAAAAAAACCTCACCCTCCAGTTTGAATGACTTCAGGCCTCTCGCACTAACATCCACAGTTATGAAATGTTTTGAGAAGCTAGTCAAGAAACACCAGTCTGCGGAACTACCATCACCTTTCGATAAACTGCAGTTTGCCTACAGAGAAATCAGATCCAATGCTGATGCAATAGCGGTCGCATTGCATCTTGCTTTTGAGCATCTAGAGAGCAAGGACAGCTATATGAGAATGCTATTCATCAAATTTAGCTCAGCATTTAACACAGTTGTCCCAATTAATTGATTAATAAGCTAGCACATCTGTGCATCAGCAAACACCTCTGCAATTGGATCCTGGACTTTCTGATTAACAGGCCATAGAATGTTTGTGTGTGCAAGAATACCTCTAGGAGCATAACACCCAACACAGGTGTTCCTCAGGATTGTGTTCTCAGCCCCCTACTGTTTACTATTCTAGCCCATGACTGCACAGCAAACTTCAGTATTAATCATATCCTCAAGTTTGCTGATGACACCACAGTTGTGAGTCTCATTAGGAGAGAGGACGACAGTGTATACAGAGAAGAGGTTAACGCACTGATTGCCTGGTGTGCAAGAAACAATCTTGACCTGAATGTAAGTAAAACAAAAGAAATCATCGTAGACTACAGGAAGAGGCAAACACCCGATACACCGCTCCTGATCAACGTCGAGATGGTGGAAAGGATAAGCAGTACCAGATTCCTCAGAGTTCATATCTCTGACAATCTCTCTTTTGGTCCTGGACCTCCTTCCTGCCACATAGTGAAAAAAAGCACACCAATGTCTCCACCTTTTGAGACGACTCAAAAAGGTGAAACTACCATTGTCAGCACTTTCACCTTCGACAGAGCAGCAACTGAAAGCATCCTAACATTCAGCTTTTCAGGATAGCTGGCATTAGTCTGCCCACAATCCAGGATCTTTATACATCGAGGTTCCTAAAGAAAGTCACCAAAATACTAAATGACTCAACTCATACTGCAAACAGTCTGTTTATGAGCCTGTCATCGGGTAAGAGGTACTGCATTATTCGATGCAGGACAACTAGGTTGAAAGACAGTTTTTACCCGAAGGTGATCAGACTTCTTAACTCCAACATTAGGTCAGAGCATTGACAGATCAGGATGTTGGGACTTCCCATTCACTGTGAAATATTATTTTATCTACTTATTAAGCCCATCCAACCATTATAATTTATACTACTAACCCAGGTGCAACATTTTTTTCTTTAGCTGCTATTGCTATGTGCTTGTTCACCCATAATGTGGTACATGGTTCATGTGCAATATTATTACTTGAACCTTGCTGCTAGGTGTGTGTTTTTAGTATCTTAAAAAGTGTGTGTTTCTAGGAATATATGTAGCTATGTACATAAGTGTAGAGTTGATTTATAAGATGGTGGTATTATTATTATTATTATTATATGTTATTTTAAATTATGTCTTTTTATGTATGTGATTTCTTTTTTTGTTTGTCCCATGATGAGCTGATTGCACGGAATCTCATTTAATCTATACTTGTGTAGATCTAAATGACAATAAAGTTACTTTTGGCTTTTTATTGGCTTGCATAAGGAAAGTTAATAACTACGCAAAAACTTTCCTGTTCAGTAACCCAAATGTTACTCCTTACACTGCAGTGACCTTTTTTACTTGTTCTTTTGGATCACATGTCTGCCTTTATCAACATGGTGCTAGTCTTCAAATGAGAAAAATAAATAAAAATGCAAACTGGATACACTAAAAGGAAACTATACTGAGCCGCCAAAGTAAAAGATACATACTTTTGTCTACTAAAATATTTTAAGAGAAGTACAGTGAATGGGCTTTCCTTCATTGAAGGTTGTGCGTTAGGCCCGGCAAGCCAGTACATAAAAATCTACTGCCAATCATTAGCGGAACGGAGTTCCGCTGTGGCGGCCCCTAACCGGGAAAAGCCGAAAGACACAAACAAGCAAACAGTTTTACTTGTTTAGATCTTGGTTTACAAACAGAAAAAAATTATGCTTTAAAACTATCTGCAACTTGCTTACAATGGCTTGTTCACACTCACTGGATCACTGCATATATTTATATAACCATTGTCCAGCTGCCACTATCCCAAAATCATGGTTAATCCTGGTATACAATGGAGTAATATCAGCAATCATTAAGAAATTAACATCAAAGAAACACACTAAATTCAGAGACTGAATAAAGTTACTAGTATCCTGAAAACACATGATGGAAAAATGTAATAAAGGCTTCACTAATCAGTCTAATGAAATAAGCAAACACTTACTAAGAAAGCTATGTCCAGGGATTATTAGACACAAGACAGAATTTTCAGAATCTTTGTGAATTTAAGGCAAGCTAAGAAAATCAGCCACTTAGGATGTTCGGTCAGACAAACAAAATGTCATCATATGTAATTTTACATCACAACAGCTCATGCAGTATACTGATGACATCAAACAAACATCTTGGGGGGGGCATCAGAAGATAACCTCTCACAGGCCATTTTGTCCTGTAGGAGTAATTCTAAACCACTGACATATCAATCCTTATTCAAAGTTATGACTACCTCTTGCTTGTCTGCTTCAGTAAAGACTAAGGATAACATTTTAATCTAGAAAAGGCAAATGTTTTACATTTCAAAAAATCAGAAACCCTCTGATTTACTAAGTTACTGTTCACATAACTGATTAAACAACAAAGTATTCACATTTAAAGAAAGAATCAAGAGGATGACTTCCTTAGGGGAAACATCATCATTAGATGATCTCAAACACTCTCTCAAGCCCACAGGAGGCACAACAACTTTTACCCACGTTCTTATAATTTAAGGGGTCAAAAAGACCTTTTAGATTATCTCAAATGCTCTCTCAAGACCACAGGTTGCACCACAACAACTTATACCATAGCTCTGATACTTTAAAAGGTCATAAAGAGGAAACATTTGTTTAATTCTTATTCCTTCACATTGGACACACTGGCCCCGGCTTCAGCTTCCTTTCAGGAAAGATCATCTGTTCTAATACAATGGCATATGCTGCACCTTGCACTCTGTTCTCTGTCTTGTGGCTTTGAGGCTGACATTTTAAGTTTTAATATGGAAACATTCTCTACTCATGTAATACTGGGAAAGAAAATGCACCGCTAGAAAACCTTTTTTTTTTATAAACTGGCCAGACTCCTGACTGGTGTGCAGGAGATAACCTGCTTCCTTCCCATGCTCCCCTGCACAGCGTATTAAACGTTTCAATCACCTTTCTCACTTCCTATGAGAATGGTTTTATGTTCCATTAGGACCCAATATGCTGCCCGAGTATCCTCCTTTAACTTCTTGTCCTATGACAAAGAATACATTTAGGGGAAATGCTGCTCCTCAATACTCTGAAGAAACTTTTTTCCTAACTTGGATCTTAGGTTTCTCAAACACAATGTCTACACTCCTTTTGGGTATTCAGCTTCCTTAAAATTCTTGTGTTGAAAGTCTTCCTTGTGACTATTGCTTCAGCCAGAAAGGGTTTAGAGACACAGGCATCTATTGTTCAGAACCTTCTATGCTGCTTCTCAAGAACAGGGTAGACGAAGACTAACAACTTTTTTATGCCTAAAGTCATGATGGGTTCCTGTGGTTTTCTTTTTATTCATAGTACGGAGTCCAAAAGAAGTTTTGTTCTGCCTTATGAAGGATGGCAGACAGCTTGTTTGCTTACATAACTAGAATGTGATGAGTTCAGTAAGCTTGGTATTCTCTGAAGGTAAGGATGAGGAGACATAATACTGTCATCTATGGTACTTGACACAACAGTAAATAAATGAATCAACTTTGCTTTTATAGTTTTGAGGCCTTCCTTATCCCTCTTTTGTCTTCGTTTCTTTCTTCCTTCAGTTATATGTTGTTACTGTTGTAGCCATCCTGACATATGGCTCTTTTTATGTGTGGAGTGAACGGTGATTAAAACCTCTTACAACCAACTGCGCAGATAAATGGCCAACTGTACAGATGACATATGTAAAGACTAAAATAACACACACTACAGCCTGAATGACTCAAATTAGTATGTATACTATAGCTAGATATATTGATGAAGCTTGCTGTCATAACCATGACAACAAGGTGTTATCGCCTGAGACAGGAAACCTCCGGATCTACCATTTACAGCACAGGTGAGTGAAACCAACCTGTTACTTCACAATGCATTAGTGGAACAACAGTGGGGATCCATGTTTTACTTACTACAGTCTCTGAAATTTTACAGATGAAATCAATTCTCAAGGGGTTTTCGAATAATGTTTTGTGGCTGCCCCATCCATGTGGCTTGTGCTATGGTTTTCTTACTGGCAACAGATAACTCCATTCAGCACCAAGGAGCCATGTCAGCTACTGCATGGGAAAATCTAAGCCACAAACTATACATGATTAAAACTATGAAGGTAAGGCTGATTCAGTCAGAAAGTTGTTTCAACAGTAAGTAAGTAAGCAATAATGCACATGAGGTCAAATTTATACCATTAGAATGCAGACCCTGTTTAGGGGAAATCACAATTCTCTTACAATGCAGCGAGCCCCATAGAAACAAAGCCTTCAAATGTGCAAATGAGAATTTTGGATTTTTCTGAAACAGCATTTAACTGTGCATCTCTCACTGGTGCATCAAACCCATTCAGCCATCTGCCATTATGGTGACTGCCTCACATGACTGTATTTTCCCCAGACTAAGCAGTAATTTAGGGTACTCATGTGTTATCTAAAATGAAACAATGGGAGTTGCAATAAAATGCCATCTTGTGGGTACACAGATTGCACTGTAAGTTAAAAAGCCTTGAAAGAACAAAACAAAAATCATGTATGTTGACCCCTCAGGCTACTTTAGTGTAAAACAAGAAAAACAACACCAACCATTTACAGTAATGTAAGGATGTTAATAATGTATATGAAACCAGTGTTTTAGGATTTTTTTTTAATTTACAATTTATGATAATGCTTATCCTTTAATGTATTCTTCAGACTTTGTGAGGAAGCTTTTGGTGTCATAAAATACTATACATCTCAGCTATTTGCTCTGTTTAGTTCAGGGCTGCAGGCAGCCAAAGCCTACTCATGCAAACAACTGGTGTAAGGCAGATGCCGATCATGGTTTAACAACATACCAACAGGACACATATGCACTTTCATAGACAAACATACTGAAGGGCAATCTGCAGCATCCTCAGTTCACCCATGTCTTTGACGTGAGAGAAAACTGGAATTCCCAGGCAAAAGCCCATATGGAAGCAGGGAGGATAAGCAAACTTCATACAGATGTCACCCCAACTAGGGGTGCTCCCCTTCACTTCTACTTTCCAGTGGTTATTAAAGTCTTAATGCCCTTCACTCTGTATATTTTTAATATATTAATTTCAGGACACTTAACTTTGCGTCATTATTTCCTCATTACTGACATATTCTTTAACAGTTCTGAACAATTTCAACATAGGTAACTGGCCAAACAGCTTGCATTTTAACAATGACATTTAAATGGTGCATGACTGACATATGTGTTTGGATGCACAGACAAATGTTCTGGCTGAACTTCCAAACGTTTAAGGGGAAAGAGCACATTTTACAAGAAAATTTTACTCAGTCATCAGAAGTTATTCATTGATGTCTTTCCTTCAGACTGGAAGATAAAAGAGACAAAGACTGAATGGTGGGGAACTGCTCTTCCAATTTCTAAATGAATGTGGTTCTGGTTTTATATTAAAGAGTGATGACAACATCTTAGAATGATGACAAAACAGGAAAGGTATAACAGGTACCTTCAGAATTCATATGGCTTTTTCTTACAAAAAAATCTCCCCGACAGAAAATTCCAAATTCCACCTCCATTCCTAAATGGCCATACCTTCAGGAAATAACTCGAGACTTTCAGAGGGATGCATCACCAAAACATACAGTTGTGTACACTTACCATAAATGTAGATGTTCAAGTGTATTCACTGTTGCAGTCATTACATTTGGGTTATCTGCTTGCAGTAGCCCTCAGTCGGCCTGATTAACAAAGTCTTGGGTCCTACGTCGGTTGTTGTCTCTTCTTCTGTGACGTCAGGTCGTCAGGGGTATAAAACATGCAGCCGATGTCATTACATCAGTTTTTCTTGCCCCAGATGTCAGGTGCCCCCCTAATGGGAAGCAATTAAATCTATAAATATACAAGGTTATACCTCAAACAAAAAAGCAAATACACCAAATAGCTTTTAAGCATTGAAAAGGAGAGAAGAGGTATAGCCAAAAGAAGTCAGGGGGCTGGAGGGAGGGTAACCAGGACTGCAACAGTGAATACACTTGAACATCTGCATTTATGGTAAGTGTACCAACTGTACTATGTTCTTCGTATTTCACTGTTGCAGTCATTACATTTGGGTAGATTCCCAAAGCTAAGGATGGGAGGAGGAATTTAGATAGCATTAGGACCAGCTATAAGGCCCTGCAAAACTGCAGCCACTGCAGTCAGCTCTGGATTTAGAGAAAATTGGCAAATGGTAATGCTTGGTAAAAGTATGTACAGAACTCCAGGTAGCAGCTTCTAGGATGTCCCTGGTAGGTACGCCTCTGAGAAAGGCTGTAGAGGTAGATGCAGCCCTGGTTGAGTGGGGTCTGATCCCCTGTGGGATAGGTTTTCCATGGTGCTTATAGCAGAAATGAATGCAATGGCCTATCCATTTGGAAATGGTTTGCTTTCAAATAGCTTCCCCCTCTGTCCCTGCAGCAATCACCACCAGCAGTTGTTCAGATTTCCTTTGAGGTTTACTCCTGTCCAAGAAGAATCTAAGTAGTCTGTGCACATCTAAGGAGTGCAGTATCCATTCCCCTTTGTTCTGTGGATTAGGAAAGAAGGTTGGCAAATGAATGGACTGATTAAAGGCCACACTGGATACCACCTTTGGCATGAAAGAGGGATTAGTCCTGAGGGACACCCTGTCCACATGAAAGATGATGAAAGGCTCCACTACCATAAGGGCCTGTAATTCAGATACCCTTCTTGCTGAAGTGATGGTTAAAAGGGAAGCTGTTTTCCAAGAAAGGCATTTTAAATCTGCAGCAGCAGCTGGCTCGAAAGGAGGAAGGATAAGTTTCTCCAATACAAAGTTAAGGTCCCAGGTTGGAGTTGGAGCTCTCCTGGGTGGTCTTAAATTTTTTGGCCCCTCTAAGGAACTGATTGAGCAGTGGATGAGAGAAGAGGGGAGGTTCTGTGGTATAATGAGCTGAAATGGCTGAGGCGTAAATTTTTATTGAGGAAAAAGACAGGCCCTTGTGAAGCATCTCAGTTAAGTATTGTAAAATCTGAGGTAAATTGTGCACTACTGTGCTCATCCCTTGAGATTGGTTCCAGGCATAGAATCTTTTCCATTTATCAGGATAAGATTTTCTAGAACTAGGCCCCCTTGCCTCTAAAATGACATCCATCACTGGTTTACTGAGGGATGGTAAAGGAGAGCTTAGGTAATTAGCCAGGCTGCTAGGTTCAGTGTTTGAAGCTGATGGTGCGGAATCTGAGGCAGGTGTCATGGGGCCAACAGTGACACACTGCGCAGGAGGTGGTACCAGTGTTGGCGTGGTCAGGCTGGTGCAATCAAAATCATCCTTGGTTTGTCTTGTTTGATCTTTAGTAGTACTTTGGAGAGCAGAGGCAGAGAAGGGAAGGCATAAACTGATAGGTTTTCCAGCTGAAGGACAGAGCATCCACTTTCCAAGCTTGTCTGTGGGGAGTCCTTGCGCAAAATTTTTCCAATTGATAGTTCTGGGGCGAGGTAAACAGGTCCATATCTGGGCTCCCCCATTTGCTTGTCAACATGTTGAAAATCCTTGGTTCCAGTTTCCATTCATGTGGGTCCATAAGGTTTCTGCTTAGTCCGTCTGCCAGTGTATTTAGTTTTCCTGGTAGGAACTGAGCTTGTAGATGCACTTGGTAGCTCAAGGCTGTCTTCCACAATGCCATGGCTAGTCTGCAGAGGGGGTAAGAATGTGTACCCCCCTGCTTGTTTATTTACCACATAACAGTGATGTTGTCTGTCTTTACCATTAATTGTCCTGGAAGAATGTGGTCCTTGAAGGCTGTCAGAGCATTCTGTACAGCTAACATTTCTTTACGATTGATGTGAAGGTGCATTTGAATTGGGTTCCAATTGCCCTGAATGCACTTCCCTGCCAGGTGTGCCCCCCATGCATAGTTTGATGCGTCTGTTGTTAGGGTTTGGGTGGCAGGGGGTAGTGTGAATGATAGTACCTTGTTTTGGTGGCAGGCCTCTGCCCACCAGAGGAACTCTAGGCGTAGACAAGGAATGATAAGAATCATTGCTTCTAGATCCTGAGAATATTGACACTATAGGCTTTTTATATACCATTGTAGTTTCCTCATATGCAGGCTTTCATATGGAATTAGAAGAATGCAGAAGGCCATGAACCCCAAGGCTTGTAGTATTTGCCTTGCAGATAGCAGGGTTTTTGTGTCCACTTGTTTGAAGTAGGTTGTCAAGTGAATTTGTTTCTCTGGCGTGAGGAAAGCCATCTGGGAAGTTCTACTCAAGCTTGCTCCCTGGAAAATAATTTCTTGACAGGGTACCAGGTGCGATTTCTTTTCTTTTATGGTGTACCCCAGAGAAGTTAGCACCCTTTGCACAAAAGCCAGATGATTCAAAAGTATGTCCTGGTTTTCTGCCAGAATTAGACAATCGTCCAGGCATTGGTATATTTGAATATTTCTTTGCCTGCAAAATGCAATGACTGGAGCTAGGCACTTTGTGAATACCCTGGGCGCAGTAGATAAGTCAAAGGGCAGTGCAGAGAACTGATAGTGCGTGTAGCCTGCTTTGAAGTGTAGGTACCTTCTGCAAGATTCCTTGATTGGGATGTGCAGGTATGCTTCCTTTAAATCTAGTGTTGCCAACCAGGCATCTTTGCTTAGCATAGGAAGCAACTGGTGAAAAGTCAGCATCTTGAAATTTGGAATCACCAAAAAAGTGTTTACAGTAGGCAGGTCCAAGATAGGACGTCATGAATTGTCTTTACTAGGTACCAGGAAAAAACTTGAGTAGAAACCTTGTCCCTTTTCCTCTTCTGGTACCAAATGAATAGCCCCTATGCTTAAGAGAGAGAGTACTTGTTTTTTGGCTCTGCCCACTGACTTGGAGGTAGATCTGGCCAACCGCTTGGAGTTGGTAACATGTGGAAGTGAAATCTGTATCCTTGGGACACTATATTTAAAACCCATTTGTCCTGGGTAATGTGTCCCCAGTTCCTTGCATGAAGTGCAGTCTTTCCCCCCAAAGGGGCAGTCAGTTGAGAAGTGCTTGGAGGTTTTAAAAAGAAGTCATTGTTACAGTTTACCATAGGGGGAGTTTTATTACTCCCAGATTTGGAAGTAGAGGCCCCCCACTGTTTAGTCCTGTGCGTCCCCAAGGACTGAAGCCTGGGTGCTCTGCTGGATCTGGGTTTTGGAACTGGGTTTGGACTGAGAAGGTCTGGAAGAGGCAGGAAAGGACCAATTCTTAGAAGGCCAATGTCTACTAAATCTTGGAGGTTGTACTTATAAAAAATCTTTAACAGTTTGCATAGATTTAGCTTTTTCCTCCATCTTTTTAAGAACATCTTCTGCCTTGTTGCCAAACAGGCGGTCTTGATTTAAGGGAGCATCCAGTAATTTCGCTTTAACATGATCTGACAAGGATTGCTCCTTAAGCCAAGCATGCCTTCTATGTACAGAACCAGTTACTGCAGCCCTGCAAGATGCCTCTAGTGAATCAGTGCATTAAATCCTTTAAATCCTTATTTTCAGCACAATCAGGAATCAACATAATTTTCTGTTTAAACAATCCAATAATATGCAGCTGATACTTTAACATATGAAACTGGTAAATCAATGCCCTAATGGCCAAAGTTGTTGAAGTGTATACCTACTTACCCCATCTATCCAGCACCTTGGAGTCTCTATTACAGGGGCTAGGATTTTTGGCAGTAGTAGCTTTAATGTCCTTGGGTCCCTGTGAAACGGTTTCAGAATCCGCAGTACGATTTTTCAAAAGGAACTAGTGAGAGTCAGGGACCCTGTAATATCTATCAGGTTTTCTGGAAGCAGGAGGTAAAGTGTCAGGGGCCATGCTAGATTCCGAAAAGGCATCATCAACAATGTCCAGTACAGGAGGTACAGATAAAGGCCTGTGCTGGGGCAGGAGTAAGAAATCCCTAAGCCTCTTTTTAGAATCAGAGAAATCCTGACTTTCCCAACAAAAATGCTCCCTGAGAGTATGCAAGGTTTCACCAAAAGAGAAATCCTTTGGGGGGGGGGGCAGAGGGAATAGAGTCTTCAGCATCAGAATCCTCATAGGTAGATAAGGGTAAATCCTGGTCATCAGAGGAAACAGAAATTTCAGAATCCCGGTCAGAAGTATCATAAGCAAACTCAGTCCTAGGTCTCTTAGAGGGGGAGGGTTGGCTTCCCCTGATTAAACTAAAAAGATCTTCAGTCATTCTTATCATTTGTTTTTTAGGCATAGAGGCTGACCATGTGGTCTGGACATCAGTTTTCTAGGCATGGTTTGAGTTTTAGGCCTTGAAGAAGAAGATGGCGTTGGTTTAATATGCAAGTCAGAAGGCCTGAATACACCCTCAGAAGCCGGTGCCTGCACAGCGGCTTCGGACCCATCCAAGGTAGAGACATCCGCAGGTTCCACAGTTGAAGCATCTTGCAGCATACCGGACTCCGAATGGGTCTCAGTAGAGGTCTGCGAATCTGAAGTAGTGGGTATTAGGGGCTGCGAAAGCGCCTCACTGAGTACCGCCGAACTGGGTGGCCTGTCTCTGTGTTTATCTTTGCGTTTTTTCTGAATGTCGGTAGTCAGATGGCTTACCGAAGACATATCAGGATAATTGAAATAAGAACCAAAATATTTAGAAGCGCAAATATACAGACAACAGATAGGTTTAAATAAGGCACAAAACCGACAGCGAGGTACGTCATGGTCAGGGCCTAGGCAAGGAATACAATACAAATGAAAATCTTTATGAGGTATTTGCTTTCCACAAGAAATGCAATTATTTACTTTTACTGACATCAGTTTAGAGCAAGAAAAAGTTTCCCCAATGGGGTACTTAGCCTTTAGTTGAAGACTTCGGTTCTGAAACTCGAAAATGAAAATTTCAGGAGTCGGCCGACTGGCACTTGCGAACTGCTTCTGTTTCGGGCACCGCACGGCATGAAAGACTGATGTAATGACATTGGCTGCATGTTTTATACCCTTGACATCACGAAAGAAGAGACAGCAACCGACGTAGGACCCAAGACTTTGTTAATGAGGCCGACTGAGGGCTACTGCAAGCAGGTAACCCAAATGTAATGACTGCAACAGTGAAACACGAAGAACATCTACTTATGCTTGTAAATTCTATTTGTGAATGCACACTACAAGTACATTGTGGAGAACTAAATGCAAAGCGCTGTAGGAGTGAAATTCATTAATAAAAGGTGCGACAAAAGGTAAAGCAGTGTGACCCATAATGACCTTTTTTTGGACTCGGCACAGGAGCACTGCCTAGTTAAGTGACTTGCTCAGAATCACACAGTAGGCAACAGAGGCTGACAAAATCAAATCCTGAGAACAGCCCATAGCCTCACAGTCCTTTCTCAGCCACTGGGCTAAGTTTTGAAATGCAATGCTCATGAAGGTATTTCTGGACAAATCTTTCTCAGTTCCAGCCTATTTTATACAGATACCATAACTAGGACTCCTAACAACTTTGACCATTAGAGTAAAATGCATATATCTGCTACTGCTTTTAAATTACACAGCATACAGTCAGAATGTCTGCCCTGCATACAGACTACAGTAATGCCGCAGAATATGACTTGAACATTAGATTTCTTAAATTAGCAGTATTGACACACATCAATGTTCTCTACTGTGGAACAAAAAACAGAAACAGACTAACAACAACCATTCTCATTCTTAGGTCTTGCAGCAGCAATCCCTGTATAACTAAGGATCAGTGTTGTGACTCTATTATGTGTAAGGTCCTCAGCAGCTTGCTCCACCTGATACTCATGGAGCATAGTAGATAATACAAGCCCACCGTTTCATGTTCAGTATGGGTTCAAAGCTAGCTTTAGTAATAATAACATTTCTTGCCCCCTTGCCTAAAAGATGCAAGTGTCTCAAACCCTACCAAAAGGAGAAGGAAATATTAAATTAAGTTACCCGAATTTCAGGTGTGTACATATCAAGGCACTAAGGGTGAAGGGATAAATGTGCAAAAAAAAAATGAGTTTCAATCATGTTGCCTAAATATGAGTCTAATTTGTATGCTGACATACAAAATACAGTCTTTTTTACTCCAGTGACATATTGGGGCTCTGAGATTCTGTAATTTTTATATCAGTGAAGCTACAGATGTGTAATGCCCGAATCCACCAAAACAAAGATGCCATCTTCAACTCCCCATCACAAAAGTAAACTTGCAAAGATACCTGATTTGATACCAAACAGTTTATAAAGCAAACATCAGCAACAAATGAATAATGCAGTAATTTAAACAAAAATCTATAAATGTCACTTAATATAATTATATTCACTGTCAATAAGTGACTTACAACGCAAAAAGGAAGGCAAACCTACCCAAGTCCTAAACACAGAAACAAGCAAACTGATGCAATATCAACTTAATAACAGCCTTAATATTTACTTTACAATTGTATCATGCCTGTTCCCTGAAACTACTTACAAAGATACAGAAGTGGTTGAAATGAGCACACTGACTACTGCCAAAAACATCAGCGCTTCACCTCTGCTGTAAACTTCAGGTTTACACACCATGCAATCTGCAGTCAGCATTCAGACAGGGCACACTCAATAAGGACCTTCTCTGTGCCTGCTCAATCCAAGTCTGTTTCTTTTTTCCATATTTTATCCAAAACTAATGAAAGCAGTTGCTGTTTTAACACTTTCAGAAACAGTTTTCAAATTTCTTCTCAGCCCTGCAGCTGAACCAATACATCCTACTGTCTGAGCCAAATTTTGGATGTTGCAGTCTGATTTCTCAAGTATGCATAATTCATCATAAACTCTAGGTGTTGTGTCATTTATATAGTTTTAAGGGTTTTACAAACTACAATTAAGCCCCACCAAGTCCTCTGCAGTAGAAGGAACACAGACTAAGAGCCTGACATCTTTCCTGATAAGTCTCATTTTGCATTCTTCTGATGTTTTTTTATAAATGTATACTGTATATGCATTTCATTATTTTACAAGTATTTTCCACAGGGTGACCAAACACAGGATTCACATTCTAGAGAAATTATAACAAATAAACTAGAAAACTGTGATAATTGAGGACCCTGAAGTAATAAACGTTAGCAGACAATTTAGGTTTCATTTATGTGCAGGTCAAAAGTTAATTTACTGTCTATCAAAACAACAAAATCATTTTAAAATAATTTACCTAGTTTGATTTCTTCACCTGTTGTATAGCAACACTTTTTCTTTAAACTACCAAACTAATTCAACTTATTTTTCCTTATTAATGGAAATGTAACACTTCTTTACACTATTAAATGCCCCTTGTAGGAATGCCACATCACTATATTTAGTGGCAAAGATAAAACACTTTGATTACATGACATTATCATACTGATATGCTCCCTCAAAATGACGTTACACAAGACAGCTCAAAAAGATAATCTCTTCTACCTCGTCTTCAAGTTTGAGCATTTGAATGGAAATTTCCATTCACTTCAATGTGGTGCGATCTCAGAGTTGGTATATTTAAGTAGTGGGGGGTGTGGCGGGTTCAGGGAGGCTTGCCCCCTGTTTACAACAAGTTATTGTTTTGTACATTGTGGTTTTTTTTTTTTTTTTGGCACTGTCGAAGTTCTGTAGCTTCAAACATAATGGTTCAACCATTAGGTGTTTGGAGTTACGGAACTTTATATATATATATATATATATATATATATATATATATATATATAGACCACACACACACACACACACACACACACACACACACACACACACACACACACACACACACACACACACACACACACACACACCCCTCTCTCAGTCTCTTTCTCTATCTCTCAGTATATATATATATATATATATATATATGTATATATGTGTGTGTGTGTGTGTGTGTGTGTATACATGTGACAATCTCACACAACACTGCTGCACAAACTGACAAAAAAATGACTGAACTGAAAATACCAATGCAGAAATATGTGGAAGTTGTAGCAAACACGCATTTTATCTCATTCTGTCACTGTCCATTGTTAAAGTGTACATGAATGTATTTATATCTCTATACACAGGCAGATGCACATACACACACACACACACACACACACACACACACACAGATACAAACACATAAAACAACTAACAGATACAGATAACAACTACCTGACAATTACAGTCTACATCAGTTATGGCATTTTTGATAAAAAAATCCATATTCCTACAACAATTGATCCAGATCTTTCCTTTGGTATATGCATATTGTGACCTGTCAATATCCATCATTTTCTCTCTCAGCTATTCAATCTGGAGTTCACATGATGTTTCGAAGAATGTACGAAGACCGCTAGTTTTTGTTATGCATAGTCCTTACATAATGACAATACAAAAATACTATTTTAAGTCCTCTGTTACACCTGTCATTTAAATGCAGGCTAAATAATCCCCATACACACCCTTAAAAAAGGTTGGACTAATGACCTTGGATTTAATCACGCACCTGGGGTGGGAGATGAAGTTATCACAGATGGTCTGTTTTGGAGAAGGGTTGCCTACAGCATGAGATTTGCATTTTATTTGTATTTTCCTTGGTAGTTCTTCTTACAATGGAATTACACTGAAGAACTGTGTCGAGTGGATTAAGTATCTTAAGACTGTATTTCTAACCCAAAATTCTCAGTGGTACAGCAAGATGGATCATACGTTTAAACTAGAAATACAAGTAGCATAAACAGTCAGCTAAACTGTTTCAAATGGTTCTACAGCCAAACATATATAATGCCTAAACGATACAATACCTGGTAGCAAAAAGATCTTAACTACTTTCAAAACTACTTTTATTTAAAAGAAAAGTTTCAGTTATGTATCTTTATTGTATTCCCTTGGAGGTTACTGTGTGACACTAATGTGCATAACTACTTCAAGTGTATGTATGCATGTTTTGTGTGTGTGTGTGTGTGTGTGTGTGTGTGTGTGTGTGTGTGTGTGTGTGTGTGTATGTGTATCTATATGGATCTACTTTTCAATCCTGAATTACCACAATGCTTTATCGGATAATGTCGAGACCACAATAACGAAAATGCATTACCGTGAAAATTTATAACAGTAGTCTCCGACCTTTATTGCACCAAGGACCGGTATATTCACTGTAAGACAATTTTCCACGGTCCGCCCATCTCACGGCATGCATAATAAAGGAGATATTTATTTATTTGACATTTGTTTAATGAGGAGGCCAGACCCGGAGAGAAAAGCTCCAAACTACAATAAAAAGACAACTGGCAATAATTGCCAATAAAAAAAACAGTGTACAATCTGCTTAACAGCATAACATTGATCTACTATGGTTGAGAGGTAAGTAAGAGAATAAACTTAGCCAGCAACAAGTGAGCCGTGAAAAAATTGTAGTTTATTGAAACTACTTTAAGACTTCATGAAAGCTTAATTCAACAGACCGGTTTCGGCCTGGGTTTAACCTGGCCTTCTTCAGTGTATAAAAGAAAAAAGCATACCAAGTATAAAAAGTCTTATATAGTCAAAGAACAAATGAAACAAAACATTTGATAGGCTGACAAGAGACATCACAGAATTAGGCTCATAAATATTCATTAAGCCCTAGGTTAAACTTAGACATCACAGAATTTAACTCATAAATATTCATTAAGCCCTGGATTAAACAGAGCACCTAGTTTGGTAATCCATTTCTTTTCTTTAGTATCAAGTTTGTGGTGCCAACCAGATTTGTGGGTTCGATCCCCAATGAGTTTATCAATAATAATGAAATGAAAATTAGCTGTCTGATGTTTGAGTGTGTGTTTATATAATGCATTGGTAGTTCTTTTGCATTTAATGTCACTCAAGTGCTCTGACATACGTAACCTGAAAGGTCGAGAGGTCTGACCAATATAAAATGATTGGCAACTGCAATAAGCCATATAAATAGCCCAGTCAGTGTTACAGTTGGCAAAGAATCGAATATCATATACTATGCTGCTATTTTTACTACTAAATTCTTTAGATTTCAAGATATGTTTACAGTTGATACAGTGACCACAGGGGAAACAACCAATAAGTTTGTCACCCATGATGGTGGTCTGATACAACTGAGGTAGTACAGAATCGGAGTGGTGTTTATAATGATTAAAATGTGCTGCTAGGTTTTTTCCTTTACGGAAAGAAAATGAACATACATTGGGAATTATCGTATTAATATTACCATCCGCCTTCAATATGTTCCAATTGTCCTTAATAATATCCATAAATCTGTTAGTGTTCCTACCAAATGTTGTAGTAAAACGTAATATGTTTTTTGACAATGGTTTCTTCTTATATGTCAATAGATCATGTCTACGTAGACCCGATGCATGGTTTTGAGCCATGGTGACATACCCTGAACTGTAGCCCCTGTTGATAAATCTGTTATATAGATCCTGAGAGTGATGTTTATAGCTAAAATCATCTGAGCAGTTGCGTCTAATTCTAATGAATTGTGATTTTGGAATGTTTCTGGCAATATGTTTTGGATGATAGCTGGAGGCATGGAGTAAGGTATTATATTCAGGAAACTTCCTATATACTTCTGTATTCAAGGTATTATCCTGATTCCTTGTGACCAAAACATCCAAAAACGTGATGGCGTTAAGGTTATAAGTGATGGTAAAGTGTATTCCCCATTTATTATCATTTAAATATTCCATGAATTCATGGAGATACTCAATGTCAGATCTCCACACCATCCAGCAATCATCCAAATACCTCTGCCAGATATCGATCTCAGGCAAGAACAGATTATGAGTATCGTCATATATCAAAATCTCCTCAATGTATGCCATAAATAAATCGGCATAGATGGGGGCAAAGGATGCCCCCATCGCAGTACCTCTGATCTGTAAATAACATTCCTTGTCATAAAAAAAGACATTTTTCGTAAGCACACGCTCGGTGAGATTAATCAAAAAAGTATTGAAACCAGGTTGATAGATATTTGATTTATAAAGCCAATATTCAATGGCATCAAGACCAGCCCAATGGGGAATGTTGGTGTATAGTGAACTTGCATCTAATGTACATAACCACCAATTTTCCTCAATCTGCATATCATTAACAATGCTTAAAAATTGGGTGGTATCTTGAATCCTGGATCTGACCCAGGAAAGTAAAGGTTTTAAATATCTGGTCAAGAATTCAGAAAGGGGCTCAGTGAGTGATCCAATACCCGATACAATGGGTCTACCTGGTGGATGTACAGGATCTTTGTGTATCTCTGGTAGAAAATAAATGTATTGTCTAACAGGATCAGTCATGGTTAAGTGACTTAGAGTTTTGGTTGTTATTATCCCATTGTCAACCGCAGAATGCAAAAAATTATCAATTTGATGTTTAAACATAAAGGTGGGGTCGAGTGGCATTTTGGTGGCTTTGCAGTTGCCCGCCCCTAGTGTAAATTTGATCTGGGACCCTCCTCCCAGTCTAGTGTCATTACCTCATTCTACCCAGTACAGGGAGAGCATTTGAGAAGGCCAATCAGCTTAGTTTCTGCTACTCCTTTCTCTCTTTCCACTAAAAAAAAAAATTTATCTGCTTTTACTGTATTTGTGTTTTTTCCTACTTTATTTTGCTTTTGCGTCATCTTAAAAGTACTCAATTGTATTTATTACTGCCTGGTGTAACTCATTCTAAGCCTTTTAGTTTAAGCACCTGGGCTTCAGACCAGTTTTACATTAAGAAGGTTTGTGGTCTGCACTGTAGTGGCAGAACAGGTAGCTTACATCCTTCTAAGTTGGGAACTGCTGATTGAGGGCTCAGTGTCTGTTATTCTAAAAGTGTATTAATTCTGGTTTAAGCACTTGGGCTTCAGGCCAGTTATTTTACGTTAAGAAGGATTGCGGTCTGCACTGTTGTGGGAGGAGAGGCTGGACTCTGCCCTTCTGAGCAGGGAATTTCTGGTTAAAGGCTTATAGTGCCTGCATATTCTAACTGTTTCTTACTGAAACTGGTACACCTTGTTTGCTGTAGCATAGACTAGATCCAGGCCTGCTGAATCTAGCTTTGTTTGTATGCTTGTTGTTTATTTCCCTGAAATGCTAATTCCACCTAAAAGCGCCTTTTAGCACTTCTGTGGATCCCTAGTGATATCTGCATTGCTTACTGTACTTATTTCCTTGTTTCACTTGAAACAAAGTTACTGTTTGTCATTTTGCATTTAAGTTACCTGTAACACATTGCATTTAAGTTACCTGGCACTTGCTCACTAAAGCAATTATATAAGTCAGCTCTAAAAATTAAAAGCACTACACCCTCACAAACTCCCCTTGAGTACCTTGTTCCCCATTGGCCCTTTTTTTCAATTATAAAGGAATTCCCAATACTATTCTAGCATGTCCAAAGGTCAGTTCTCAATCTCCTCTCCGGTCCAGCTGGTGAATCTGGGAATCTTGAGGCAATGTTACAACTGCCTCATGTACACAGACAACCCTCTCCTCCTCCCAACAAATTCCAACACATGTGAGAGATGCAACCATATAGCCAAACTGGAGGCTAAGCTCTCTCAACTCAGTACTGGCGTAACCAGTCAGGAGGAGAAGGAAACCACACTCACTACAATTCCAGTCTCACATAGACCTACCACGACAACAAACCAAACACATAAACACACAAGGACATACTCGGAGGCTCTAAATAAAAATCTGTCTAAGCAGCAGAGACCTCCAAAGCAGACACCCAAGCAACCACTACCCCAAAACAAAACACGTGCAACACATAGCTCACAAAGCCAGTGTGCCAAACAGTCACAGCTCTTAAGGCTAAACAACACACCTGATACACTTGTAATAGGTGACTCTATCGTCAGGCACACTGACGTCCCGCTCACCAGGCTGAACAAGGAGAAGGTCACGGTGAGCTGCCTGTCGGGCGCTAGGATCCGCCACATAACACAAGCACTCAGGTCACTCCAAGGCAAGTACAAATATGACTCAGTCATTGTCCATGCTGGTGTGAATGACCTGAGACGTACCTCCCTGGACTACATGAAAAGAGACATAGAGGAGCTCTCTGAGCATGTAGCTCAGGCCGGTATGACCCTGACCTTGAGTAGCATCTTACCCTCACCAAGAATGATGCCACAATATGAAGACAAGTTGATCAATTTCAACAATTGGCTTAAGTGTTGGTGTCATTCAAAGGGGATCCAATGCCTGTCAGCCTGGGATGACATGCTCGACAAGCCACGATGCTTCGCTAGGGACGGCTTGCACCTGTCACCCCTGGGCTTTCGGATATTGGCAAAGGCTCTTGCTACCCCCATAGTGCCTTTTTTAGGCAAGGCTCAAAAGACAAACCCACCTCCATAGGCATCACAAGGGATAAGAAACTAAGAGTAATGCTACTCAACGCCAGAAGTCTAAACCTCAAGATGCACGCACTCGAAACTCTCCTTAGCATGGAGAACATCGATATCTGTGCAGTAACAGAAACCTGGTTCAAGGCTCCCGAGAGCACCCCAGCACTACCAGGTTATACCTCATACCATGCTTTTCGGCCCCAAAACTTGGACCACAAAAGGAGGGGGAGTATCAATATTCGTCAAAGATACCCACACCTCCAAGTTGGTGGCACAGCACGAAGCATCAGAGACTATCCATGTGCAACTAACTGTGGGTAAAACTGCCTTCCAGTTTATAGCCTGCTACAGACCACCCTCCCAAACACAGGAACCCCACTCGGCCTTCCTGAGAATACTGGAAAATATGAAGGTCTCTCCAAACACCATTATATTGGGCGACTTCAACTACCCAAACATAGACTGGGAGCATTACTCTAGCTCCAACACCCTAGCCCAAAGGTTCCTAGAATTTATAAACTCAAATGCTATGGAACAACTTGTTGCCACTCCCACAAGAGGGGAAAACATACTGGACCTGATCATCACCACCATGGGGACAGTATGCTCCAGACCAGAAGTGTATCCCTCACTGGTAAGATTAGACCATAAACTAATCTCACTGGATATTCACATCCCGACCCCACCCCTGCCCAGAAAACCACAGTGAAAAACTTCTCTAAAGCAAATTTCACATGCCTCAAAACTGAGGCGAAATCCTTCAAAGCCCCTGGGCCTGTGGAAAATACGGCCCAGACCGCAGAATCCTTTATAAACGCATTCTATGAACACCTTCAGGAATGCATGGATCATGCAATCCCAAATAAAACCAAGACCCAATCCTCCAAAGGCAGATGTCCTGTCTGGTGGACCCCAGCCATAAACAAACTATACAATAGAAGGAGGAAGCTACTACATGATAGAGCAAAATCCCAAAAAGGGAAGGCATCTCTGATCAGTATTAGCAAAAAACTACGGGCACTCATAAAATCGTCTAAGGCCAGCTTGAGATAAAAATTGCACAGGACACTAAGGATAATCACAAGGCTTTCTTTAGTTATGTTAGGAACCTGGGTGGGAATTCCCAGATATGCTCAGAGTTAGTCCAAAATGACAAAACTACACCGAGCCCACAGACATTGCCAACATCCTAGCTGACAGGTTCAGTGCAAACTCCCCCACCAAAAGGGCAAATATCTATCCCAACAGAGTGCTGCCCCTGACATCTCAGATGCTCAGGTAAGAGCCGCCTCTCCAAAGCAAAAACACAGCATCAATGGGACCAGATGGTGTCCCGGCTCGTCCTACATGAACTCCAAGAAGAGCTAAACCCAAACATAAAACTACTGTTCAATCTTAGCCTTACTACAGGATATGTACCCAAAGAGTGTCGTACAGCAACAGTGGTCCCTCTCCACAAAGGTGGTGCCTCAACGGATCCTGGAAACTATCGCCCCATAAGCCTGACTAGCTTGGTCTGCAAAGCTATGGAAAGGATCATCATGGACCTCATAAATAAAGATATTGGGGACCTACAGACACTGGATCCTACCCAGTTTGGCTTTGTTAAGGGCAGATCCTGCCTCTTAAACCTGGTTGATTTCTTTGAAACAGTCACCAAGGCCATTGACGAGGGGAAGGTGGTCCACACAGCCTACCTGGACCTCGCAAAAGCCTTTGATACAATACCCCACTCGGGCATTATAGATAAGCTCACCAGCTTAAATATAAACCCCTATGTCACTAGATGGGTTGCAAACTGGCTCAAGGACAGAACCCACATGGTTAGAATTGCTGGAGCCATGTCAGACTCCAAACCAGTTACAAGTGGCGTCCCACAAGGCTCAGTCCTGGGACCTCTCTTGTTCGGTATATATTTCTCAGCGGTACAGGCCAACATGGAAGGACTGTGGCTGACCAAGTTCGCAGATGACTGCAAACTGGGCGCCATAATCAACTCTCCAGCCGACACAAGCATCCTCCAAAAGGGCCTCATAGAAACAGACAACTGGTGCCAGAGCCATGGCCTCAAGCTAAACGCCAAAAAGTGTATAGTCATCCCCTTTGGCAAAACAAAGTTCCCACAAATTACCACATAGGTGGTAATCCATTAAGTACAGAAGAAGTCATTAGGGACCTGGGGACCCAAGTTGATAGCAATCTCTCATTTGACAACCACGTGGCCAAAGTGGTTAGAAAAACATTTTATATAGCCCACCTAATCATGAAGGGATTCACATCTAGATCAGGGAGGTCATCGTGCCTCTTTACTCATCCCTCATCAGGCCCATAATTGAGTACAATGCCCCTTTTGGGATGTACCTTACCAGACACCTGCAGCAACTGGAAAGACCCCAAAAGTACCTCACCAAGAGGATCAAAGGCTCAAACAGATGCCATATGCTGCCCGGTTAAAGAAACTCCAGCTCTATTCAGTGGCATACCGCCTGCTCAGAGGCGATCTGTGCCTGACGTATAAAGCCATGTCCAACCCGGAATTAATGGACATGCTGCACCTCAGAAAATCCAAATCCCATTGAGCTACGCTCGAGACTTGAACCTCAGCACTGAAATAAATAGGACATGCTGGAGGGACAGATTCATAACCCAGAGGCTCCCTTCACTCTGGAATAAAATCCCAGTCCAGGTTAGGCAGAGTCCCACATTGACTCTCTTCAAGAGGAATCTTGATGAGTGGATGGGAGATCGTAGGTTTACCCCAGCTATCACTTTTGTGTCACTGTTAGACAGAGGCACAGTATACTAACCTCAAAAAAAGGCATAGCAAAATTAATTTAAAATGGGTGGCGAAAGCCAAACACACTCTGGCTAGGCTTATAAATGCCCTAGGGCAGATAGCCTAGTATGAACCTATATATATATATATATATATATATATATATATATATATCCCCACTCAGACATTGCAATTAAATTCCCCAAGCCCAACTGTATGACGATCTCCGCTCTACCTGCTTTTTTTGTAGTCAGCCAAGACAACTTGTCAATGGATTGAATGGAACCTGTGTGTGTGTGTGTGTGTGTGTACACACACACACACACACACACACACACACACACACACACACACACACACACACACACAAACACACACCTTTAACCACAAGGTTAAAAGCAATGTGCATACAGATTGCAACAATTTCTCAAAGATTTTTAAGAAAACAGTAGTGCTGTTTTGAACAGAAACAGAAAGGTAAGTACATCTTGTACAAGTGCTACAGTGATTCATATCTAGAAAAATGGATATTATCTCACCATTAGGGAAATGTAGTGAGTGTTCTGCATCAGCTTTTTAACTCATGCAATGCTTAAAGTGAAAATGAAAAAATAAATAGTCCAAAAAGAAAACTTGAGTGTTTTGAGAACTGATTCACACTGTTCCAACAAATCATGAATAGGTTAAATTCCAACTGAAGAATGCAAAGAAACCTAGTAAATAAACAGAGATGGGTTAAAGGGTGTCATCAAATAATATAATGGATCTGGAAGGTATGCATTTGTACAAACCCGATTTTCCCAACTTGTGCAGTTTTTCAGCTGTATATGCCAACAACATGGGTAAATAAAAGTGTATGTCACTGTCCCTGATTTACAATGTCTAGGGAATGTGGTCCAATTTGTGTGTGCTTATTGGCTCCACTGTTTCATAAGCCAAGCTGTAGTAAGATGCAGTCCAGGGGGATGTGACCAGCTACATAAGTAATGCAGTACTTAAGGAAATTTAAGAAACAATGTCATATTTCTCAGCCAAATCTTGGAAGATGCAGAATATAAGTTTTTTCTGTACTGAAATTAAGTTCAAATGCATTTTCCATGAAGTTTTTGGAATAAAAGCCATTCTTCCTGGGTGGTACAAGACAACAGCTATTCTTATTCATATAACTTTACATTTTCTTTATATTTCTGAGCTGTAAAATATCATTAATGCAGTCATAAAGGGCACTGCACTTGTGTTTGCCACTGCAGACGTAAGTAATACATCTTTTCTTTTTCATTTACTTATGCCTTCTCTACAACACAACAGTCTTCTGTTTTAAGTGTACTTTCCATTTTTAATCTATGATTGTTGCAGTTTACTGCACATTAAATGACAAAACTGTGATTTGCTAGGTAATACAAAAGTATTTCTATTTACTTATAAATTCTTTGGAGGAATGTGCATAATCTGAATATGCTGTCCCAAGGACCATTTTCTCAAAGAAATTAAAAAACATTAAGCAGTCTGCTGTTTCTTTTTCAAGAATTGTAATCACATCTTCTTAAGCCTACAGGTTCGGGGAGATTAACCAAAACTGTGTTATTCTGTGAGAGTTGCTTACTTGTGCAGCTTTGTGAAAGTGGAGCACATTAAACTGAATAAACAATAAGCTTCTTGGCCAAAAAAAAAAAAAAAAAAAGTTTCCCAGAGAAGAAAAACAAATAGGAGAAGAAAACAACATCAAGCACTAGTTTTTCAGTGCAACAGAAGTTTTCAATAGATGCTACTGTTTTAACTGTAACTTCTGAAGAGGACTCCAGCATGAGTGAAAATAACCAACCTGGGGACTCCGTAAAATATATTTTTGTTCCCTCCAGAGGATATGATTATTAGAAGTCTGCCAAAAATAGTGATGAAAACAAAGCCTACTTTTCTATAAACTGCTTCATTTCAGGGAGGCACTGGGGTACAATCGTTACACTTACTGCCTCACTGGTCTTGGTTCTCACCTGTGATGCCTTCTCTGTGGGGTCTGCATGAGTTTCCAAAAGGTTCTCTGGCTTTCTCCCACATTCCAAAGAAAGCCTTAGGTCTACCTGGTGATCTGCAGAACTGCCTGTAGGTAGGTGTATGCACATGACTCATGAGTGAGTATTGTGCAAGCTGTGATAGACTGGAGCTCTATTTGGGATTGGCTTCTCCACCTTGTACCCACTGAATGCTTAGAGTCTCTGGCTTCCTCAAAACCCTAAAATGCAATACATGTAGTCACAGAATAAATGAAAGTGAATGGATGAAGAACTCTGGAGATTTCTAATAGGGAGATGCTTGTTCACAGAATCTGTGTTTTATAATCACATCTTAATTTTTATCAAGACTTGCATTACTTGACAACGTGAAAGCCCTAAGGGAAATCATGTTTCCACAAACAGCTATCATCCCAAAAGGTTTAAAGGTGTTGGCAGATATCATAGTAGATCTACAGGATCTATAACCACAAACAAAAAACCAAATGCCAGTGATTACCTTCTCTTGTATTTAATAAAAAGCATGTCCAAGCATGTGTTTGCTTGGACGTGCTTTTAATTAAATACAAGAGAAGGTAATCACTAGCTTTTAGTTTTTCATTTGTGGTTATACATCTATGTTTCTTGGTGAACTGGTGGTTATGTGAGTGGATCTAAAGGATGTCAGTGGTGACTCAAATCCCCCTTTCCTGACTTAGATAAGCCAAGCTAAGAATGGAAAGAGGCAGTTGTTAGGTATTTCTAAACCTGGTGAAAAAAGTTGTATAATGTTTTTGCTAAGAAGATCCATCAGCCCTCCTATATGGCCATTTGAAATTGAAAAGCCCATATGTTTAGAGTCAAGTACAAAGCAGATGTTGAGCAAACTGGTAATATATGTTCAACAAACTCAGCTAGAGGGTTTGGATTCTAAAATAATGAAAATTCTGACTCATTTTGAAACATAATCAGAAAAATAAAGCTGAATATATTGCTTCAATTTCTCCAGGAAGTTTACTGTTTCTTCTCTGATGGACAGAACACAAGTCTGGCTGAAACAATAGTCATGCTAAAAATATTGCAGCCAAAATCAAAATGCTTCCTATTTTTGATGCTTTTCAATTTACACCAGAAGCAGCTTCTGGGATACATGAGCTGGAAAAAGACAGTAAGAGACAATTACTTAAATGTTTTCACATTTTTTTCTATAGGAAAAATGAAATTATCCTTTTACAGGTAAAAACATGCACACTGTTTCTCTGCTTAAAAAGGTGAATCTCAGTGGGCTAGATCGAGGGATCCAAAAGAAACATGGAAGCATATTCTGAAGGCCAGAATTCACAAACTTTTTTTTTTATCCCAGAGAGCACTCATACCATCCCTCTACCCTCCACATCTTGTATCTTTGACCCCTCTCATTCTACTGATCCTCACACTGAGAAACAAAATGACTGGTTACTAAATCAAATAGATACACATCTCCCCAATGAGTGACTGAAAGAGGTTTTACAGCTAAGAAACAAAACTGAATTTCTGTCAAAACTCCTTCTTCAATCCATTCCAACAACATGCAAGTCCTGGTGGACCAGACCAGTGCCTCATATTTTTCACTCATGTCATTTCAGAAATGATTATATCTAATTTATATTTATATTTTCTGGCTGATATTTCCATTTTGGCTCAGTAATTCCAAACTGGTGGACAGTACAAGGGGTTGCATGCAGTTACATTATGTAGCTAATGCTAGCAGCAGACATAAGAGTATAACAGCAGATTACAAAACAACTCCATCAAACAATGATTTTCAGAGGTGCACAGCTCCCTGGGATTGGCTTTTCATTACTTTTTAGTGCAAAGCCCATTTTTCTTAAATGAGCTTTCCCTGACAGTGGTACAGTATGTTGTTGTTGTAGTTCCTTCAGCTTTTCCCGGTTAGGGGTCACCACAGCGGAACTCCGGTCTGCTAATGATTGGCAGCAGATTTTCACGATGCCAGCTCGACACCCAACCTTCAACAAAGGCACGCCCATTCATGCATGTCTTTCGTACGCCACTTGACTGAGGGGAGCACATGCAGACTCCACACAGAAGGCGCTCCAGCCTAGAATCGAACGGGAGAACCTCTTGCTGTGAGGCGACAATGCTACCGGTGCACCACCGCGGCTGACAGTGGTACAGTATAATTCATTTAACTTTAACAGAATTTAATGCAAGAGCTAAAGCTTGAACACTGCTAAATTACATTTCACTCACACAGTACCAGCTCTCCTATCTAAATTGCTTTAAGATCAGAATCATCACACCAGATCTGTGACTTTTAAAATCAAGTCCTTGTGTGTCACATGCAACAACAGCTATTCCCCTTCCATCCTTCTCCACTACTGTATGAGCTTAGGAGTTGGTGCAAATAAGTCTAGAGTGTGGGCAATGGGGTTGCCCTCTGGAAAACAAGTATGTCTTTGAGGTTTGATGGAGTGGCTAGGAGTCAGCTCCTAATTCACGTGCATTACAAGCAGTAGGGACATGAATGTAGTCATGATGGTGTGGGTGATAGTATACACAGTGCCTCACACATGGCTCTTAGTAAAATGTGACGGCACAGGAAAAAAAAACATAGCTGTAACCTAGGATGGCCACATGGCCAAAGCGATGGTCTAGCACTGCACATCTCTTGCCTTCAGAGGCAATGGGTACCACCAGCCAGGATGGGGAAATGAACAGGTCAATCAGAGTAGCAGGACAAATTGAAGCAGGGTAGGCTAGTAGGTAGTAGAATCTGGCTACAAATTAATTCTGAAATTCATTTTGTCCATTTGTCTCGCTCAGGAAATTTCTTCTACTTCTACTACTACTGACGATTTTGGTTTGTTGCGGCACTTTACTTTCATACCGTGTCCTTACGGTGCAGCTAGATCTCATTCTCTGGTTGCTGCAGAAGACTCGCACTTTAGTATATGCTACAGCCTTTGCTCTAGGAACTTCTTTTTTCAGTGTTTATCAGCAGGAGGGTTGAGAAGTGATTTTGCAGTTGCTTTGAAGTAGTAGTCTTGACTGTTTTCTGTGTAATTAGTTCTGTAGTTGTCCTCCAGCCACCAGTATGCACTTTGTTATTTTTTAATAGCATTCAGCTTTGAACTAACAGTTATGGCAACTATACAACTTCACCTGTAAAGTAAATTTGCCATTTAATTGACTTCTGCTTGATTTTGTTTCTTTTTGTGCACCATTATAAACCAGTGAGCTGTTTCAGCTAAATATTTCCTTTTATTCTGCACTCCTGACCTGAGGACAGCCTAATTATCTTTTTCACCCAAAGAATTTCTTTATTCCTGCAGCATAGTGGTTTATTTCCACTTTAATTGTATCTGTACTTAGTTGGCATGGTCTCCAGGATTCCATAGCCAATCAACAGCATTTTTGGTGCATCACTTTTATGCCCCACCCCCATACCTGCCAGCCATTGAGCCACTAGCACTGACCATTCATTTGTATCACCAGGCAAGACCAAGACATGGTGTAACTTTCACATAGACAGGCCTGAGGGCAGTTTCCTGGTACTGTTGTAAACTCACATCCCACCAGCATCACCACTGAGGCATTCTATGCTCTACCCTGACACGTGTAACCCATACGCATGCCTTGTGGAAGCTACAATCACTGGATTTGGAGCAACAAATCCATGCTCTCTAGTCCTGTGCCCACTGGGATCATGCATGCCTCCACCTGTACAGGAGCAAAAGGCTGAACAAGTTCATTTTGCTGTTACTTGTGACTATAAGCTTGATTTGGCAAAAGTACACTTACACCTGTTTAGTTTTGGACTTCTCATTTCATACACAGTATCTGAAAATATTATTTTTATCCTAAGTTAACAGATTTGTGAATTTTTAATTCACAATTTGTGTTTATACTTTTATCGCAATGATTAATGCTATCTTAGTAGCAACTGACTGGTATTCTAACAGAACTTGATTTAAACCTCTCAACCTCTAAGGATAAGAAATCTGGACAAAGCCAAAAATAAAAGGAGGGTAAAGGCCCCAAATCAGGGACATATTTTAAATATTGAACTTAAAACTTACAAATCTGTTTGAATAACTGGTTTTGGATTAGCATGGATTTTCTGAATGACATGAAATCTGAAGCTGAAAAGTGTGTCATAATTTAATGAAACTGATCCTTAATGACTTGCCAAAAACCACACTTTTTTATGTGTGGCAAACCTAAAACATGAGGTAAAAATCTGGAAAGTTGACAGGTATGACTTGGTTCTATTTTGTTAATCTGCAGGTATCTCTCCTGCTTTCTATATCCAGGTCTTTGATTACATTTTTATTTTGTTTTTCTGATTTTCACATTGTTCTGCCCTTTCTTCAGGTTGGCCTATTTTGCATCAGGTTATACTTCTCTTACCGAACAGTTATATTATGATCAGAATGCTCTTTTACCATTCAACCCCTCAGGTCCATTGCATTAACCTCAATCAGTGTTTTGGATGTACTCCTCAAATTGTGTACCAGCAGAGGGGAGAGCTACAAAATCTAGCCTTTGTGGTCAGACCCAAGTATGGGCTTTAGTAGGGAACTGGTCTTTTCTTCTCCACCCTGTGTTGAAACAACTTGTAGAGGAACATCAACCTTACATCTAAGCCATGTACTCAAGAATCTGTCCGACTCAGACCTCACACAGTGTGCTGTAATCTAATGTAAGGTCATCTTCAACAAGTGTGGGACTGACTGTCTCTGACTTGCTGCATGACACTGACCTTGGATTTAGGACGGAGACACGACCTGATGGTGACCTTGACCCTTATCCTGCATCCAGTATTCCTCCAAGGGTTTCTACTGTTTATCACCCTTGGAAATGTAACATTGGGGAAAGGATATCCATATGTTATAAACTGAGGTTACAGTGCCCCAGGTTAACAAAGTATCAGACCTGTTGAATATATCCAGGCTTCAGGAACAACTAAACTTCTCCTCATTTACCACCCACCTAACTAAACCTCTTCTAATTTCATTCTGGACTTCCCTACAAGAATTACGAACTCTGCACTGTTTCACCAAAATCAAGACACACTCACTCATTTCAACACTTAGCTCAATTATGAGTCAGTGACATGTTCTAAGGAATTCCTCTGTATTACAAAGAGCTTTTCATTTGTTTGGCTCACTGCCACTGCAACCATTCACTAGAGAATACAGTTACAAGCAGCACTGAAGTTCAGCCTCAAGTCGCAGCCTCGTCACTTCGTAAATGAGTGCTGGTACTGCACTTGTGCACCAGGCACCTGCTAATCACACCCCAAAACAGCTTGGACTGAAGGCAGCCACCCCCTTCACCCTGCCCTATTTACAGCTCTTTGATGACTTTGGACTGTGGAAGCGGAGGTACTTCGCTTCTTTGCCCAAGCACTCCACAGTTCCACTTATCTCTTATCCTGTCTTCTTTCTTCCCATCCCTAGTGCTGAAGTGAAGGAGTGCTGTAAGTTTTCCAAAATTACACTTCATTTTTTCCCCCATCACTCCTCCAGCTCTAATTGGTGGATAGTGTCAGTGCATGATTATAGGTGGATAACCACTGCTCTGGATTTACCTGCCCCATGTCATGCATGTCCTATCCCAGTTGTGGCACATGTGACATGGTTCTTCCTTGAGCTGCTCCCCTTGCACTGGGAAGGAAGGAGTTTGGAAGGTCACTGTAGGCATGTAGGTCTCTGGAGTGACAAGCTTCATCTGGAGAAACATTACACTCTTTACCTGACTTGACACCTCTTATAAGAAGGCAGTGTTCCTCTACAGATCTTAGCAGTGGCCAGCCAACTAGCCATGCTATTTCAGGTACTGGACAGTCTTAGCTGGCTGGCCTGTTTATCTACTCAAAAGGTCTTCGCATCATATCAAAGTGAGATAGTTACTCAACTCAATCAAAAACGTTGTCACCATTACATCTGCATTTCTTCCTTCAGATTTCATGAACTACGAATCTAGAATGAATTTTCCCCTGTTTGCATACTGTTCAGCACCCCTGATTTCAAATAAGCTCATACTGTAATGTCAGACATACATCTTAACATCTGCAGACTTGATCCCCGTCCTGCTCTTCTGGTTAATACTTGCCTGGATCTAACAGCACCAGTTACTTAGTATATTTTTGGAATCCTCTGTGAGGCATTCAAGTTCACCAGCCTTTGTTAAAGGTGACCTTGATTATCTTGGTCCCTGAGAATATATCCTTGGCTAATAAAAATATTATTATTATTATTATTACTACAAGTCTTTTGATTATGTGATGTCTGGTTTCCTGCTCCAAAGTGTACTAATAACATTTTTGAGTGAAAAAATACTGATGTTGTACTGAATGACAAAAACACTGGAAGAGTCTTTTGCCTGATTTTTCACCTTTGCAAGCATACTGTTGGATGAATACAGTAAGTCCCTGTAATCCATTGAGTTGTGTCATCCAACAATGTTGAAGGGTATCCACACTCATTGAAATAGCTGCAAAGTTTGCCAAACTCCCCCTGATAAACATGATCTTTACACACCAACTGACTTAAGTCTGATAAGTTGCCCTTACCACATTCTTTTTTTGCCAGTAAGGGTGTTGGCTACCAAACTGCAAGTAAGAATTGGAGGAAATGTCCTTTCTGTAAATGGTAGACTCATACCTTTCCTCCACTGAGTTTTTATATAAAATGATGTCCAAATAATTGATGGAACAGTGGTCCCACTGAAATGTGAACACGAGAAAAATGGAGTGAGCAAGAAAATCCACAAATTCAGACAGCTTCTCAGCAGTACCCTTCCGTATGACAAGCATATCATCCCGGTACCTCAGGTACTTCTCCACCTTAGAAAATTGGGGGGTATTGAAAATGTGTGTGTGGTTTCCCAGTAACAAAGGATCATATTCACATTTTTCTTGAGTTCATATTTCAGTGGGAGCAGACAAAGACTCTTCTAATGTTACTGTCATTTAATACAACGGGCAGCATTTTTTCACTCAATTAGTACACATTGGACAACGATTTTTGAGACATTTAGAATGCTTAAGCTTTTGGAAGAACATCCAAGCTTTCTTTACAAAAACAGTAAAACTTGAAAACTATACTGGAGAAAAATACTGACACACTTGACATTACCCACAACAATGCAGGAATGAGACATTGTGGTGCCTGCAAACACTGCTGATATATCTGCAGGACACTCATTTACTTATCCCAGGTTTTTCTAAAGATTTTTATCTTACTGGGAGTTACAACTGTAACACTATGGGGCTAGCTTACATTGCTCCTTGTTCTTCCTACCCTGGATTTTATATTGGTAAAACTGTTGGACCACTTCAAAACAGGATTTACCAACACCTGTATGTGATTTCCAAAGCACATACTACTAACACATTGCACAGACATTCAACAGTGTGTAATGATTTTTAAAAAATTACCTTTTCTGTGTTGGATAGAGTTAAAAAATCTGCCAGGGGAGGTCACTGGGAGCTTGTTCTTCAGCAGAGAGAACAATTTTGGCAACTACTGCTCAATACATGTACTCCCTCAGGCACTGATGACATTATCTCCATCAAACCTATACTTAAGATCAAGCCAGCTAAAATTTAATCTGATTTAACCAAATAACATTTTAATGATTTTATTGATGTTTTGTTTTTACTAATTCTGACTACATTTTCAAAAATATGCACCTTGTTGTTGGATTTCTAACATACATACACACACACACACACATATATATATATATATATATATATATATATATATATATATGTATATATATATATATATGTGTGTGTGTGTGTGTGTGTATGCGTTTTATGTTGACTATTCCTTTAATTTTTTTGTAGTTTGTTACACTTTTGGCATCTTGTAGTGTTTCTAATCCAGGAAGTAAAACTATTACTTTGTTTCTGATGAAGTTCCTCTTGTATTGGAATGAAAGTGCTTAAACTGTGGATTAAACTTGTTTGCAACTTCTGGTACAGCGTTTTTCTTATCTATATGCCACAGACATGAAATCCCAAGCCATATTAGCAAGCATGAATGTCTAACACTTTAATGTGTCCTCTTTTCGATACTGCATCCAATGCTCTCCATAGATGAACAAGATGGGTTGTTGTTGTCTTTCGGCTTTTCCCAGTTAGGGGTCGCCACAGTGGAACTCCGGTCCGCTAATGACTGGCAGTAGATTTTCACAAACGCCGAGGTGCCAGCTCGACATTCAACCTTCAACAAAGGCACGCCCATTTACACATGTCTTTCGAACACCCACCCAACCGTGGGGAGGACATGCAGACTCCACACAGAAGGCACTCCCCGCACTCCAGCCGAGAATCGAACGGGAGAACCTCTTGCTGTGAGGCAACAACGCTACCGCTGCACAACCGCGGAAAGATGAACAAGATGGGTACAATATGCATTTTTTTCTCAAGTTCAAAAAATTTAAGCATATCAAATTATGCCTGTTCATCTCACTCCCTCACTGTATTTCATCCATGTAAAAACAACCATCTGGAATATTCTTGTATGACGCTTCACAGAAAGAAGATAGCTTCCCTTAAAAAAGAACAAGGGTTATTTTGGTCATCATCTTTTAAATTTATCAATTTTTCTTTCAAGCTGGTTTTTAAAATACATACTCCTAGAAAAGATGGATGGCTCCTTCTCAAAAATTTGGTATCACTCAAATGTACCACCTTTAAGATTCAGATGGATAACTGATGCTCTTCACAAAAGTCAATACTGGAAACATTTTGTCACACGTTTTAAAAGTTGCATGCTCTTCACAAAAGTCAATACTGGAAACATTTTGTCACATATTTTTTAAAAGTTGCATACTTCATTATCCACCTACTCCTCACATAAACTGAAGCCATTCATGTCCTAAGTAACCAGATGCTCAAGTTTTTTTTTTCTTTTTTTTAATGCACAACGAACGAGAGATAAAGAACTTAAAGTGCAAACCTTTCACTTAAATGCAGGACTGACAGATGAACCCAAACTAAAGATATCCCAAAAGCAGTTACAAGACATAAATAAACATACAAAATGGTCTCAGTTTACAAAACCTTGTGCTCAACAACAGGAAGGAGATAAGTTTAAGTGCAAGTGCATACAGGGACTGCAATTTAGAAAAGTATAGTCATTGGCTTACCAGGATGCAACTGAGTGCTCACTGACAGCATTGTATGATTAGGGCACCACTTGGCTGTGACTCACAGAATAGCGGAATTAACTCTGAACTTAAACTTGCTAGTTAGTGCTGCATGCCATTTCAGACTTTAGCAAACAATGTAGCACACACTAGCTGGAGCTGCTGGAGTCAACAACTACTTATAGCATCACAAGTTTTACATATACTTTTTGCAGGTGTATGTGTACATATACACACCGACACACATTCATACTTCTTACTTGGTGTAGAGCCTAATTGCTATGGAATTTACACAATAAATTATGTATTTGTGAATGCTTTCATCACCATGAGAAGTGATCAACACAGTATTTTATACTGGAACTTTCTGAAGTCCGTATAAGCTGTAGGTACCTCGTGAAGGTATTTTCAAACTCCTATCTAACTGGCATGACCCTAAGCTGATCTCTAATAAGCATGTCAACAACATGTCAACAAAATAATACTTTGATGCTCCAGGAGCTGAAGGAGTGCTACCATTTAATAATGTGCCTTCTTCCATAAACAAGGGAATGATAGGTTTATTAATTTTTCACCATGGAATATGGATTCTACCTATCACATCTCACTTTTCAGCCTATGAAACAAAACCATCTATAAAAATGGATGCCGGTCTGTCCTGCAGGACTTGCTAAGACACAATCACTACCTACTTTACTGAAATCGGGTTGGCATGGTCATTAGAAGACAGGAGAGAATCCATCTTACTGACTTCATCCACAAACTTATGTATGGCAAGATATGTCTCTTGTCTGACAAAAAGCAGGAGATAGATGACCTCTTGAGCATTCAGGGTGGTGGATCTGCTGATCCATTTCCTAAAATTAAAACCAATGTTAAGGGGATGGATATATCTTTCACTGCTCTAAAAGTCCACACAAAACTCAAAAACTGGTCTGGCTGTAATCATTATCATTTCTGTATGATACAGTTCTCATGCTGACAGAGAAAATGCACATTTAAGGTAGGACATCTCATTACATGACTGCAGGCAAGACTTAGCATGACCACGTATTATTTTTAACAGCTCTCTTCATTACTACAAGTTAAGTACCCACAGTGTGCTTAACATGTAACTAGAAATACTGGGCCAATGAATTTGCACATATTAGACTGCAGACATGCTGAAGAAGGACAACTAAGGCTTCCGTTGCTTTTTATGTACATATTATACCTTTTACTTGCACCTATTGTGACACGTTTTTACCCTGCAAGTTAACTGTCTGATCATTTATGCAAAACAGTGTGCAGCTGAACCTGTGCCTGAAAAAGGTCATCAGGAATCAATACACTTCCCAATTAACAAAATGTCAGCGAATAAATGAAAGCATACATCTGGGGATACAACTGCAATGACAAACTAAATAATGTCAATAACAGTGCAGAAGTTACACAGGTGGCAAATAACGATGAATTTAGCTGGCTGGTTAGCAAGTGCTGTCATACAAACAGCAAAACACTCAGCGAACAGAAGTGAGGGGAAAATGAGAGAAGACAAGCTGGTACTAGGGAATAAAGCTCACAAGCAGTGGGGAGTGAACCACCTGAGTGCCTGACATAATACGTGAAATCAATAGACCACAGAAATCAGTGCTGTAGCTGCAACCCAAGACCTAACATACAATGCCTTTTACACAGTATGCCACCTGAAACGCCAAAAGATCAAAGCCTTGTAATTCCATACTGCAGTGTGCATTCTAAATGTGGAAAACATGAAAAAAGAAGTCTTACAGACCAGATCACCTTGTGACAGTACAATTATGAGCCACAGAAGGACAGGCAATCTTATAATTGGTGCCCAGAGATTCGAGAGCCTATAACACTGATCAAGGTTTCTTTTCACTCTCTTATTTTTAAACAACTCCTAACTTTTTTCTCCACCTTCTATTTGCCAGCAAGTCCTACTGGCCATTCATTGTTTGTTTCTTGAAGATTGCTCCCATCAGTCTGCCATCATATAGGCGTAACAGTCAGGGCTGGTAGGAGCAGCCATCTTTCAACAGCTGTACTGGGGCAGGGTATTTTTAAGGCCTAGCATGTTCTTCCCAAAGAAAGGCCAAACAAGGTGAATCATTTCCTACATGTGGATGTTTCAGTGCATCCAAGATAAAGGACAGATGTGCCTGCTTGTGAAGATTTGCCTATGTGCCACTCCTGTGCTTCCCTTGCCTCCAAGCTATTCAGATGCAACCCCCCCCAGTTACAATCTAAGAAGACACAGCCACTCTGCTCCACTTGTCGCATAACCAGACTTCATTGCACTAACCATGCCTTCTTCTCCATTAATCTTGAACACCTCACCACATATTCCTCATTCCATGCTCAGCTTAAAGTTGACCTCAAGTCTGAGTCAATTTGCAAATGCTTTCCCTCTGGACATATCTATTCCTCCACTCTTCCCTTCATGAGTCAGGCACCCTTTTCTTCCTCACATTACTTCCTTACACCACATGTGACATCTCTTTCTCATTGCATATATTGTATATAGTTCATTTCTCTGTGCTCTTACCTTACTTTTGGTATCTTTTACACGTTGTGCTCTACCCTTTAACTATTTCACTCTTCCTGTTCTTCTTTCCCCTTAATGAATATCACTTCATAGTGTCTCTTATACTGTGTCCATCGTTGTTACTACTGTTACTGATTCATTACTACCTGTTTGCATTCCTAATACGTCTTCTTAACTTGTTTGTTTACTGGAATTTATATTTATCTGGGCACAGACTGAAATAGCTCCATTTGGATCACAGCTCTACCCCAGTTACAAAACTGAATGAATGAAAAAATAAATAGTACCCCTTGGAACTCTCTAATGATGATAAGAGCAACAACAAGTCCTGCAGGTATCTGACCAAAGGAGATGGGTGGCTGGGCACTAGGTATCTATGCACATAAGAAAATGGTGACAATCTGTCTGTCTATGGATAAAATTTAGAATAAGCTCTATTTTTTTTTATTTTCTTGTCAAGTACTACTGTCAGATTTGGGACTAACTGATAGCTTTTGGTCTATTCTATTTAGGCACATTTGCTAAAATTTGTGGCTACAGTGACACTGTGGGTGATCCATGTTATTACATTACAGCTTTTCAGTGTTTGGATACCATGGGTAGTCATTTGCTTGTGATCTGAGGTTTATGGCTTTTCATTTCTTCAACCTGCCCTTAGGAAATGTCTTCAGTGGTTACGCCAGTCAAATTTTTGATGGTGGAGCTTTGATGTCAAGTTGTGGACAAGCCAGCCCAAACTTTTTTCCGAACACTTTCCTAAGATGGATGTTGAGTTATGGATTTCCAGATAGAAACTGTTCAGATACTTTCCTGAGACAATGAATTGTTGAATCTGTCCTACTATAGCTCAGGATGGTAGACTGTATTGTAATCGGTTTTGGTTATGTGGATTTGGTAGTTTGGAGTTTTTTGGGTCCTGGAGTTTACTGGCATGCTTTGTGGTTTTCAGTTTGTTACCTGCCACACTGCTTGGCTGGACTTTGATGACTACTTAATTCAGTTTGTTTATTTTGTCACACTAATGTACTCAGACTGTTTACTTTTTGAATAACAATGTTTTGGCATTTTAAACTTTGTATTACATTTTCTTCACTCTGATTTATGTATCACAAAACTCCCTCTATTAAATCTGGAGTCTAAAACCCAAACCACTGTTTGACTCAAGTTGCTGGTAAGATGGGTTAATACCATGGCTTTATACTATTATGTAAGCAGCAGGGATTAACACTAGGCACTTTCTAATTCAGTGTTTCTCACATGGTAAGGAGAGACTTTATAGGGTGTGCACTTAAAATACTAATTCTTGTGTACTATTTTCCCTGACAGAATCTGAATAATTCCAAAAGGATACATCAGTTTATTTCAAGTTTAGTTCAGTGCTCATTTTCTAAGCAGTTGATAAACTGAACATAATACAAAATGAAATATAGTAAAATAAATAAATAAAAAATAAACAAAACTAACAGTGAAATGTTATTAAAAAGCATGCCAGGAGAGCTGCAAAGTAACTATACAACTAAACAATGAAGCAATGGAATGATTGTTCAATTTATTGAGAAATTTAAAACTGTCTGTATGCCTCAAAAACTGTATAAAAAGTTCTAAAGCCAAGCAAATTAATCATATTCAAAAACAAGTTTTGTAACCGATCATCACCAAAAACACTCTTGGTTTAAAATAAACTAGTTCAAAATGAATGACACCAAATGTGTTTGGATGTATGGGCTATAAACAACTGAACCCAGGACAAAGAAGTGCTTTACAGCATGTTCTGTAAGCAAGACACACAGCCTAAGTTTATCAAGGCAAAGTTCACCAAACAGCCTGGGAGCATACTAGCAAAGGAAATTCTAAGCTGTATCAAAATATCTTGATGAATAACAATCGAGTAAAAATTTGGGAAAAAAAGAAAGATTCCATAGAATCAACTTAAACAAAAACGGCTTAAAGATGTCACAAAGGCAAAAGTTCCCAGATGGCAAAGAATCAGCAAAAAAAAAAAAAAAAAAAATACACTGGACAAAACAATTTAATATTATTCTCCGGAAGGTTGCAATGACACATAGCAAGATGCACCTCCCATGAAGGGAATACCTTGTTAAACCAGAGGAACCATGAATAGATAAAACATATTTCTGACATAACAATACAAATCCATAAAGTATTAGAACAGCTACAAACCAGTTTAAAGATCCAAGCAGCAATTGCAGCAACCTAGTAATGAAAAGAGATGTAAATGCAACTTTTGCCTGCCTGTAGGCAGCCATTCACATACATCTTTGGACTTCAAATTAGTAGTTAAAGAATAATTTACTGACCCGCATATTTATTACTTTTCTTATATGCATGGTGGTGGTGTTGGATCTATTTCTACAGCCTGGCTTTACTTCAGATGAGCAAAACAAAGCATATATGTGAGTTTGGGTGTGTGCTCTCCCTCTTTTTATATGTCTACATATGTGTGTGTGTGTGTGTGTGTATATATATATATATATATATATATATATGTGTGTGTGTGTGTGTGTATATATATATATATATATATATATATATATATATATATATATATATATATATATATATATATATTTATTTATTTACACACACACACACACACACACACACACACACACACGTGTGTGCGTGTGTGTGCGTGTATGTATATATATATATATATATATATATATATACAGACACACACCCAGATATGTATATATGTGCAATGCCAACATTTCATAGGTTCATAGGTTCATACTAGGCTATCTGCCCTAGGGCATTTATAAGCCTAGCCAGAGTATGTTTGGCTTTCACCACCCATTTTAAATTAATTTTGCTATGCCCTTTTTCGAGGTTAGTATACTGTGCCTCTGTCTAACAGTGACACAGAAGTGATACCCGGGGTAAACCTACGATCTCCCATCCACTCATCAAGATTCCTCTTGAAGAGAGTCAATGAGGGACTCTGCCTAACCTGGACTGGGATTTTATTCCAGAGTGAAGGGAGCCTCTGGGTTATGAATCTGTCCCTCCAGCATGTCCTATTTATTTCAGTGCTGAGGTTCAAGTCTCGAGCGTGTAGCTCAATGGGATTTGGATTTTTGAGGTGCAGCATGTCCCTTAATTCGGGTTGGACATGGCTTTATACGCCAGGCACAGGTTGCCTCTGAGCAGGTGGTATGCCACTGAGTAGAGCTGGAGTTTCTTTAACCGGGCAGCATATGGCATCTGTTTGAGCCCTTTGATCCTCTTGGTGAGGTACTTTTGGGGTCTTTCCAGTTGCTGCAGGTGTTTGGCAAGGTACATCCCAAAAGGGGCATTGTACTCGATTATGGGCCTGATGAGGGATGAGTAAAGAGGCATGATGACCTCCCCTAATCTAGATGTGAATCCCTTCATGATTAGGTGGGCTATATAAAATGTTTTTCTAACCACTTTGGCCACGTGGTTGTCAAATGAGAGATTGCTATCAACTTGGGTCCCCAGGTCCCTAATTACTTCTTCTGTACTTAATGGATTACCACCTATGTGGTAATTTGTAGGCACTTTGTTTTTGCCAAAGGGGATGACTATAGACTTTTTGGCATTTAGCTTGAGGCCATGGCTCTGGCACCAGTTGTCTGTTTCTATGAGGCCCTTTTGGAGGATGCTTGTGTCGGCTGGAGAGTCGATTATGGCGCCCAGTTTGCAGTCATCTGTGAACTTGGTCAGCCACAGTCCTTCTGTGTTGGCCTGTACCTCAGAGAAATATATACCGAAAAAGAGAGGTCCCAGGACTGAGCCTTGTGGGACGCCACTTGTAACTGGTTTGGAGTCTGACATGGCTCCAGCAATTCTAACCATGTGGGTTCTGTTCTTGAGCCAGTTTGCAACCCATCTAGTGACATAGGGATTTATATTTAAGCTGGTGAGCTCATCTATAATGCCCGAGTGGGGTATTGTATCGAAGGCTTTTGCGAGGTCCAGGTAGGCTGTGTGGACCACCTTCCCTTTGTCAATGGCCTTGGTGACTGTTTCAAAGAAGTCGACCAGGTTTAAGAGGCAGGATCTGCCCTTAACAAAGCTGAACTGGGTAGGATCCAGTGTCTGTAGGTCCCCAATATCTTTATTTATGAGGTCCATGATGATCCTTTCCATAGCTTTGCAGACCAAGCTAGTCAGGCTTATGGGGTGATAGTTTCCAGGGTCCGTTGAGGCACCACCTTTGTGGAGAGGGACCACTGTTGCTGTACGCCACTCTTTGGGTACATATCCTGTAGTAAGGCTGAGATTGAACAGTAGTTTTATGTTTGGGTTTAGCTCTTCTTAGAGTTCATGTAGGACGCAGCCCGGGACACCGTCTGGTCCCATTGATGCTGTGTTTTTTGCTTTGGAGAGGGCAGCTCTTACTTGAGCATCTGAGGTGTCAGGGGGGCAGCACTCTGCTGGGATAGATATTTGCCCTTTTGGTGGGGGGGGAGAAGTTTGCACTGAACCTGTCAGCTAGGATGTTGGCAATGTCTGTGGGTTTGGTGTATTTTTTGTCATTTTGGACTAATTCTGAGCATATCTGGGAATTCCCACCCAGGTTCCTAACATAACTAAAGAAAGCCTTGTGATTTTCCTTAGTGTCCTGTGCAATTTTTCTCTCGAAGCTGGCCTTAGACGATTTTATGAGTGCCCTTAGTTTTTTGCTAATACTGGTCAGAGTTGCCTTCCCTTTTTGGGATTTTGCTCTATCATGTAGTAGCTTCCTCCTTCTATTGTATAGTTTGTTTATGGCTGGGGTCCACCAGACAGGACGTCTGCCTTTGGAGGATTGGGTCTTGGTTTTATTTGGGATTGCATGATCCATGCATTTTATTTATTTTATTTATTTATTCAGGTTCCGCGGTTTCCAGATAGGTTTTTCAGAGAAGGAGGAGATGCCTCCCAGATTGAATGTGAAATTGGGGGAGGAGAAAGTAAACGGAGGAGGGAAAAACACAAGGAACACAGGAGAACATGCACACAAGGCACCCCAGCCAGCCGATCGGACCGAGAGAGAACCTCTTGCTGTGAGGGTGACAATACCACTGCTGCACCATCGCCACCCTGCATTCCTGAAGGTGTTCATAGAATGCATTTATAAAGGATTCTGCAGTCTGGGCCGTATTTTCCACAGGCCCGGGGGCTTTGAAGGATTTCACCTCGGTTTTGAGGAGTGTGAAATTTGTTTTAGAGAAGTTTTTCACTGCGGTTTTCTGGGCAGGGGGTGGGGTCGGGATGTGAATATCCAGTGAGATCAGTTTATGGTCTGATCTTACCAGTGAGAGATACACTTCTGGTCTGGAGCATAGAGTCCCCATGTTGGTGATGATCAGGTCCAGTATGTTTTCCCCTCTTGTGGGAGTGGTAACAAGTTGTTCCATAGCATTTGAGTTTATGAATTCTAGGAACCTTTGGGCTAGGGTGTTGGAGCTAGAATAATGTTCCCAGTCTATGTTTGGGTAGTTGAAGTCACCCAATATAATGGTGTTTGGAGAGACCTTCATATTTTCCAGTGTTCTCAGGAAGGCCGAGTGGGGTTCCTGGGTTTGGGAGGGTGGTCTGTAGCAGGCTATAAACTGGAAGGCAGTTTTACCCACTGTTAGTTGCACATGGATAGTCTCTGATGCTTCGTGCTTTGCCACCATCCTGGAGGTGTGGGTATCTTTGATTAATATCGATAGTCCCCCTCCTTTTGTGGTTCGGTCCAAGTTTTGGGGCCGAAAAGCATGGTATGAGGTATAACCTGGTAGTCCTGGGGTGCTCCTGGGAGCCCTGAACCAGGTTTCTGTTACTGCACAGATATCGATGTTCTCCATGCTAAGGAGAGTTTCAAGTGCATGCCTCATGAGGTTTAGACTTCTGGCGTTGAGTAGCATTACTCTTAGTTTCTTATCCCTTGTGATACCTATGGAGGTGGGTTTGTCTTTTGAGCCTTGCCTAAAAAAGGCACTATGGGGGTAGCAAGTGCCTTTGCCAATATCCGAAAGCCCAGGGGTGACAGGTGCAAGCCGTCCCTAGCGAAGCATCGTGGCTTGTCGAGCATATCATCCCAGGCTGACAGGCATTTGATCCCCTTTGAATGACACCAGTACTTAAGCCAATTGTTGAAATTGATCATCTTGTTTTCATATTGTGGCATCATTCTTGGTGAGGGTAAGATGCTACTCAAGGTCAGGGTCATACCGGCTACATGCTCAGAGAGCTCCTCTATGTCTCTTTTCATGTAGTCCAGGGAGGTACATCTCAGGTCATTCACACCAGCATGGACAATGACTGAGTCATATTTGTACTTGCCTTGGAGTGACCTGAGTGCTTGTGTTATGTGGCAGATCCTAGCACCCGACAGGCTGCTCACCGTGACCTTCTCTTTGTTCAGCCTGGTGAGCGGGACATCAGTGTGCCTGACAATAGAATCACCTATTACAAGTGTATCAGGTGTGTTGTTTAGCCTTAAGGGCTGTGACTGTTCGGCACACTGGCTTTGTGAGATATGTGTTGCACGTGTTTTGTTTTGGGGTAGCGATTGCTTGGGTGTCTGCTTTGGAGGTCTCTGCTGCTTAGGCAGATCTTTATTTAGAGCCTCCAAGTATGTTTTTGTGTGATTATGTGTTTGGTTTGCTGTCATGGTAGGTCTATGTGAGACTGGAATTGTAGAGAGTGTGGTTTCCTTCTCCTCCTGACTGGTTATGCCAGTACTGAGTTGAGAGAGCTTATCCTCCAGTTTGGCTATATGGTTGCATCTCTCACATGTGTTGGAATTTGTTGGGAGGAGGAGAGGGCTGTCTGTGTACATGAGGCAGTTGTGACATTGCCTCAAGATTCCCAGATTCACCAGCTGGACCGGAGATGAGATTGACAACTGACCTTTGGACATGCTAGAATAATATTGGGAATTCCTTTATAATTGAAAACAAGGGCCAATGGGGAGTGAGGGTGTAGTGCTTTTAATTTTTAGTGCTGACTTATATAATTGCTTTAGTGAGCAAGTGCCAGGTAACTTAAGTGCAATGTGTTACAGGTAACTTAAATGCAAAAACGACAAACAGTAACTTACTTTCAAGTGAAACAAGGAAATAAGTACAGTAAGCAATGCAGATATCACTAGGGATCCACAGAAGCGCTGAGAAGCCGCGTTTGAGGTGGAATTAGCATTCCAGGGAAATAACAAGCAAACAAACAACAAGCATACAAACAAAGCTAGATTCAGCAGGCCTGGATCTAGTCTATGCCACAGCAAACAAGGTGTACCAATTTCAGTAAGAAACAGTTCAAATATGCAGGCACTATAAACCTTTAACCAGAAATTCCCAACTCAGAAGGGCAGAGTCCAGCCTCTCCTCCCACAAGAGTGCAGACCACGAACCTTCTTAATGTAAAATAACTGGCCTGAAGCCCAAGTGCATAAACCAGAACTAATACACTTTAGGAATAACAGACACTGAGCTCTCAATCAGCAGTTCCCAACTTAGAAGGATGAAAGCTACCTGTCCTGCCACCACAGTGCATGCCACAAACCTTCCTAATGTAAAACAACTGGTCTGAAGCCCAAGTGCTTAATCCAAAATACTTAGAATGATAGCTACACTTTAATCAAGTTACTACCAAGCAGTAATAAATATAATTGAATACTTTAAAGAATGCCTGGATTAGTGCTCAAGTTATACAAACAAAGCTAGATTCAGCAGGCCTGGACCTAGTCTATGCTACAGCAAACAAGGTGTACCGATTTCAGTAAGAAGCAGTTCAGATATGCATGCACTATAAGCCTTTAACCAGAAATTCCCAGCTCAGAAGGGCAGAGTCCAGCCTCTCTTCCCACAAGAGTGCAGACCATGAACCCTCTTAATGTAAAATAACTGGCCTGAAAGCCCAAGTGCTTAAACCAGAATTAATACACTTTAGGAATAACAGACACTGAGCTCTCAATCAGCAGTTCCCAACTTAGAAGGATGTAAGCTACCTGTTCTGCCACTACAGTGCAGACCACAAACCCTCTCAATGTAAAACAAATGGTCTGAAGCCAAGTGTTGAAACTAAAAGGCTTAGAATGAGTTACACCAAGCAGTAATAAATACAATTGAGTACTTTTAAGATGACGCAAAAGCAAAATAAAGTAGGAAGAAACACAAGTACAGTAAAAGTAAAAAACATTTACATCACAGTCATCTGAAAATCGCACCCTCATACAAAATCCAATCAAAATAAAATACAAATCGATGACTTCATTATGTGATAAGGCAGCATTCAACCCCCCCCCCCCCTTAGGCTTTTGTTCACCAATATTAATATTCCATCTTCAAGGTCTCTGCATCAAGACTCCATATATGATCACACAATCGACTATACCATCCACTATCATTCACCTACTAAAATACTAATGATATTCTTAGCTACCTAAAGGAAATATCCCAAAATCAAGCCTGACAATGACAAACAGGATAATAAACTCAGAGACAGAAGACACATTACACACAACAAACATGAAGAAGTCAAGTATACATCCCCTCAGCAAAATGTCACAGCAAGATCTGTATGCTATCCCAATCAAGTCAGAACAGCACAAAAGCAATGCTGCTCAACACCAGAAACCTCCTTAAAACTGTTCTGGTAAATATTGACATCTGCATCACTACTGAAAAATGGTTCCAACTTAGTGATGGCACACCTTGCCTACCAGGATTCAATAACTACCACTCCTCTTCAGGCCTTCTACTGAGGGTGTCTTGGCCACTGGTGTGGTTTTGTCCATATCAAGCCATACCTCCATTGCAAAATTACCTGGACTCCTCTCCATCCTAATAACTATCAGCAAAATCCAATGTCACATCCTAGCCAACTGCAGAACCCCTCCTATTTTACCCAAAACCCACAAAGCCTTTTTAAGCAAGTTTGAATCCTTCATCACTGTACTAATGCTATTATTCTTGGGGATTTCAACTCCTCAGCTATAACTGTAAGACCTACACTACTGGCCTGTCTCTAGAACATAGAGTGCATTCTCGCTCTCTACAGGCCCAAAGTAATCGACTTGGTCATCACTAATATAGCGCCATTATGCTTTTTGCCCCAAATTACCCCTTTAGTGGGCAAATATGAACCCCATTCATTGATAGTCACTATTAGAATCATTCCCAAAAATGCACCTAAACAACAATCTTTACAGATTTCTCTACAACAAAACATTCTTATTTTACAGTTATAGTTGCAGAACAGTAACAGTTCATTTGACAATGATATGTAGCTCTGCAAAATGAAACCTGAAAAATGAATGTTAAACTGTTTGTTCCATGGTGTCTATATGGAAGTAAAAGGATGCTAACCACGTTACAGGGCAGAGGTTGCCTTACTTCACAGATAAACAGTTCTGAGTTGCAGAGGAAAAGAGCTCATATAAAGGCAAAGGACTGCCAAAGACAAATGGTTACATGACTTGCAGTTAACATGAAGTTTCAATTATCTGACAAAAACAGCAGACAAGAAAATACAAGCTGTCTACATCATACAAGTAAATTTCAATAGGAACTATAATATGAAATGAGAAGAAATAGCACTTCTCCTTGTTAAGCCAACTTTTATCTGTTGACACTCCTGTGTAATGTCCTAGATAATAAAAAATGTAGTTTTTTTTATGAAATAAACAAAATATTTTAAAACTCTTTTATTATTATTATTATTATTACTATTATATGATAGAAAATATGCTTGTGTGGAATTGATTAAATATATAGAGTGCATTTTGAATTGATGAACAACTTATTTTACTCTGTGCTTCTAGAAGAAATCAATTTACTATCAAAATGTAGAAGTGCAGTTAGGCGAAAACAGGAATGTGAATGCGTGTTGGCAGATTCCAGTATTGACGAACTTCAGTTCTACGAATATCCTTTAGCAAATGCCACTATGCATTCGGTACTATGAGGTCGACATTACGAACAGAGACTGCGGTACAATGCGGATTGGGAAATGTACCCTTTTCTTCACTGTACTGTGATCTCGGAGTTGGAATATATAACATGAAGGGAGTGTGGGGGGCACAACCCCCACATGGAGGTGTATGGGGCTTGTCCCCCTGTATGATGTGAATTAAAGTGATGTGCAGTACTGAAGTGTCTACATTCATACTGTTGTTAAGCAGGCACTTAAGTGTCGGCAGGTAAACTTTCAGAAATGTTGAAGCCATTGGTTCGATCATTGCGAATTGAAGTATTTTCGACATGTGTACCTAATTAGTATTCAGGAATTCAGAATTTTTTTCGGTGTTTGTGTACAAAATGTTTTTTGACATTCCAGATTTTGATAGTAAACCAAGAAATCATTAGTATATGACACATCATCTATAAAGGCAATTAGTTTAAAAATTTACATTTCTTTTTTTCTTTTGATTAACTAGATGGACAAATGCAGTTATGTTAGAAATTTCTAAAGCTGACAGTAATCTACATTTACTTTGAAATAATGTATTACATGTTGAGCCACTATTTTAAAATGCAGCTCTGCAACATGGGACATCTGAAGAGAGTTGTTAAGAGAACACTGCTATTTCACATCACAGCAATGCCAGGATGTACATTGCATGGTCTGACAGTCACTCTTGGGTAGATGACACATTCAGTAATACCTTGGAATTCACTGACCCCAACACATTACAATTACCTACTGTAAGGAATCCTCTTCTATTTTTTTTTCTTTTTGGTTAATTATCATGTTTACCTTACAGTCAAACTTCTGCTGCGAGAAAGATGTAGTACTTCAGTAGTTCCTGTTTTGCACCCTCACAGAACTCTCGCAAAGTGAAAAATGCAGCAATTATAGACAATATCCATAGAAGCAAAATCCCTTTTGATTTTTCTTTTATAGTTTTTAAACTACTTTTAATTAACAATTATGCATAAAAATACTCAAGAAAAGGACAACACTGAAACAGCATTACAAATTTAAAGTGAAACAAAAAGCAATTGTAATGTTTTGTCACTCCATGAAACAAATGGTGAACAAAAAGTGGTGTTTATCCGAAGTACATATGAAGGGAGTAAAGGACACCAAATTACTACTTATATTTTTGCCAGGCATTATATAATTGTGGCTGTAATACTAACCCTAAGCACAGCAACAAGTAAGCAAAACTATTTGTAAACAATTGGAGTTCACTAACACTTACAACAAATGTAAGTTAAAGGTTTGGGTTTGCTTACCTTGTAAAGGAACATCAAGACCTATATTGACCCTCTCTTGTAATGAACTACAAGCAACAGCTTTGGCATTCTTCCGCTCTGCCATAATCTAAAGGACATGAGAAAAATATAAAGGATGCAATAATGACACAAGGTTATCGGCAAAACCATGCCATCACCTAACACCATTTACCTTACACTAGCAAGAATTTCAATTACTGACCAGCAATATGGTAACAACATGGATGAAAGTCAATTGTAAAGAAAAGAAATTACATTCCAGTCTCTCTTCTGTAGCTAGAGTCTTGTTTAATACAACATTTGATCAACTGAACATTTTAATTTTAAGAACATCCTATTTTAAATTTGTACTTACTACCTTTTTAAATTCAGTTTTCCTCAAATTTTGTATTCCAAGTCAAGTGCAAGTCTCCAAATGACCAAAAAAAAAAGACATGACCATGTTTCATGCTCAGTCTTTCTTATTCTTTACTGGTCAAAATAATAAATGTAGTACTTTAAAAATATATATGTACAGAAATAAATTATACATAATTTGACATAACATTTTGCTATTTTCTACTGTGAAATATTTCAGCTTTCACACACAGATCTCCCTTTTTCCCAATAAAATAACTACTTTCTGTTGGAGCCATCTGTAACTGACTGTGATCACGTGAAAGTTTTCCAAAGTATTTTAGCTTGTTTAGTGTGTGTGTGTGTGTGTGTGTGTGTGTGTGTGTGTGTGTGTGTGTTTTACTTTCTTTTTCAAACAAACAGTTCAGTACTTACAGGCACAATTCACTCAAGTCTTGTCAGTTTTAGCAAAAGTTATCACACTGACAATTCATATTCCTTGCTCCTGGCACTTTATCAAATGCCTGGTTAATACTTCCTCCAATACAAGGTGTAGAAATACTTCCCAGTTAATTTCTAGCCCCTCGGGACTCCTCTCTCTCTCTCTCTCTCATTCAGGAATCTCCATTTCTAACCAGAGCTAGCACCACCTTGACTTCCTTACAGCCCTGCCTGCCTCTCCTTGTCTGGACCTTAAAGGAGCAGCCTGCACAGCCATCACTATGTTACATGAACCATGTCCAGTGGAGGGCCATAGATGATGAGTAGTACTGAATCTGAAGCCAATATCCAATAAGCAAGCTTAGAATTACCATCCTTCTGGCTATAAAGCAACAACAGAGGGGGTGATCTATGATGAGGGTAAAATCTCTCCCTAAAGGTTAACACTTCCAATTGCTAAGTAATGCTGTTCAGTGTTAAAGAATTTAATGCTAATGTAGCAAAAAAGGTGTTCACCCTCTTCTACACTTTGTAACTAAACTGCCCTGATCCCTAACTCAGAGTGCTCAGTAAAGACAATAAATGGTTTTGAGCAGTGAAGGGGTTCTGAGCACAAGCCCCTTAGTTTCTGAAATGTTTGTTGCATAGCATCTCTCCATTTGACATTCAGTGCGGTACTGTCAAGGGACTAGCAACAGAGGTAAAGTATGGGCAAAAACTTCAATACTTTGCCAAGCCCAGAAAAATGTTAACCTGCCTTTCAGTGATCCATCCCTTCACTCTGAGGCTTTACCATTCCCCAGCCTATTATATAGCCCAAATAAAGGGCTTCTGCCAGGTCTCTCTTGCACTTACTTTAGTTTGCTGTTAGTCTAGCTTGGCAAAGGGAGTCCAAACTGGCCTGAATCTTAAGGTGATAGCTTTACCAAGAGAATACAGTCCAGACATGATACGCACTACCTTGTGTGAGGTCTAAGGATCTTGTCCACATATCACTGAAACATTGTGGCTGCTCCATAGAAACCAAAGGACATGACTCTATAGTGGAACAGACCATCTGGCATGGAAAATCATATTTCTCCTTAACTTCTTGCACAGACTAGTGGCATATGACAATGACCTTTACTTACATCCAAAGTGGAGAGAAACCTACCCTTATCTAATCTCTCCACTATTTCACCCCTCAGGATATAAAATATCAGTCACATTTCGAATCTCTGTTTAACTTTCTGAAGTTGCTGCAATGTCTGGTAGATCCAGCAGGTTTAGGGAGCAATACAATGAGGTCAATTCCCCTTGTGGCAAGGTTCCTGTATGACCCAAAGTCTGAGAATTTTCTGTGCCAGGCTCTGTTCTTGCTCAACACTAAGATAAACTATATCCCTAAATATGGACATACCTTACATATCTTTATTCTCCCTTTTTCACTCACTTCCTTACATCTATCAATTTCTCTTCATTGGCTTTTTCTCTATATATATATACACCACAAGCCTGCTTTTTTTCTCCCTTTGTATTGCAATTCCTGCTTATATTAACTTACCTTTAATTTCTCTATACACAGGCTAAAATTTCTCTGTTAAAACATTTCCATATAATTTGTATCTACTCTTAACCAATGTTTTCACATTATGTCTAATCTGGTATAATTATTTAAACTGTATTTGTTTTTTGCATTATTTTTAAAGACTATAAAATTATTCTAAAAATATTTTGTAATACTTTGGAGCTTTTCTCCCTGGGTGTCTTCTGAAAATGGGCTCCTATCCAAACATACTTTCCTGGTAATCAAATGTCAATAAATAAATAAAGAGATGTTGAGATTCTGGTATATATTATGATTTTACATTTATTTTATCAGTAGTCAGAGTTTTAATGTCTTGCTTGATTAAAGTGATTCTGCCTGGCAATACTAAAAACATATCCCTATTTTCAGTACAAACTACTTAACCTTTTGCTTTTGGGATTCTGATACAGTCTCATGTATCTTGACTTAACATACACATTGTGAGAGTCTTAACTTCTTCTATAAACATACTATTTACAGACACCTTGATTTCCATTCAAGGCATAAGAACATTTATGCAGTACATTTGTTCTGTTTTTTCCCCTCTAGGTTGGCTCAATTTATAATTTACTTCACTTATTTTTTTTCTATATGTTCAAAATGTCCTTGCCACTTGGCAAGGAACTAGTTCTTAGCAGTGGGCACTGAAAACTGTGCATTTCTATAATATGTTTTTGTTGTGCCTATTTCAGATGTTTTTTTTTACTCTAGGCATTAATGTTTTCAACCTCACATTGCAAGCCTATAGAATTCTGCATCACATTTTAAATGGAGTGCTTTCCTCTTTCCAGGTATCCTTTGTTATAGTGAGAAAGCCATGGGGAGGTGTGCCTACCAACAAAGTGAACCCAGCTGAAGCCTGACAACAAAAAAAATGTAGCAGTAATGATAGACCATTTTTTTCATCCAGTTCTGTGGTTTTCCTTAACACAGGCTTCAATGTTTTATTAAAATATTCAACTAACCCATTTCACAGATTGGGTACACAAGACCTTAACTGCTTACCTTACAGAATTGGCAGAATTTAAACATTACTCTGGACATGGACATGGGGTGCCTTGATCTGTAAGAATTTCTCAATGAATTCTTTTTTTTTTTTTTAAACACCTTTATTGAATTATCACTTGTGACATAGACAAATTTACATTTATATAAAAGTAATCAGACTGTATTAACAAGTTCACGTTTCCAAACATTATACTTCACATGTATTGCTTTACATCATATAACCTAAGCAACATTACATAAATTATTCAATTCCTGCTGTTCTTTTTAAACAAGAGGTATCTTTATTAAATGATCACTTGCAACATAGGCAATCATACATATATATAAATGAAAACAAATCACACCAACACAATCTTAGTTGCAAACATTTTACATCACAAACCACACTGACACACTACCAGTTGCAAACACCACTATATACATATACACTATATACATAATATACATAATCCACCAAATCATTTTCAGTAAAATATTACATAGCTCATTTCACTACTTCTAGTCTAGTTGGTTTAGACTTTGATTCCCATTTTCTAGTAATTGCTTTTTTGCCAGCCACCATAATTAGACACAGCAAGGCCTTACCATGTCTAGGCAATTCCGATTCGGTATTATATCTCAGAAAAATCATCTCATTACACCAATCTGCCAACCAACATCTCCGACAGTGCATCCCACAGGGAATCCTTAAAGTCCACTAACTCACCGCACTCCCAGAAAATATGCTCCCAATTACCTTGTTCTTCACTGTCACACCTCCAACATTTGCGGTTTACCTGAGGACGAGGACATTTTTTCTGGAGTCTACTTGGGGTATAAAAATACATATGCAAACATTTCCAAGCAGAAATACTAAATCTTCTAGATTTTGTTGCATGTTTGGGAGACGTACATATATCATCCCATTATTTCTTTGTGAATTGCTTATCCAATCTCTCTTCCCAATCCTTTCTAACCTCCTCTGACTGATTATTATAGTTATTATGCAATATTTTATATCCTCTATTAATTATTCCTTTTTTAATGGCAGCTTCTGTTCTAGATTCTACTAAAAACTCTACTAGTGCTGGTCTTTCATTTAGGATCCCCCCTATTTCTTTCTCCTTGCCTATATTCTGATATCAATTCTTGATAGGGAAGGCAATCTGTAACTTGCCATCCAAATAAATTCTTGGCATCCTCCCATTCTATCATCTTTCCCTCTCTAGTTATTTGCTCCCAATACCTTAGTTCCTTTGCCAGTTTTCCCCAATAAATTTCAGCCCTCTCCTGTCTATTGTCTATATCCATAATTGCAGTCATCTCTATTGGCAGAATCTCCTTTCTCCATTCCCATGTTGGCTTAGTTCTTATGATACATGCTGCTACTTTACAGATATAATATTCTGTATGATTATTGTTATTCTCCTTAAAGGTCTGCATCTAAAATCCCAGTCTCTCCTTGTCTCTTGAGCTTCTCCCATTTCATAATAATTTCTTTCCACTTTGAAATTCAGTTTTCTGCTTGTGCTATGAATAGGAGCCTTAACAGTGTAGCTCTGAAATACCCCTTCAAATTGGGTAATCCCAATCCATCCTGGTTTACTGGAAGAATCAGCTTATCCCACTTGACTCTTGCCATCTTCCCCTCCCAGATAAAGTCCTTTAGTTCTTTATTAACTGCTATCCACAATTTCTCCTCTGGCTGATAAAAGCATGCTTGCTCTGTGTATAAGACTAACGGGACTGAAATATTTTAACTGCTTGTATCTTACTATCCATATCCATATAACAAAGCTACCATTTTCTCAGTTTTTGTCTTATCTTTATTGTCTCTTCCCCCATACTTCCAAATACTTTTATCATGTCTTCATAAATATGGATATTGCTGAAATAATTCATATGCGGGTACAAAATGTACCACTATTGCCTTTGTTTTAGCTTCATTAATTTTGTATCCTGAAAAGATTTTAAACTCTCTCAAAATGTTTCACAACACTGTAATGTCTCTTTCTGGTTTTGTTAGGTATAAAATAATATCTTCTGCAAATAGAGCCAGCTTTTCTTGACTATCATACTAACTATATTGCTGAATTTCTGAGTCCAACTTCAACCAGAAGGCACTCGAGAAGAACAAGACATTAAAGTGTTTGAAGCATACGTGTTTTTGGAGTGCTGTGAGTCACATTAAAGTGTTTGAAGCATGTGGGATACGTGTTTTTGGAGTGCTGTGAGTCACATTAAAGTGTTTGAAGCACAACTAAGGAGTCGAGCCTCTTGTTCTTCTCGAGTGCCTTCTGGTTGAAGTTGGACTGTTTTCGGCACTTGTCCGTGCATTTATTGTTTTGAATTTCTGAGTCCCTTATTTTCTTTGCCAATAGTTCTAAATATAATGCAAATAACAAAGGGGAAAAAGGACACCCTTGCCTGGCTCCTCTAATCAAGCAAAAATGATCAGAGAGGACCCCACCCACTTTAATTTTTGCTTCCAATCCCTCATATATCCTCCTAATCAACCTTATAACTTTTTCAGGAAATGCAAATGCTTCAATTGCCCTGCTTATAGAGTCCCAGCTTACTCTGTCAAATGCTTTCTCTGCATCAAGACCCACCAACTACAACAGTATTTTCTTGCATTCTGCTTCTCTCTAGATCATCAGTGTTCTGTTAATGTTGTCAAATGTTTGCCTCCCCTTCCCAAAACCAAATTAATCCATATCTATCAATTTTGGCATTTCTTTTGTCATTATTTTAGACATTATAGAAATGAAACACTTTATAATCATGGTTTAGTATTGAAATGGGCCTGTATGAAGCTGGGTCTGATGGATCTTTACCCTCTTTAGGTCTATAGCTACCACTGCTTTCTTCTAGGATGTTGGTACTTCTTCTCTTAAGATACTGTTAAACAAAACCTTCCAGATCTTTATCAGCTTTTACCCTCCTAGCTTTCAAACTTCCACAGGAATACCATCTATTCTGGGGGACTTTCCTGTAGATTGGTTATACATCACAATTTTTATCTCATCTCCTCCTATAATAACCATTATAATTGATCCTCATCTACCTCTAACCTTGGCATATTTAATTCTTCCATAAACATTTCCATTTGGATATTTTCATGCTTTCCATATTTCTCTGCTTTATACAGACTTTCATAGAACTTCCAAAATATTTTTAATACCTGTACAGGATCTCTTGTTACTTTCCTTATTAAAAGCCCCCTTAGCTTGGTGACAGTCCTTTCTACTTTTTGTTGCATGAATCATTGTGCTAAACTTTTTTTGCTCTAGTGTCATTATCAAAAAACAGTTGCTTAACAGCAGTCCTTCCAAACTTGTGTATGTTATCGACGTAATCCCTTATTTTCTGTTTAGCATTCTGCAGTTGATCCTCTTCTTGTTCTGTGAGATTCCCCCTATTCTGGAACACTTCAACATTTGTCAGTCCCTCCAAATAATTGTTACTTCTTAACCATAGCTCCCTTTCTTTTACTTCCACCCTACTTTTAAAGTCCATTTTAATTTTATCCCACTCCCATTCTATATTTTCAGAAGTAATTTCTATCCTCTCAAATAACTCCTGGATATTCTCCACCACCCATTCCTTAAATTCTTCTCTTTTCAACAGATACGTGGGAAAAAGTCAGTGTCTCATTTTTATTTCATTACCCTGTGTTTTTAATTTAGTTATTATCGGTGCATTATCTGAAATAGTTATTAGGTGTGTATCAAGATCTTCAGTTAAATGCACATAGGTTCATAGGTATGTACTAGGCTAATGGCTTTGGAGCCTTTACAAGCCTAGCCCATAGAAGTGCCCTGGCATGTTCCTGTGAAATGTAAATTTTATCTAGCATAGCACAGTTTTTATATATTTGGGAATAATATGTAAGCTCACATATTCCATGCCAAATATTTTCATAAATTTCTTCAAAGATCTACCCTCCTTTGTTATACTTTCCCTTCTGGCTCCACAGACACATCTTCACTGTTGCAAATCAAATTCCAGGCCCCTCCTATAAGTAATATTCCTTGCTAAAAACTGATTATTTGTCCCAGAATTTTCTTAAGCTCCATTATAGCAGCTTTTGGTGGAATATAAATACATGCCAGTGTAATCTTCCTCCCTTGCCAGTAGCCCCTTAGCACTACAAATCTGCCATTATTGTTTTTTTATCCTCTTCTATCACTACTGGAGCTCCTCTTGCAATTAATAGAAGTATTCCTCTTTTTCTTTGTCATAGATACTCTGCTGAATAACCATCCTGAAAACCTTTCTTTATCAAATTCACACATTCAGTTCATTCCAAGTGTGTAACATAACTATTTGCTCTCTACATTTTTAATATAGTTCACCATTCCTTCTTTTTTGTATTTATCTGACCATTAACATTTTAAAACATTACAGAAACCATCATTGTATTAAAAAGTTATTATTCCCCCCTTTTATGTATAACATCTTTTTAAATGTCTAATTCCAGCTTTTGTTTTACATGCATACACTTTTTGGCAGGTTGAACGTTTATATAGTTTCTTGTCATATCCATTTGAGCTTATGTCAAATCTTACAAAATGTTTTGTTTTATTGAAAGTCCTCAAAAAAACCTAAATACCTCCCCAAAATCTATTAATTTACTACTAGCACACAAAACTATGAACATTTTCAAATATTGACTTTTTACCCTCCTATTAGGAAAAAAAATGTCTCAAACTGACAGCCACACTCTCAGATTTGAGTTAACCTAAAAGAAAGGTTATCCATGATTAAGATGCATGGTATAGCCTGTGCTTCTACTAAGTGCTGTTTTGTCTTATCTTTATAGCTCTCCCAGCTGAGAAAAGTACAGTTGTGTACACTTACCATAAATGTAGATGTTCGAGTGTATTCACTGTTGCAGTCATTACAATTGGGTTATCTGCTTGCAGTAGCCCCCAGTCAGCCTGATTAACAAAGTCTTGGATCCTGCGTCGGTTGCTGTCTCTTTTTCCATGATGTCAGGTCATCAGGGGTATAAACCATGCAGCCGACGTCATTACATCAGTTTTTCTTGCCCCAGATGTCAGGTACCCCCCTAATGGGAAGCAATTAAATCTATAAATATACAAGGTTATACCTCAAACAAAAAATCAAATACACCAAATACACTAAAAAGCTTGTAAGCATTGAAAAGGAGAGAAGCAGTATAGCCAAAAGAAGTCAGGGGGCTGGAGGGAGGGTAACCAGGGACTGCAACAGTGAATATACTCGAACATTTACATTTATGGTAAGTGTACACAACTGTACTATGTTCTTCGTGTTTCACTGTTGCAGTCATTATATCTGGGTAGATTCCCAAAGCTAAGGATGGGAGGAGGAATTTAGATAGCATTAGGACCTGATATAAGGCCCCGCAAAACTGCAGTGGCAAAGCCAGCTCTGAATTTAGAGAAAATTAGCAAATGGTAATGCTTGGTGAAAGTATGTACAGAACTCCAGGTAGCAGCTTCTAGGATGTCCCTGGTAGGTACGCCTCTGAGAAAGGCTATAGAGGTAGATGTAACCCTGGTTGAGTGGGGTCTGATCTCCTGTAGAATAGGTTTTCCATGGTGCATATAGCAGAAATGAATGCAATGGCCTATCCATTTAGAAATGGTTTGCTTTGAAATAGCTTTCCCCTCTGTCCCTGCAGCAATTGCCACCAGCAGTTGTTCAGATTTCCTTTGAGGTTTAGTCCTGTCCAAGTAGAATCTAAGTTGTCTGTGCACATCTAAGGAGTGCAGTATCCATTCCCCTTTGTTCTGTGGATTAGGAAAGAAGGTTGGCAAATGAATGGACTGATTAAAGGCCACACTGGATACCACCTTTGGCATGAAAGCGGAATTGGTCCTGAGGGACACCCTGTCCGCATGAAAGATAATGAAAGGCTCAACTGCTATAAGGGCCTGTAATTCAGATACCCTTCTTGCTGAAGTGATGGCTAAAAGAGAAGCGGTTTTCCAAGAAAGGAATTTTAAATCTGCAGTAGCAGCTGGATTGAAAGGAGAAAGGGTCAGTTTCTCCAATACAAAGTTAAGGTCCCTGGCTGGAGTTGGAGCTCTCCTGGGTGGTCTTAAATTTTTGGCCCCTCTGAGGAACTGCTTGAGCAGTGAATGAGAGAAGATGGGAGGTTCTGTGTTATAATGAGCTGAAAAGGCTGAGCCATGAAATTTTTATTGAGGAAAAAGACAGGCCCTTGTGAAGCATCTCAGTTAAGTATTGTAAAATCTGAGGTAAATTGGGCACTGCTGTGCTCATCCCTTGAGACTGGTTGTAGGCACAGAATTTTTTCCATTTTTTTAGCATAAGATTTTCTAGAACTAGGCCCCCTTGCCTTTAAAATGACATCCATCACTGGTTTACTGAGGGATGGTAAAGGAGATCTTAAGTAATTAGGCAGGCTGCAAGGTTCAGTGTTTGAAGCTGAGGGTGCGGAATCTGGTTCTCCTGCTGAGACAGCACGGTAGGAGTCTGAGGCAGGTGCTATGGGGCAAAGAGTGACACACTGCGCAGGGGGGGGTACCAGTGTTGGCGTGGCCAGGATGGTGCAATCTAAATCATCCTTGGTTTGTCTTGTTTGATCTTTAGTAGTACTTTGTACAGCAGAGACAGAGGAGGAAAGGCATAAACTGATAAGTTTTTCCAGCTGAAGGACAGAGCATCCACTTTCCAAGCTTGTCTGTGGAGAGTCCGTGCGAAAATGTTTTCCAGTTGATAGCTAGACAGATGGGGGGAGGCAACCAGGTCTATATCTGGGCTCCCCCAATTGCTTGTCAACATGTTGAAAATCCTTGGTTCCAGTTTCCACTTGTGTGGTTCCATGAGGTTTCTGCTTAGTCCGTCTGCTGGTATATTTAGTCTTCCTGGCAAGAATTGAGCTTGTAGATGCACTTGGTAGCTCAAGGCTGTGTTCCACAATGCCATAGCTAGTGTGCAGAGGGGGTAAGAATGTGTACCCCCCTGCTTGTTTATGTACCACATAACAGTGGTGTTGTCTGTCTTTACCATTAATTGTCCTGGAAGAATGTGGTCCTTGAAGGCTGTCAGAGCATTCTGTACAGCTAACATTTCTTTATGATTGATGTGAAGGTGCATTTGAATTGGGTTCCATTTGCCCTGAATGCACTTCCCTGCCAGGTGCGCCTCCCATGCATAGTCTGATGCATCTATTGTTAGGGTTTGGGTGGCAGGGGTTAGTGTGAATGGTAATCCCTTGTTTTGGTGGCAGGCCTCTGCCCACCAAAGGAACACTAGGCGTAGACAAGGAGTGATAGGAATCATTGCTTCTAGATCCTGAGAGTGTTGACACCATAGGCTTTTTAGATACCATTGTAGTTTCCTCATATGCAGTCTTACATATGGAATTAGCAGAATGCAGGAGGCCATGAACCCCAAGGCTTGTATTATTTGCCTTGCAGAAAGCAGGGTTTATGTAGCCACTTGTTTGAAGTAGGTTGTCAAGTGAATTTGTTTCTCTGGGGTGAGGAAAGCCATCTGGGAAGTTGTATTCAAGCTTGCTCCCAGGAATATAATTTGTTCACAGGGTACCAGGTGTGATTTCTTTTCGTTTATGGTGTACCCCAGACAAGTTAACACCCTTTGTACAAAAGCCAGATGATTCAAAAGTATGTCCTGGTTTTCTGCCTCAATTAGACAATCGTCCAGTTATTGGTATATCTGAATATTTCTTTGCCTGCAAAATGCAGTGACTGGAGCTAGGCACTTTGTGAATACCCTGGGCACAGTAGATAAGCCAAAGGGCAGTGCAGAGAACTGATAGTGCATGTAGCCTGCTTTGAAGCGTAGGTATCTTCTGCAAGATTCCCTGATTGGGATGTGCAGGTATCCTTCCTTTAAATTTAGTGTTGCCAACCAGGCATCTTTGCTTAGCATAGGAAGCAACTGGTGAAGCGTCAGCATCTTGAATTTTGGAGTTAACAAAAAAGGTGTTTAGAGTAGGCAGGTCCAGGATAGGATGTCATGAATTGTCTTTTCTGGGTACCAGGAAAAATCTCTAGTAGAAACCTTGTCCTTTTTCTTCTTCTGGTACCAACTGAATAGTCCGTATGCTTAATAGAGAGAGTACTTGCTTTTGGGCCTCTGCGCACTGATTTGGAGGTAGATCCAGTCAACTGCTTGCAGTTGGTAACTTGTGGAAGTGCAATCTGTATCCTTGGGACACTATATTTAAAACCCATTTGTCCTGGGTAATGAATCCCCAGTTCTTTGCATGAAGTGCAATCTTTCCCCCCAAAGGGGCAGCCAGTTCAGAACTGCTTGAAAGTTTTAAAATGAAGTCATTGAGGCAGTTTATCATAGGGGAGAGTTTTATTACTCCCAGATTTGGAAGTGGAGGCCCCCCACTGCTTAGTCCTGTGCATCCCCTGGGACTGAAGCCTGGGTGCTCTGCTGGATCTGGGTTTGGACTGAGAAGTTCTGGAAGAAGCAGGAAAGGACCAATTCTTAGAAGGCCAATGCCTACTAAATCTTGGAGGATGTACTTGTAAAAAATCTTTAACAGTTTGCATAGATTTAGCTTTTTCCTCCATCTTTTTAAGAACGTCTTCTGCCTTGTTGACAAACAGGCAGTCTTGATTTAAAGGAACATCCAGTAATCTCGCTTTAACATGATCTGGCAAGGATTGCTCCTTAAGCCAAGCATGCCTTCTAAGTACAGACCCAGTTACCGCAGCCCTGCAAGATGCCTCTAGTGAATCAAAACCACATCGCAATGTATGTTTACCAACTTGTTCAGCAGAATGCATTAAATCCTGTAAATCCTTATTTTCAGCACAATCAGGAATCAACATAATTTTCTGTTTAAGCAATCTAATAACATGCAGCTGATACTTTAACATATGAAACTGGCAATTCAAGGCCCTAATGGCCAAAGTTGCAGAAGTGTATACCTTCTTACCCAATCTATCCAGTGCCCTGGAGTCTCTATCAGAGGGGGTAGGATTTTTGACAGTAGTAGCTTTAATGTCCTTGGGTCCCTGTGAAACGGTTTCAGGATCCGCAGTAGGATTTTTGAAAAGGAACTTATGAGAGTCAGGAAGCCTGTAATATCTATCAGGTTTTCTGGAAGCAGGAGGTAAAGTGTCAGGGGCCATGCTAGATTCTGAAAAGGCATCATCAACAATGTCCAGTACAGGAGGTATAGCTAAAGGTCTGAGCTGGGGCAGGAGTAAGAAATCGCTAAGCCTCTTTTTAAAATCAGAGAAATCCTGACTTTCCCAATGAAAATGCTCCCTGAGAGTATGCAAGGTTTCACCAAAAGAGAAATCCTCTGGGGGGGGGGGGGCAGAGGGAATAGAGTCCTCAGCATCAGAATCCTCATAGGTAGATAAGGGTAAATCCTGGTCATCAGAGGAAACAGAAATTTCAGAATCCTGGTCAGAAGTATCATAACCAAACTCAGTTCTACGTCTCTTAGAGGGGGAAGGTTGGCTTCCCCAGATTAAAGTAATAAGATCTTCAGTCTTTCTTATCATTTGTTTTTTAGGCATAGAGACCTGACCATGCAGTCTGAGCGTCAGTCTTCTAGGCATGGTTCGAGTTTAAGGCCTTTAAGAAGAAGATGGCATCAGTTTAATATGCAAGTCAGTAGGCCTGAATACACCCTCAGAAGCCGGTGCCTGCACAGCAGCTCCGGACCCATCCAAGGTAGAGACATCCGCAAGTTCACAGTTGAAGCATCTCACGGCATACCGGACTCCGAATGGGTCTCAGTAGAGGCCTGCGAATCTGAAGTAGCGGGTATCAGGGGCTGCGAAAGCACCTCACTGAGTACCAGCGAACTGGGTGGCCTGTCTTTGTCTTTATCTTTGCGTTTTTTTGGAATGTTGATAGTCGGATGGCTTACCAAAGACGTATCAGGATAATTGAACTGAGAACCAAAATATTTAGAAGCGCAAATATAATAACAATGAACAGTTCGTGGTTTAAATAAGGCACAAAACCAACAGCGAGGTAAGTTGTGGTCAGGGCCTAGGCAAGGAATATAGTACGAATGAAAATCTTTATGAGGTATTTGCTTTCCTCAAAAAATGCAATTCTTTACTTTTACTGACATCGGTTTAGAGCAAGAAAAAATTTCTCCAATGGGGTACTTAGCTTTTAGTTGAAGACTTTGGTTCTGAAACTCGAAAATGAAAATTTCAGGAGTTGGCTGACCGGCACTTGCGATCCGCTTCTGCTTTGGGCACCGCATGGCAAGTAAGACTGATGTAATGATGTCGGCTGCATGTTTTATACCCCTGACAACCTGATGTCACGGAAGAAGAGACAGCAACTGAAGTAAGACCCAAGACTTTGTTAATTAGGCTAACTGAGGGCTACTGCAAGCAGATAACCCAAATATAATGACTGCAACAGTGAAACACAAAGAACATCCCCTGAATGCTTTCAGAGAACATTATCTCCTAGACAGTTTCTCTTCTTTTCCTCAGCCAATCACTTCCACCAGAGTGTAACCAATTTCTCTTTATCAGATTGTCTCCATGGAGACATGAGAACCAGTCAATGTCTCATTATCAGATTGTCTTCATACAGACAAGAGATCAGACAGTCAAATTTTCTTTAACAGATTGTTTCCATGGAGACATGAGGGCCTGATACAGAACTGCTACTAAGCATACGTTCATTTGTTAAACAAAGCCTCATAATATTCAATATTATTTTTTATTTACTTGCTTTCTCTTAAAACCTTTACTAAATCGATCTCAGATCCTTAATCCAGTCATTCCCCCATGCAAGAATGAGAAAAAGCACATTCATTTTTCTTTTGCCATGGTCTTTTAACCAGGCCTTTTTTAACATTGCAGTGCCTACATTTCTTAAAACTGAACAAAATAAAAAGAAATGAAAAAAGAACAGCAGCACCTATTTACAATCCCATTACTCTTAAAACATGTGAGAACACTTTACTTTATAGTATGCAAAGAAATTCATATACCACAAAGTACTATTAAGAAAAAAAATGTTTTCTTTACATACAGTTAACCCCTTCCTCCCCCTTCCCCAAAGCATTTTTACAAACATTAATGACATGAAGTACGGGATATACTTTATAGAGTCCCCCACAAGTCCAACACATTTCTGAAAAAGTCCACTATTTCCAGATTTTCTTGTTCTGTCATATTTCACAAATATAATTATTGCATTAAGTTACTGGTTTTATTACTGCTCATCTCCATGTTACTGGTTTTATTACGGTTCATCTCCATCTCCCAAATCCTGTCTCTGCTTCATTTCCAGTGTCCTCTCCATTCTTCTAGTCAACTCTTGTGCTCCCTTCCTTTCCTCCAACATTTTCTGTTGAAACTGTGGAAAAGGTTTCACAGGTACAATCTCCCTACTGTCTTTATTACCAGAAGAACAAGAAACAGAATCTTTTTCTGTTTCACAGCTCACTTTTTTGTTGAACAAACTTTTGTATTTCCTACTTATGTCCTTCTTCAAAAAATGATGAAGAATACTGTGAAGACAGCAGGGTACAGCAGTTTGAATCTCATAGCTGCATCTCAAGATTTCCTGAATAGTGGAATGAATTTACTCCTCTTCTGCCTGGTGTACAATGAGTAACCATTCTCCACAAACACTCTGCTGTCTCCCACATTTAGTATTTTGCCCTTCTGCACAGTTATATCAAAATCAACTCTTTCTGCTCGTAGTAGTGCATCTTTACTATTAAAGGTCTATGTTGCTTTCTCATAGCCAGGTTTGGAACATACACATGATGTGCCCTTTCAACTAAGAACTCCTACTGTGTGCTTTATTGTGCTTTCATAAAATTAATGCAGTCTATTCCTTCCAGCTTCTCTGGTATAGCTGAAAATCTCAGGTATTCCCTATGTGCTTTGTCCTCTAATTATATTATTTTTTCAAACATCTCTTCCTGAGCAGTTTCATATTCAGCCAGCCTTTTCTTCATTTCAACCTCTGATTTTTTTTCAGCTTTATCACCTCATCTAAATATCTGTTTAAAGCTTCTTACATTGTTCAGCCTTTTGTTGTTTGTATTTCATTTATTTTAACAAGGTCTGGGTGCAGTTGTCTTATATCTTCCTGTAGGTTACTGGAAGTTGTGTCTGGAGGTTGCATTACTTTTTGCTGACCAGCTGCACAATCCCCCCCCCCTCACTTTTTGTTGCTGATTTTTTCCCTGGTGCTCTGTATTTCTTTTTTCCTGGCATCAGGCAGTACACTTACTAGCTACTGAAATTTATCCATAAACACAAAAGTCTACTGGCCTTCTCTGTTGAGTTCCTGATTTCACATTGGGAGAGCTGGAGTCAAACTGTTACACACTGTGCAGCCATCTTGGAAGTCTCTTCTCAATGAAATCTTAATCTGGAAAAAATAGTACTACTAGTTCTCTAGCTAAAGAATTTGAAATATTTTTTTATAATGGTATTGCTTCAGGAAAATTTGTTACATAATTTATTATTAGCATTATATATTGCTTCTCCTTATTCACCCTCACCAATGGGTATCAAAGGGTTGCTAAAGCTGGGATTTGGTGTTGTCTTTTCATACTTAGGGCAAGCCATACAAAAGTTTTCTATTTCCTTCATAATACCAGGCCAGTAAAATTTGGCTAAAATCCTGGTGTTTGGCTTATCCATCAATAGGTGATCACCTAAAGTATGTTCATGCTCCAGCTTCATTGACACTGTTGTAAAACAGCACCAAAAGGTGTCTCTGTATCTTCTCTTCCTTCAGCCATCCTGTGGACGAAATCATTTGATGACTTGAAAATATGGCTATGAAGTGTGTTTCTGTTCATTTCCCCTTTACTCTAGTTATATTATCTCCCTTGCTATACTTAGTATACTGTGTTCTGACTGGGCCTTCATAAAATATATATGAGTAACATACATTTGTATACACACACACTGCCCTTGTACAGAGCTGACTGTCCCTAACTTTTTCTTGAGCTCCCTTGATACAAAAGATGCCCTTCCTCAGAATAAGCCCTTCATGAAGGGATGCACCTCCTCTGACTGTAAGCAAGGCACAGAAAAATATGCAAAGAAAAAAAATATACAACTCCCTTCGCAATACAGACTGTCCCATCTATTAAGTCTACTTCTGATAAGGTGCATCTTTTTTCATATGAACAAGTAGTAGAAACTGTCTGCAAATCAAGCAATGTTTAATGGGAAGTACACTACTTTCAAATAAAAAACACTCCCACCTCCAACCCTGAATTATTGCTTTCTGGCTAGTGATGTGTCTTAAGTTTGGCAGAGAACATCTAAAATAAATACCGCAAAGTAATGTATTAAAGCAAGGTTTACATACAAGCAAACATACACAATCCCCGACAATAAAGGATGTTTAACTTTGACTTTTCTTTTCAATCACAGTGCCCTCTACCACCTCCTCAATAACCTCTTTCTGGCAGGTATATAGGACTACTATGTCTCTAAATGTCTTACTGCAGCTCTTCTGTCACTATGACTGCCTTCCTGTTACCCCATTCTGTCATGCAGTACATTTGACCATTACCGAGGTATGGACACAGCAGCAGCTCTGGCGTGCCTGATGTGGAAGAACAAATGTATTGGAGAGGGGCTGCATTGAAGCCCTGCTTTCACGAACAGGTTTAACCTTTTAAATTTCAAGGCAAACTGCTCAGTTAACTAAACTGACAAGTTTAAGAAGTACATTACAGAAGCCAGCTTTATTTACTTGTTACTACACAGCGGAGGGTGGCTCTGAAATAAGTATACTTGTCACCTGCAGCATCTTTGTGTTGTAGAATTAAAATCATCAAGTGTTATGGACATGTTAAATAATGTACAAAAAATCTGTAAAGCCAATAAAGATAAAAAAAGCAATATCATTCAAGTTACTACTGTGTACCACATACCTGGCCGCCTTACTTTGTTCATATACTTAAACATAGTGATACTGCAGATAAACTGTTTCACTTCTCAAAGATCCACATTTAATCTCTCATTAAAACAGTAACAAAACATTGCATTGACAGAGTAATGAAGATCCACACGATTTTTTGTTTTAGCTCTCCTCTCACTTGTTTCTCTAAAAAAGATGAGCTTATGTAAAACATCATTACATTTGATATTAAACAGACTTCTGACGTTTAATAATTAGGATCTCACACTTTCATCATACAGACTGCTGGCCACATTATTCGTACATTTCAGAATGCGCACACAACTCTGTATTATATCTTGGCAGTTTAACATCCTATGACTGATTCCTGCTGCAGAGACATAACCAGATTTACACAAAGCCATCATGGAACTAATCAGTCAGGACATAGGGGACCTCCAAACACTGGAACTGTCTCAGTCTGGATTCATCATGGGCAGATCATGAACCTGGTGGATTTTTCTGAAAATGTCACCAAAGAAATGGATGAAGGCAAAATGGTACACAAACAGCATACCTCGACCTGGCCAAAGCTTTTGACACAATTCCCCACTTACACATAATAGAAAAGCTAAATAAACTGGGAATAAACTCCCTATGTCACCCACTGGATTGCCAACTGGCTCACAGATAGGATGCAGGAAATCAAAACAGGGGAAGTTACCTTCACAAACAGACCAGTCACTAGTGGAGTCCCCCAGGGTTCTGTGCTGGGACTTCTCCTGTTTGGCATCTACTTTTATAAATTAAAAGCAAATAACAAACGGCATTGCTTGACTAAGTTTGCAGATGACTGCAATCTAGGAGCAGTCACTGAATCCCCAAATAATTTAACCATCCTGCATGAAGGTTTGTCCCAAATAGTTAAAAGTTATGTACCCACCATAACTGTGTTTCTGTGTTATCCATTTTCATTCTTCCTCAATCAATGGGTTATGGATCTGATCCTCAGATATGACTTGGCCACATATTTCAGACTTTGGATCCAACTTTCCAGCTCTTTCCTCTACTCATAATGCCTTAGTCCATTCTCAGTACCTCAGATCGAGCGTGCTACTATAATATTCCAATTAATTAAATAAAGACAGGGATAGCTCAATAGAGCTCAAACCTGGAACTATAAGTTCCAATAAGAAATCCATTAGGTTTCTTCAGAAGATTATAGGAAGGGGGATGGATTGGGGGCGTAGAAGTTGAAGAAGAATGAAAATGGACAACACAGATACTTAGTTATGGTAAGTACAAAACTTTTAAATCTAATGTTGTCCTTTTCATTCTTCCTCAACCAATGGGACAGAGTCCCCAGCTACGTTAATCTTAGGTAGCATTCGTGAAAGGATATTACAAAGAACTACGGTGCCAAATGTAGCTCTTCTTCCAAATAATACATCCGATTTGTAATGAGTGACAAAGGTATGAGGATTGGAACATGTGGCTGCTGTGCAAATATCAATACAAGCTCTTGAACAAACAGCAGATGAAGTGGCCATGGATCTAGCTGAGTGGGCATTGGGCAGTACTGGTAGAGAAATCCCTTGTTGAGAACAGATTTAGCCAATTTAACTTTAGAAACTGGATAACCCAGTTGATTTGAAGAATAGGATACAAATAGTTGATCTGATTTTCTAATTTGTTTCATTCTGTGTAGATACAAACGTAGCTGTCTGTGGACATCCAGGAGATGTAGCATGTATTCTCATTTGTTTGAAAATTTTGGAAAGAAAACTGGTAAAGGAATAGATTGATTAATGTTAGATTCAGAAGACAGGTAAAAAATAATGGTTTATTCATAAAGTTATCCCGTCTTTATGGAAAATAATATAGGGAGTCTTTGATGAAAAAGCTAGGAGTTCAGAAATTCTTTTTGCAGTAGTGATAGCTACTAAAAAGGCTGTTTTCCATGATAGGAATTTTAAATCATTTTTTGCTGAAGGTTCAAAAGGTTTCTGAGTTAGACCTTGTAGTACCAGTCAGAATCCAGGGAGGTGAAGGATCCTTTACTGGGGATCTAAGGAGAAAGGTGTCTTTCAAAAACAATTTAGATAACTTGGAAGAAGCCAAAGAATAATTTTTATCTCCTATATGAAAATTTGAAATGGATGCCAATTGTTGTTTACCTGTAGAAAAAAGTAATTCCTTCATTGAAAGGAACAGGTAGAAAAAATCAAGAACAGCAGAAACCGGGACAGTAAAAGAGGCAACATTATTTTTCAATGCCTATAAGGAAAATCTTTTCCAAGTACTCTTGTAAACCTTCTTGTAGTCTTTTTGCGAGGATAAGAGAATGGTACGTACTGAGGAAGAAAGCCTGGGCTGTCTGGCTATTATCTGAACTGGAGAAACCATGTAGTTAGTTTGAGGGCTGGGATATTGGGATGACTCACCTCTGAGGGGTGTGACAAGAGATCTTAACAAGGGCCCAGTATCCAGGAAGGATAGCAAAGATGAGACCAAAGGAAGGAGAAACATACCTGTTGAGGCTAGCAGGGGGCAATGAGTATGACTAATCTTTTCAACTGAATTGCTTTCTGTAGGAATTTGGAGATCAAGGGAAGTGGGAGATAAGCATAAATGAGAGCAGGTGGCCGAGTGTGGACTATGGCATCTCTCAGTGACTCCCTGTGAGGGGGGATCAGAGCAAAATACCTGCTGCACTTGTTTTGGGAGGGGGACACAGACAGATCACTGCAAGGTTGGTCCCAACAATGGAAAATTTCCTGCACTCCTGATTGTTTGACAGACCACTCCAGAGGCATCAGAATGGACTTGCTTCTTTTGCCCTCTAATACGTTGGTTTTCCCCGAAATGTGCATTGCAACTGTAAAGAGGTTGGTGGAGATTGGCCATTGCCACACTGTCATAACCACTCTGCAGAGATGGTAAGACAAGTTCGTCCTTGTTTGTTGATGTACCAGACTACAGGCATTTTGTTGGTCTGAATCACAATGGTCCCTAGAGGAACAGTATCTTGAAATGCCTTTAACACTAATAGGACTGCACTCATCTCCCAGACACTGATATGCAAATTGGTCTCTCGAGCGGACCACATGCCTTGGACAGTCCTTCCCAAGTAATGCTCCCCCACCCCAATTGGGAGGCATCTGTACTCACTGTGGTCAATGGGGGTGGTAGAACAAAGGGTCGACCTAGATAAATGTCATCCGACTGGATCCACCAATGGAAGTGATGTTTACAAATCAGTGAAAGTTTGAATGGAAAGGATACAGGATGTCAAAGAATAGACTATTACTGAAGAACATGCATATAATATCATGCCAAGGGAAGAAGTACTATTACTGCTGCCATAGATCCCAGAGCTTGAAGAATAAATCTGGCTGGAGGAGATAGATGGGAAAGAATCTGATGAACCTGAAATCTGAGTGCATGTATGCGATTAGTTGGTAAGGATGCAACTGGCGCTGTTATGTTCAGATGTGTTCCAATAAACTCCAGGCTCTGTACTGGTGCTAGACTTGATTTGGTGTAGTTGACTGTTATTCCCAGTGACTGACAAATCTAGACCAAACAGTCCCTGGATTGTTGAAGGAAATGCATGGAAGGGTCAGTGACGAGCCAGTCATCTAGATATGGAAAGACTCGGAATCCTTTGACTCTCAAGTGAGCTGCCACCACTGCCATACATTTGGTGAACACCTGGTGGCTGTGGTGAGTCCAAAGGACAGGGCTCTACATTGGTAATAACTGGCACCCAGCCAAAAGCATAAATATCTTTGGGAACATCTGTTTATTTTGATATGCTAGTACACATCCTGATGATCTATAGAGGACATCCAATCATCCTTGTGAAGAAATGGCAGAATGGACTGAACTGCCATTTTGAACTCGCGTACTGATTCAGTTTGCCCAAACCAAAACTGGTCTCAGGTCCCCTGTCTTTTTGGCCACTAAAAAGAAGCATGAGTTAAGTTCTGAATCCTATTTGGTCTGGTGGGACCTCTTGGATAACTCTTTTGTCTAGCAGGTTTTGAATTTCTTGGGCTACTACCTTCCTTTGACTGGGTGGAATATCAGGAAACTTTTTTGTTTTGTAGACTGGGGGGTTGAAAACATCGAATGGAGTAACCTCTGGATGTTATTTTTAGCACCAAGGAATCTGTTGTTATAGTAGCCCAGGCATCTGGGTGCAATGATAATCACCCCACGACTGACTCCAGAGGTAGGCAGTTGGGCAGCACTTCAGGAGTGCTGAAAAGGTCTGTCCAGAAAGGAATTTCAGAAACCATGATTTTGCAGACCTCCTATGCCTCTGAGATGATGTGTACCATTAGAACTGCCACCTTTGCCTCTAAAGTTGTTGTCCCCATGGAGATCTTGGAACAGTCTCTGAGATTTTGTGGAACCACATTTTCTTACTGCCTCTTTGATTTCTACAGAAGGTTCATTGAGGGGTAGAAAACTTGATTCCCATTGCAGACAGGGTCTTTGCTTCTAGTTCGCTGCAACCAAGATGGACCAAATAAAGATGTTCCATCAAAGGGAGCACTGAAGAAAGATGTCTTGAAAGGCTCAGCAAAGTTGCATAGCCACATCAGGCATGTCTCCTTATGGCAGTACCTGAACAGGTGAGGTGCCTTCAGCTACGTGAGAGATCAACCACATGGACACGCTGGAAACTGATAAAACAGTAGCCAGCTGAGAAGATGATGTTTTTAAATCCTCAGCAGACATGGATATAGACAGGGAATTTGACAGTTCTTTGGTCAGATCTCTCTGTAGTCTTGTAAAATAAGCCAGGTAGTTAAGAGACCTCAAGGCGAATGTTGCTGATGCAAAGACTCACTTTCTGAATCTATCCAGCACCCTAGATTCTCTGTTTGGAGGCTGGACAGACAGGCACTGTTCTGTAGCTCTTTTTTAGTGGCTGCCACCACCGCCATCACATCTACTAGAACTCCTTTGCTCCAGTGGGGCCAATTAGGAATTTGTTAGGTCATCTCAGTATAGACTCAACAGAATCCGGCTCCTTCTGTGCCAGGTGAGAGATTAAATCAATAATCCCATCCGCCGGGGGGGGGGGGGTAACACAAGATGTAGATGGGTCAGAAACAAAAGATTCCAAAAATATTGTTTCCTCTGGACAAGGATTATTGGAAGACCAACCGCCTTTCTGCCTAAGAATCTCTAATATGTCTCTAAAACAGACATTGTCAGGTGGTGATGTGGGGAACCCATCTCTTTCCTTGAAATCAGTATCTTCTGTGAGAGATTCCAGTGGGGAAGCTATGTGCCCTCCTCTTGCACTTTCTCATCCGATGGATCTCCTCTAGGGGATGTTCAGGAGAGGTATCAGAAGACAGGAAGAGTTTCTCTATGGGGATAAGAAGCTAAATGGAACTTGCGGAACAGGCAGTGGATCCAAAGGATGAGAAACCAGATCTCTGGGACGAGAAAAGGCCCTTGCCACAATTTCAAAGGCAGATGGACCCATAGAAGCCATGGCCATCCACACTGGAGCAGAGGCTTCCAATATGGGTAGATCATGACTCCAACCAGATCCATGCCTGGAGGAGGGAACCGGACCCAAGCTGTCCAGCGCCAAGGCTCCAAGGATGGATCCAAAAACAGTGAAGTAAACCCTAGCCCTATGGATCTGATGCAGACTCTTTGGCTCTGGGGACCTGTTCCAATCCAACAGTATAGATGCAGGTACAGAACTAGTCAGGGATGCTGTTGGAGTTGCGGAAGTGATTCTCTTTGAATCTAGATGCCGGAACCTTTGGAGCCGTTGAATCCTGGGGCTCCAAAACAGAAGGATGGATTGGAGAAGGAGATAGTACTGTGTGAGTAGTGGTTGGAAGACTCATGGATCCAATAGGGGATGAAGCTGCAATGACCCCCACCTGGATCTGAGCTGTGAGGAACTTTTGCATCATTTTATCCACATCTGCTTCTGAAAGACTTCTGGAGGACCTGCTGGATGTGGTAGACTGGGGCCTGTAATGCTTTTTGGAGTTTGCTTGAAAGGAGAGTGTACAGTAGGAGAAACTGGATCTAAGATGAACTTTGTAGTGCAAGCTCTTGACGTATGTGATGTACCAGGTTTCGGATCTGATGACTTGGCATCCATAACCCAAGCTATGGGACTAGCTGAAATAATGACTGTATCTGAAACTTTAGGATCTGAGGATTCTGGATCTGCAGAATGAACCTTCAGGTCAGAAGATGTTGGATCTGATGATTCTGAACTTTTTGGAAGCAGTTCCGATGAAGTTCTAGAGGACTTCAGTGGAAAGCACTGTCTATGCTCCAAAGGACGATATTCTACTAGGGGTTTGAGCACCTGAAAAAGATGCTGATGAAGGAGGACGAAGATCCTTCAAGATAAGTTTGCTGCATCTATCAGTTAATGCCCTGGAGTTGAACGCAGCATAAATAATGCAGTTAGTCTCTAGATGGGCCTCTCCAAGACAATATATGCACTCCTTGTGGGCATCCAAGTTAGGGATTTTGGGTCCACAAGAAGTGCATTTTTTTAATCCTGTCAGCTTGTCAGCCATGGTAGTTTAAAAATGGAGACAACTAAACAACAAACTAAATTACAGAATATTTATTTTAAACAATTTGCCTAAATGGAGAAGTTACCAACAATGGTAATTAGATATTACCCTAAAAGACAGGTAGAAAGTGAGAAGTTACAGGAAGAAAGGGCTACCAACTATGGTAAACAGAAGAAAATACTATATAAAAATTACATTTATGCTACTCAAAAAATAACCAGAAACTAAGAGGGAGATGAAAGCTAACAAAGATTAAAATTAGGATAAAGAAAATAATCTTACTTATGAAAAAAATATCAGAAACTGTATACTAAGCACTCAAGAGAAGGACCCTACGTCTTAGCATGATGGCAGTGAACAAGATCTGAGGTACTGAAAATGGACTAGGGCATTATGGGTAGAGGAAGGAGCTCGAGAGATGGATCCAAAGTCTGAAATATGTGGCCAAGTTGGATCCAAGGATTGGATCCATAACACACTGGTTGAGGAAGAATGAAAAGGACAACATTGGATCTGGTGTCAAAATCATGGACTGAAACTAAATACCAAAAAATGCATTATTGTATCCTTTGGGAAGTCATCTATACAAAGAAACTACCACATTAACAATACAACTCAGAGCTGATGCAGTTGTTTGGGATTTGGGAACTTATGTGGACAGTGAATTAAGTTTTGACCAATGTGTGTCCACTGATGTAAGCATGTCCTTCTATATAGTACAGCTTATAAATAAAGGGATTGTGTCTAGAACTAAGCATGTCATTATCTCCTTTTACTCAGCCCTCATTATGCCAGTCACTGAATATAATGCCCTCTTTGCCACATATTTGTTCAGATACATGTAACAACTGTAATGCCCACTGAGATACTTTACTGAAAGGATAGAAAACCTAAACTACAAATCTTACATGAACCAATTCAAACCTGTCACTACACTCGGTATCCTATCCTACAGATTGCTAAGAGGTGACCTGTGTCTCGCACACAAGGCGTCCTCTAACCAGATACCAATACATTTACTGCACATCAACAAGTCAAATGGCACAGAAATACTCAGTCTAGTGATATAAACCTCTTTTGCATCATCAGCAGAATGGTTTGGAGGGACAGGTATATCTCATAGAGGATACTGCTGCTTTGGAATGGGCTCCCCATCCACATAACACAAAGTTCATCCCTGTCCACATTCAAGTGTAACCTGGATTTATGAATGAGATGGGAAAATTTACTCCAGGACTATTGTCTGTGCTAGTAATGGACAGAGGCAGATCCTAAATGCTTTAACACATGAACGTGTCTCAGCAAATTATCTATGGTATGTTCCCAGTTATTCTCATTAGGGGTAATATATAATATTGACCATGGGTGGGATAGGTTAATTCAAGCATAAAACGGAAAACTGGCTAGGCTTAAAATGGCCCTTAATGGCAGCTAGCCTAGTACTTAACTAAGAATCTATAAAACCAAGACAATCTTGGCCTTACTTACCACTTGTATCACATTAGCACTAAGATCCATGACATTTGTAAAATATTCTCTTTGAATCACCTTCAATGAGCCCTAAAGTGTATCAAATGATAAATAAAATATTTGAAAAAGTCACCTGGAGGTGTATGCCTCCATTCTCTACAAGAAAATTATCTCTTCCTCACCTATGACTTTCTATCTTAGGAAACTTAACTCTACAACTCTACATCAAAAAAGAAACAGCTTTGTATTCAAAAGCTACAGTATCTCTGAAAATTCTGCCAAGAACAATCCCAATTTTGCTGGTCAAAGAATTAGTTAGCCTTATGAAATTACTAAAATTTTTGTTTAGATGCTTAACTTCAAAATACAAATTTAAAAATGAAAATATTTAAAGTTTATTATTTTGTACTAATGCCCATCAAGATACAAGTTGTTTAAAACTTTTAATATGCATAAATGCATTAACTGATGCTTCATTCCTAGCTGTAGTCCCACACCCAAGAAAATATAAGAAACATTTACTAGTTAATCATGCAGAAATTTCTACTTTTTATTGCCATCCTAAAACTTAAAAATATTATGAGGACCCTGTGCAGGCCAGTTTGGTCTGGTTATGATAATTTTCCATTAAATTTGGAAACAATACACTCAATACACACAGAATAATCTACAAGAAGCAATAATATAGGAAGGTCATAGTAGAGTTGTGCATTTTGTGTTGTATCTTACAGCAACTGAGACAGTCAAAAATGATTTCCTTATTCTCCCTGCTCTGCAATGCTAAAAATGCAGTCTAATAGGTTTATGGTTTGACATCTCTTTTGACAGCAGTTAAAAGCATTGCCATTTTATGGATCCTTTGACAGCAGTCAAAAGAACTGTCAAAACACACGTGACTGTTCTTTTGCCAGCTGCAGAAAGAGCCAAATTCTGACACTAGGAGAACTATTTTAACAGCTGTCAAAAAAGTTGTCAAAATATGGGGGAATGCATCCATTAGCTTTCTGACAGAATTACAGAGCTGATAAGGAGCTAGCTTGTTGTTGGTCCTTGTTTTCTTTTGCAATACTAATAGCTACATGGTTTGAAGGTTTGGCAAATCTTATTTAAGCATTTCACATGACCATTTTCTAAGTGGGGCTGTTAGCCTAGTAACCTCCTATTAACCTATAAGTAAGCAATAATGCCTGATAATGTGGGCATTATAGGGACATAATAGAATAGACAGTAGATCTGATCAGGCAATGTAGTTAAATCCTAGTTTCTAGTGCTTTTTATTATTGTAAAGTGTGTTTAACTCAAGTCACAATCCTGATTTCTGTTTTGTTGAATTTAATTTTGTATTCAGATATAATCATGTACTTCATTCACTTGGATATATGTGTTTCTGCTGTTTGATTTTTTTTTCTAATCACGTTATTAGTTTGTTTAATTACTTATTTATTTTGTTTTGTTTTGATGACACTTCTGTGTTTGGTAGCTTATCACCTCTAAATTACTTTTGAAAGATGTGGTTATTTGGTGGCTATTTGCTCTGGGAGAGTTCTCCATGGGTGTGTTATTGATATTTTACTGTAATTTGTCTTTTTGTGAAGGATCTTGTGTTTAGTGTGTGATATTCAAATTAACAGGCATGTTACTCCTTTAGATATTTTCTGTATCCTTCTAATGGCCACCATGCCTGCAGATCATTATTGCTGATTCATTCTCCAACACTACCATAAAAACTATCCATGGTGTGGCCGTCATACAGGCAGCCATGGGGTGTTTTTATCTGAGTACGAAAAAACAAACTGTTGACAGGTTACAAAGTTCTTCAGAAATCACTCAGAAGTCACCAAAGACGTTAAAATTTAATCAGAAGCTTTCGGGCTATCCACCCTTCATCAGCACATAAAACTATCAAATTCATCACATTTAAATAGAGGTAAAATTAAAGTCACATGATCAAGCCAGCCATACACATTACACATACACTTTTGCATCAATTAATACTTAAATTATACACAAATATACATATATATATATATATACTTTTCAACATGTTCAAATAATGTACTATTTATAACTAGTTACTACTAACTTTATGAAATATAAAATCAACAATAATGGAAGTTTATAATACTAAAATATTAAAAATTCAAATGTGAATATAATAATTCATCATATAATTTCTCTCTGCCTTTTTATCAATACAGGTTTCAAACTAACACTACTATTCAAGCCTGGTGGTACATCGGCTTGCAGTTTTACTATCCATTCATATTCTCTTAATTCTAAAATATTATTTAAATCACCCCCTCTTAACCCTATATTCAACATATTTATGCACCTAAATTTAAATTTATGCGTCTGAAACACCATAATGTGTCTATACAAACCATTTGTCTGTACTTTCCTTTTTATTTCTGACCTGTGTTCTATTATGTGGTCCTTTAACCTCCTTATCGTCTTTCCTACACAGAACGCCATGCATTGTGTACATGTCGCTAAATATACTAAATTTTGTCGTATTACAGTTTGCTTTACAGTGAAAACTAAACTTTTCCTTAGTAACAGGATGTTGAAAGCATTCATTTGATTCAAGGATATCTATGCAACATGTACAATTGTGGCATTTGTATGTTCCCACTCTACTTTGTAACATCACTTCCTCATTCTTAAAATCTTTGTAACACAGCATCTGTTTAAGTGTCTGATGGTTTCTATATGCAAATCTGGGTTTCAGACCTATCAAATCTTTTACCTCTGGCATTGCCATTAGTATTATCCAATTTTTTTCTATAATTTTACATACTTCCTTCGTATTCCCGTTATAGGTAGTTGCATACACTTTTGTGAATTTGGTTTTATATCACTGGGAAAAACAGTATGTGTTAAGTGATATTAATAAGCTTAATAATAATGTGAAATGTTATTGTAGATTTGTGGATGACTGTTTTTTTGTTTGGACTGGGACATCTGCAGAATTGGAAAGTTATCTTACATATTTAAACAATACCACCAATTTTTTGAAATTTAAGATGAACTCTTCATCCCAGAATATAGTGTTTCTAGATGTAAATTTGTATAGGAAACAAGATAAGGTAGAAACTATGGTGTACAAGAAAGAAGTACATGCGGCCAGGTATTTAAAAAGGAGTAGTATGCATGCTCCGCATACATTTAAGGGAATTCTTAAATCACAGTTAATAAGAGTCAGTAGATTAAATATAGAAGACAATAATTTTATAGATCAAGCTAATGGAACGAAGGAAGAATTTATAAAGAATGGTTATCCGTTACAGAGTATAAATAGTATATACAATGAGGTACTTTTAGGAAGGAAAGATAGATATAGACCCACTTTTGGCAGTATTAGTTTAGAGTCAACACAGGAAATGGCCTTACAAAGAACAAGTAAAAATAATAGTATTGTGAGATATGCAACTACCTATAACGGGAATACAAAGGAAGTATGTAAAATTATAGAAAAAAAATTGGATAATACTAATGGCAATGCCAGAGGTAAAAGATTTGATAGGTCTGAAACCCAGATTTGCATATAGAAACCATCAGACACTTAAACAGATGTTGTGTTACAAAGATTTTAAGAATGAGGAAGTGATGTTACAAAGTAGAGTGGGAACATACAAATGCCACAATTGTACATGTTGCATAGATATCCTTGAATCAAATGAATGCTTTCAACATCCTGTTACTAAGGAAAAGTTTAGTTTTCACTGTAAAGCAAACTGTAATACGACAAAATTAGTATATTTAGTGACATGTACACAATGCATGGCGTTCTGTGTAGGAAAGACGATAAGGAGGTTAAAGGACCGCATAATAGAACACAGGTCAGAAATAAAAAGGAAAGTACAGACAAATGGTTTGTATAGACACATTATGGAGTTTCAGACGCATAAATTTAAATTTAGGTGCATAAATATGTTGAATATAGGGTTAAGAGGGGGTGATTTAAATAATATTTTAGAATTAAGAGAATATGAATGGATAGTAAAACTGCAAGCCAATGTACCACCAGGCTTGAATAGTAGTGTTAGTTTGAAACCTGTATTGATAAAAAGGCAGAGAGAAATTATATGATGAATTATTATATTCACATTTGAATTTTTAATATTTTAGTATTATAAACTTCCAACATTATTGTTGATTTTATATTTCATAAAGTTAGTAGTAACTAGTTATAAATAGTACATTATTTGAACATGTTGAAAAGTATATATATATATATATATATATATATATATATATGTATATTTGTGTATAATTTAAGTATTAATTGATGCAAAAGTGTATGTGTAATGTGTATGGCTGGCTTGATCATGTGACTTTAATTTTACCTCTATTTAAATGTGATGAATTTGATAGTTTTATGTGCTGATGAAGGGTGGATAGCCCGAAAGCTTCTGATTAAATTTTAACGTCTTTGGTGACTTCTGAGTGATTTCTGAAGTGTTTTTATCTGACCCTAACCTAAACATAACGGCTGATAATGGCACTCATGCCATCATGGGGTGTCCTATAACCTCCCCTGATGTGTGGATGTGCCCATATGCATGACCCGTGAATACTACTTTTACCACTTTGGGATTAAGAAGACCACACCCTCTACGTCGACAGCAGCATACAAACACACACAGACACACACACACGCGCGTGCACCAGCAACATACACAAGCCGAACATGTACAACAACACTTTTTGTGGTAAGGCACCCCAGAAGACAAATGCCTTAGAAGCCTGATCTGCAGTAACATCTTTTTAAGTAAAAACCCATCACAGACTACTGTATGTCTGAAACTGCATGCATTTTCTGTTATTCAGTTTTTTTGAGGTTTGTATTACATTTATTCAACATATTTTACACCCCTCCCATTAGCCATATTGTTAACTAGACAAACATATGCATAGATATATTGCATAAATTACTTTAAATCACGTTTCCCTGTCTCATCTATGAATGTCCCCCTTAAACTGTAGAATAAGTGGTGCCTCCTTCTAAATATTTAATATGGGTATCTATATCTGTAATAACCACTAATGCATATCATTTTTCTATCCTACAGTAACATTTAAGACAATTACTTCTGATTATCAAATGTGACCACATCAAGTTGTTTTCAATAACCACAAAAATAACTACTTCCCAAACAGTGGCTCTTTGTATTTTATTAGGCATACTTTTAGATTTCATTCTTGTCTTTTTTACTTTTAGTTTATTTTGGAACCTCTATTTTATGACATAATGCTAACGAAACAACTGGTTTGAACTGGTGTTGTCATGATCTCTATATTCCATTTTGTTATCCAAAAATATATTTTCTTTAATTCATAATCATCACCCTCTAAACTCCTTCATTTAGCTTATGTTTGCTTATGCAGGATATTTACAATCATAGCCAAATGCTACTAATGATTGAGCTCAACCATTTTTGTATTTTATCAACACTCAATAGTAAGAAGCTCTCACTTCTGCAACACTCTCAAAAGATATTTTAAATCAGTGACACATGACACTTATTTTCCAGAACTCACAAATATTTCTATATATCTTCACCTCATGTCTGTGAGATATAAGCTCGACCTCTGCCAAATAGATATATTCTCACCTTTCAAACATTTCTATCCAATCTTCAATTTAATGAAACTAAGCAAGGTTTGTGTATCACTATCCAAATACTTCACTAGCTTTACTACTACTACTACAACTACAGTCTGGTGAGCACCTCTTACATTTTTATTTTTTTCATCTGTTATTTCAAAACATTCCAGTGGTGAACAAAACGGACTGTCCTGTTATCCCTCTAATTTTGGCACTAAAGTTTCCTAACCTGAACTGACAATAATGACATCAATGCCATTCCTAAATTATCATTTACAGCATCCTCTCTTAAAGGAATCCAAGCATAAAGAGTTTCATGGTGGAATATTCTTTTTTCTATAAAATCATCACTGTCTTTTATTCCACAAAAGCAGGAGATAAATAAAAGACTGGGAGTGATAAGGGGAAAAAAATGAATAGAGCTCATTCAAATTACTGTAACTCAGCCTCATTCAGACAAACATACAGACACACAAATATACACACAAACTTCACAAATGTTATACATTAAAAAATTATCTATGTCTAACTTACTAAAGCTTAAAGATGTTTCAAAAAATATCATAGACATTCTCACCCAAACTTATAACAACCTAAAAGTAATAGATATAACTTACGACATTCAATGGCAAGCTACAAAAGCCACTGTTAGGGGTATATTAATTCAAAAAGCTGCTTTCTATAAAAAAATTAAACAAAGAAAAAGTCATATTAATAGAATCAAAATTAAAAAATTTAGAGTCAGAACTGCAATTAAATTATTCACCAGTACTTGAACGTCAAATGGTTACACTACAAGGACAACTACGTGAAATTCAAACACAACAGTACTCAATCTATGAAATTAAACTCCTCCGCAAATATACCAAATGGGCTCAATCACCCTCAAAAGCACTGGCAAGAATCATAAACATTAAAAATCCTCCTACCAAAATAAAGAAACTAAATTACAATAACAAATCTTTAGAGACGGATGAAGAGATCATAGCGGCTTTTGAAGAGATGTACCAAAAATTATATGGCTCCCATGACCAGTTTAATGAGTCATTATTTCATTAATTTACCAAAGTGTTACAATTTCCAGTACTGAATGAGGCACAAATAAATAATCTTAAAGCTACCTTAAGTGTAGAAGAAATCATTGCTGCTGTAAATAAGTTGAAACCAGGTAAATCACCAGGGCCTGATGGTTATGTGGTGGAATTTTACAAGACTTTCAATTAACAGTTAGCTCCAATACTACTGAAAGTATACAGATATATAATAAAGTATGGTACCAAAGACCTGTATATCAATAACTCAAAAACTATATTTATACCAAAACCCAAATCTGATGCATCAAACCCAAACAACTACAGGCCGATAGTACTCATAAATATTGATATTAAAATAATTTCTACAATACTAGCTAGTAGAATCAAACAAATCCTACCTCGCATTATATCTTCTGAGCAAATAGGCTTTATGAACAACAGACAAATATATGACAACCCACTTACTATTGATTCAATCATTAATTTAAAAGCGAATGATAAATGCAACCACAGCTTTTGAAAGAGTACATTTTGATTTATTAAATATACTCAAAAAATTTAGTATTCTTGAGGACTATATAAACATGGATAGGGCTCTATACAAAAATGCCACGACAACACTATAGATAAAAAGCAATCAAATCCTATTCAAATAGTGAACGCTACAAGGCAAGGATGCCCACTATCACTTTACCTGTTCAATATATACATAGAACCTCTGCTGCTTAAAATATCACAAAGAACTTACCACTTTATTATGAATATTTCCAAAGTCCCAATAAAGTATACAGCTTTTGCTGACAATCTTAACATTTATTTCAAATTCCCTAATACTGATTTGAATAAGATACTAAACTCCATTGAAAAATTCTCAAAAATATCTAATTATGCGAGTAACCCTAATAAATCAGTCATATTCCCTCTGAATACTCTAGGACATAAAGAATTCTATTTCCCTGAAACTGAAATTAAAGTCAATTATAATGTCAAATAGCTGGGTATTATGTTCACTCATCCCCCATCTGATATGACTAAAAACAACTTGCTTAAAACCTGGTCTAACATCAGTGAAGACACTAAGAGATGGTTAAACCTCAATTTATCTCCACTAGCTAAGGCAGCCATAGTTAAAATGAATATTCTTCCAAGAATATTGTTTCATTTTAGTGCTATTAACCAAAATATACCAAAAAAATTATTCTCCAAACTTGAAACACTACTAGGAAAGTTTATTTGTCTTCCAGAAAGTACAAGAATAAAATACACTAAATTAACATTACTCAAACAAAAGGGAGCCTAGGCCTACCTGAATTTCAAACATACTACAACATACTAAACTCTAGTCGAATTATACAAATAGCAAATTTTGAACATTCCAACAAAGCATGGTATCCACTATGGATTAAAATATATTACAATCATCTAAACTCAAGCAATTTAAACCCTAGAGCTGTACCCTTTCTAAATTCTAAGACTTTAAAGCATTTTAAGTTTCATCCCATAACAATAAGAAACACAGTAATATTTCAAAAGCTGGTAGCCTCCCTAAATCTTAAAGATACTTTGGTATTGGGGCAGCCAGTACACCTTAATCCTAATATTAAATTAAACAATACTATATTAAACCTGAATCAGTTTTCAAAAATTAAAAATATCACTGTATGGGACCTATACCAGATCAAATGTTTCAGTTAACAATATTAGACAAAAACTTGAAGTAAATAAAAGCTATAATACCATAATCAACCAATTAATATACCTGATCAACACAATTACTATGAATGCCAAAATAGTCAACCAAGACATGCAGCTATCGCAACAAATTATTAACCTGCTACTGTCGAGATCTAAAATGTTATCAAATATGTACAGATTGATAAAAATTAGATATCAAGATGCAATTCTATATCCCAAATTTTGGGAAGAGAAAAATAATAAGATAACTGATGAACAAAAATCTGCTGCTACTGAACTTACTTTGAAATTAACTCCCTTTAAAAAACTAATTTATATTCAAATTATGATCAATAACAATGCATATCACACACCACTTTTTCTTAGTAAAATTAATCCCTCCCACTCCCCTTATTGTACCATATGCTAAAACAGTGTTGCTGACACCCTTCATATTCTTGTAGCTGTAAACATGTTTACAAGCTGTGGTGTTCATTAAGAACCAAGTTAGAAAAAAAGGGATACAGCAAATCTACCCTGTCATGGGAAATGGCAATTTTACATATATTCCCTAATAATTTCTCCTATGAAAATAAATACATCATAGTCACATTGTGCGCAATGATCAAATCATATATGGCCCAAAATTGGTTAGATAGAAGTAAAATCACATGGGAAGAATTTAAAGGAATGGCTATAAAGTACTTAATAGCCAGCAAATTAATTACAAGAAGCCAAAAAAAAAATACTATCTTACTATCAGAAACATTGGAAAACGCGTTTAGAAATTCAAGGACAAAATTGATTTATGAACAAGGGACTTCACCATCAATATTACTTTACATAATTAAGGGAAACTAAATACAATTAGTATAGAAAAGTGTATACCCACAACAGTGTACAGGTAATGGCAAACACATATAAGATGAACATTAAGGTAACAGCAATGTATATATTGTACATAGTTAGTACAAGACAGAATGATTAGTTAGGTAGACTATATTATCTGGTTGCAATGTTTTAATGTCACATTTTCAATATGTTGTATACTATCTTTATGTAAATGTCTGTTTTATAGCTCATTAAGAGCAGCTTGATTATTAGACAATTCTGTATAATTGTTACCCTAACATTGATGATTTATGATTTATGTTATGTATATCGTATTTGGATGAATTAAACTTGATATTCCAAGTACCTTGTATGTATATTTTCTGTGTCATTCTTTTCTTGTATTTAAATCGAAGAGAAATGTAATAAAAATTATATTTGAAAAAAGAAAAAAAAAAAGATCTGCACTACGTGTCACTTAAAAAAAAAAAAAAAAGATCTACGAATAAAATACTCCTTATAACCAGATTACTACAGACAAGGCAGCATCCTAATATGTCAAATGACTTTAAAAATATCATCATTCTTACAGGATGATAATATCACATCATCAACTGTAGTTTGTTTTTATGCTTTAACACAGGTGCAAGCCTACTTTCAGTCAGGTAAATTAAGGACTACGCTTTTCTTATTTTACATTTCATTTTTCATTTCAGGCTAATCTAACTTCTCTTCAAACTACAGCTGCCTTTCAATTCTAGAATTTAACAACTGGGATGATATCATATATTTTGGCCATATTATAACCTTTTAGTGGTATTCACAGAAACATCCCACCACATTTCCACTGTGTACACCTTTATATGTTCTACAGAAAAGAAAACTGACAAAATTAGATATTGCATAATCATAACAGTTCCAAGCTCTTCTCTCAATTCCTTAATCATACTGGGCACTGATAAGATATGAAAAACGTTATGTAAGAGAAGAGTATAGACTTTCATTTATCACCACACTGTACACATTATCAAGCATATATCACCTCTCTGTGTATCACAAATTACTGCAACTCAGCCTCATTCAGACAAACGTATACACACAAACTTTATAAATATTATACATTAAAATACACATGTGAACTCCATGAAACTAGGTCCTCATAAGTCAACCCTCCAAAATTAGAACAAGCAACATTAGACCAATAAAAATAAAATCATAAAAGCATAACTAGCAAAATCGATATGAACTAATAAATCTAACTTCAGGCTAAATGAAAACAAGAATAAACTACAATCCTAACAGACCTTACCTTAACACTCAATACATCTGCAAAATAATACCATATAAGACTAAAACATACATCAAAATTATGGACAAAAATGTCCATCAGATAATCCACTATACACAATGCAAAGCCTTAGTCAAAAGACAAACTAAGCAATTACCTGATCACACTGAGATGAATAGGAATAAGTAATCCAAGGTAAAAATCAAAGCAAAAAAAGTAAATGAAATATCTGGAGGTTTACTTTGTGCAATAAAATTAAATATTATGCACTTTACAATTAATGAACTCATTTTGTAACTCATGGCTTCACCACTCATGTAATCATCCATCCATGCAACCATTTTCCAATAAATTAAATTTATGTATTACCATGTTGCTAGATCAGTGTTGTCTTCTGTCTGTTTCAACCTGTGGATTATTGGATCTGTGGCGAGCTCTCAGAATCTTCAGTGCTGATGCTCCACCTCCTGTTCCATAATGTCCTTCACACCTAACCTCTTCAGATTGAGTTTGCCCTATCACAGCTGTCCTGCGCACACATAATTTCCCTAATGTAAAATAAGGGATAGACCAGAGGGTCTGACAAAGACTTTGGAACAATTTGCAATGTCCACCAGAAGCCACAAATAGCAAAGACAATTTGGAAGGGGAACACAGGGAGGGGATGGCTGAGATGAATAGAAGATGACAATGATCTAGTGTTATGGTAAGTACATAACTTTAGTATCTGTTGTTGTCTTTTCTGGCCGTCTCAACCTGTGAGATAGAGTCTCCAGCCAGACAGTTGGGTGGTATCAGGACATAACATTTTACAAGACTGTGGAACCAAAACACATTCTAGATCTGGACTGAATATCTGGTTTATAAAGCGAGGCTAAAGTGTGAATGTTTGACCAGGTAGCCCTTGCATAAATATCATCCAAAGGACTGCAGCTAAAAAAAGCTGTTGGAAGTAGCTACTGCCCTAGCACAGTAGGCCTTTGTTTGTGGTGTAAACTTTGGCTCTAGATGACTGTCACTGTTGAAGTGACACCTGACCCCATGTGCAAAATGGGAAAAAGCGGTTGAAGATGGATGGATGCAATCGGAAAGCATCTGGACAAAGTCACTTTGGAGACTGGTTTTCCAAGCTTAGCATTAGAAAAGGAAACAAACTGCTCTGCTTTATTGATATGTTTGTTCATGCCCACCTAGCATCCTAACTGGCAAGGGAGGTCTAAACACTGAAACATACAGTCACTTTTGTTAGTAAAATTAGGAAAGAAAATTAGTAACTGAACTGACTGGTTTAAATTAGAAGCAGAGGCCACCTTAAAAAGAAGGAAGGAAGGAAGGGTGGGTTGACCTGCAAGGAAAATCTGTCGCTGTGGAAAATAAGGTAAGGTGGTATGTGAGGCAAAGCCTGAAGCATGGAAACTCTCCTTGCAGAAATTACTGACCAGGAACAGCATTTTCTGTGAGAAAAACTTTAAATCTATAGAGGCAGGTGGTTCAAAAAGGGCATTAGACAAGTCTTGGGAGGAGAAAGGACAGATACCACAAGAAAAATGGGATCTCTCACTGAAGGTCTGATCAAAAAGGTACCCTTCAAAAAAGGCTTTGGACAGTCTTACAGAATCAAATGAAAGCTGGTCATGACCGACGTGAAAGTCTGAGATGACCCATCAAGTGGACCTTGATGGTAGAATAGCTAGAACCAGACTGAATTAGGCCAGACATTAAATCTAAAATTGCATCTACAGGAGCTGACTAGGGATCAGGGCCCATGGGAATATACGAGATAGAAAATCCTCTCCACTTACTATCATACACCCTTCTGGTAGAGGGGTTCTGAAAAGAAGACAGAATATGCACTATTTTTGGAAGCTTGAGATCTCTGGCCATCACTGAAATTGGAGGAACCAAGTGGTCAGTCTGAAAGATTAAAAATTTGGGTGGGGCTGACTCAAAGGATGGTATATTAGATCTGGCACAAGGTCCAAAACCCAAGGAGGGTATTTAAGATAAGGCCACAGAAAGCGCAGCCAAACATGTCTGGGCCAGAAGGCAGTTATGAGGATTACCACTGCTTCACAATGAGCTGCTTTCTGCAGAAAATTGATTATCAAGCAGGTTGGGGGTAAGCATATAGAAGACCGGGGGACCAAGCATGCAGTAGAGCAACCCTCAGTAATGTCCCTTGGGAGGGATCAGAGCAAAGTAGCTGCTGCATTGGGTGTTGAAGGGTGTCATAATAATGTCACAGCAAGGCTGTACCCAAAGGCTGAAAATCTAAGTAGCCACTGCTAGACTAAAGGACTACTTGTAAGGCATCAAAATGCTCCTACTGAGATTGGTCACTAGAATGTTGGACCTCTCTGGTATATGTTTTGCTATCAGAAAGCACTAAGAGAACACTGTCCATTGTCACACTTTCATAGCCTCTCAATACAGGGCATAAGATCAGGTTCCTCCTTGTTTGTTTATGCACCAAATAACAGCCATGTTATCTAGAATGCAGCCGTCAAGCAAACTTTCAGTAGTGCAGGAAAGGCTTGTCAAAGAAAAGACCTGTGAAGCACTGATTTTGTGGACCACTCCTCCCTCTTAGGAGGCAGTCCTTAAAGGACTGTAATGCTAGGAGGACAGCTATCATGTCCAATACACTGATGTGCAGATGAGCCTCTGAGATGGACCCCTGGTCCAGCCACTGATCTAGCTGGGTCTGGAGTCGAGACCAGAACTGAGCTGTTCAGAGCCACAGCATCCAGTGGTAGGGATGGATTTTACATCCTCAAGAGTAAAACCTTACCTCAGACCCTGGACTCTGCCCCCCACATTTCTAGGATGCACTCAACTATGAGAATACTACTGTCGAGTACATCAAGGAAGAGGTCGATGTCGACAGCAGCCTGACTGTTGCCACTGAAAAATGGGTGATATGGGTCTATGTCAAAACTATGGTCACTGGCAGTGAAACATGGGCAGGAGGAGGAATAACAAGTGTCAAGGCTGAAGGAAAAGGACCTCCTATCCTTTGGGCTGAGGGAAGGCGGATGATCCCCATGGCTATCTAGGACTTCAGAAACGTTAGCATGGGCTACCATTTGGGACTTCAGAAAGGTTTGCTTGAGCTGATCCAAGTCAGATTCTTTATCACTACTGGAGAGCCTCATTGACCTTGAGGAAGTAATCCAGCTTACCAAGGCAAAGGCTGAATAATCTCTTGAGTCCAAAAGAGTGAAGCCAGGACCTGATGACGGGAAGGCTCCAGAGAAAAGTCTTGATCTGTATTGATTGGGACAAATGGCGAATGGAGCCAACCTGCAACTTTAGCAGCTGGCAGCCAGGGACTTGGAATATTCAGCATCAGTGACTCAGTCAGATCCAAAGCTGGAGTCAACACAGACGGGGACTGGTAGCTGAAGGCTTCCAGTTCTTGATATATACTGAAAGCTGAATGAGCAGATGGTCTTGGGACCTTCAGATCCAGGTGACCTTTGACATGAAAATCCGAAAAACATTTCTGAACTTCCTTCTCCTTTTGTTTTGCCATCTCTTTTTCCTCAAATCATTCTTCTTACTTGTTTTTTTTTCCATCCTATACTTCTATCATTATCCTTCTCTTTTTGTCATTTACAGACTTCTTTGAGGGAGAAGGAGACACGTCAGCCTGGGCAGGGGCAGAAGAAGTGGGAAACAAGCCCCTTAAAAGCAACAGTGCCCTATGATCAACCAGACGCCTGGCTCCAAAGGCCGCACAGGCTTGGCAATCTGTGTCAAAGTGTGCAACACCAAAACAGTAAACACAATTGTCATGAGAGTCTTAGAGGGACAACTTGTACCCACACCACAAACACTTTTTAAAGCCTGAAACTTTGTCCATATTATATATCACGCAATAGTAATACTAAACAGAAGAAAAATCAAGGACAACTTCACACTAATAAGTGTAAATTGAAAGATATATCTCTATGCAAATAACTCTTATCCTAGTATAACTTTTCTGTAACAATGAAGCGTAAACAATAAACAACAAAAGGTTGGCTGAGAGAGAAAAAAAACAAACAGCTAGACTCGTATCAGAAAACGGTGGCAAACAGCACTATCAAGATCAGGCACACACAAATGAGCACACACACTTGCTTGTGATGCAACTAGCTTCAACGACAGAGAAAACTATCTCTGAGAACCCAAAACTACTAGGAGAGGAGGAAAACAGAACAACGATAAATGCAAAAGGACTTAGCTGGCAGACCGTCATATGGAATGTATTTGACCCTGGAACTGGCAAACGAGATTTGAGGAGGTTTAGGTGTGTATGGCATTATGGGAGAAAAGGTAGAGCTTCAGAACTGAAGTTTCTGAGATGCTGGCCTTGGATCTGATCAGATCAAATAACCCACAGATTGAGGACGATGGAAAAGACAAATCAAATACTACTTTACTCTTTTCAGGGTCATGGAAATGCTGCAGCCCATTCTAGAAACGAATAGGAGTAAGGCTTTAAAACTCGTTCTGGACAGGGTACCAGTCTATCACAGAACACACACACACACACACACACACACACACACACACACACACACACACACACACACACAGGCAATTTTTAGCTTGCCAATTAACCTACTGTACGTCTTTGGGAAGAGGGGAAAAAAACAAATCCTTCAGAGAAAAATGAGCATTTGAAAGCAACTCCCCTTTTCTATAACTGTGCAGGGACAGCGTACTGTAACTGGCTGATTTTACTGAATGTTAAAGAAACAACAGATGTACTAAATGTAAAGATGAGGTGAACAGTAAATATTTTCATCACAATATCTGAAGTACACCCTGAGTAATAAGTGCAGCTGTGGAAATAACTATCATATATGCCTTTAAAGCCTTCTTTCACTTACACATGTACAAGAGCATTAAAAACTGAATCTCATGACTTGTCAGTGCTAATAATTCCTTCTGTGTAAAACACACTGAAGCACAAGTACGTCCATAAACTGACTGCTCCATCAACAAATCCAAAACATTTCCGGCATGATTTTACTTCTACAGCCACCCTTTGTTCGCACCAGCTTCTCCCTTCCCATATTTACTTAAATTAATCCACATTTGTTTTTCACCTCTGTCAATAATATTTGCTCATTGTTTCAGTTGTCTGCCGGACTACGTACTTTCTTTGATTATTTCATGTTTGTACATTTATGTATTTATTTATATCTGTTTGCTGTGGTAGTGCACTGATCAGTGTTGACCAAATTCAGGCCAAGCCTGGGTGAAATACAAAACATTTCACAAACAAAAAAAAACACAGAAATGTAAGCAATAACAGCGTAGTTCAGACTAGTCACATAGAAAAACTGTATATATACACTCTAGTGAACAAGCAGAGTGTAATGTGCAACATTAGTTTGACAATGTGTAGGTACCGGAGAGGACAGGTATGTTCAGTGCTGTGCAGTTTGGTATAAGGTGTAATGGAACTCAGTTATATTTATGTGGCATATGTTTACCGGGAAAGTCTGAATGGGTCATAAAGTAACTATTTTCAGCAGAGATCTGGGGAGAAAAACTTCGGATACATACAGTTAAATCATTGGTTTTAACAGAATGAAAGAAAAAAAACAACTAAACTGATATAATGGAAGCATAACACTGAATCACAATTTACATATAGGTGAAACATTATAATAAGAGAAACACATGATTTATATAACATGGAAAACAAACAACAGGATATACAAGAATGGGCTGGGAATACAACATGTTCATAGTCTGCTGACATACATGAGGAGAAAATGCTTGAGGTCATAAGATATTAGAACATAACTGTATCGATCAAATGGTAGGGAATTAAAGTAAAGGAAGGTAGGGGTAAGGTAGTAGAAGAGATGGGAAGAATAGAGGAAGAAAAGGTATGAGAGTAAGTGTAAAGGAAGGGATGGGAAGAAAAGAGGTACATAAAGGATAACAGTACTTCAGCCAGGATTACTGTAGGAGCAAATCCATGCTTTGGCTAAGTAGTCGTTTAGAGAACATTTGAAGGAATGCAGCTAAAATAGTCTTGACAGCTAAGGGAATGGAGTTCCATAATCTTGCAACAGAGCAGGAGTAAAGGCTTAAACCCGGGGCTTTGTTGGATTTATAGATTGAGAAGAGATGTTTACTTTCAGATCTCACATGTCTATTAGGGAGATAAATGTTTATTAATGGACTAAGAGCAGTTTTGCTTTATTTATTTATTTTTTTGTGTGACTTTTTTCCCCCTGGACTGTGACTGCAAATAAGTTATTCTGATCAGTGTACTACCACGGCAAACAAATTTAAATTAAATAAAATTAAACTAAATTAAATTATCAAGTTAATGAAACCAAGAAAAGACACTCAGCCAAATCCTGTTCCATAAGCACCACCTCTACTCGGGTAGCCACTCAAAGTTGTGACTTCAGAAAATACTGCAACCCCACACTAAGCACATCAATGCCACATAATTATCTCATAAGAACTGACAACTCTACCTCTGTCAAACTAACCAGTCAGCACAACCTGTGCTTAGAAACTCCTTAAGAAAATTATCCCTGGATCTCCAGCATCAATAAAAGCTTCCTCCTCCCCCTTACATGAAAACAGCTGCAGAAGTCATAGCATATTCAACAACTAAAATCATGACTTTGATCAATGAAGGAATCAGAGCTTTGAAAATTCATATTATAATACCACTACATAAAGGGGAATCTGAAAAAAAGGCTGTTATAACTTTCAACTCATCACATTTCTATCCTAATGGAAAAATGCATTCATAAACAACCATTTCATTGTATGACACACCATAATAAACTCTCATCTCCCCAGCATGGATTTTGAACAAATCATGGAAATTAAACAGCAACCTAACAAAATTCAAAAGAAGTAAGCTTGGATTAGGGGAGTAAGCAGAATTTTAAAAATGTGCCAACACATTATACTCCGAAAACATATCAAGACAGACTAGTTTATTCCAAGTGGATTAAATGAATAAAAGAAAACTAAGAAAAAGAGAAAGAACTGCTAAAAACAGAAATATACTATACTCTGCAGTTTAACACACTAATCTGAAAGGGGTAAAATAAAAAGTTAAGGCGTAGCAAGAGGTGTGCGAGTTTAGTTGTTTTGTGAAAATATAAATCTTTATATGCAAAAACACACTAAAGATGCTTACAATCCATCTATAGACACACATAAAATGCTAAAAGGTATGCTACAAAATTATGATGTATTTCATTCTTGCACTTACCTTAGAGCAGATCTCATGCAGACTTGTTGCAATGGCTTTTGCTGGTGTGTCACATCGGAACACATGACATTTTAAAATTCGAGTGTCTCGGTCTCTTGCAACATATGCAAAGTCCCTAAAGACAGCAAAGAAACAAAAATATGAATATCTCAACGCATGCTAGAAAAAAGGACACATTTAAATTGATAGTTAAAGAAATTAAACAATTTGTTGTTATCCTATGTTGCATTCAAACACTGCATTATCTTCTCAAATACGCATTCCCATCATTCTGATGAAAACAAAGCATGTTCCACGGAGTCATGACATGGCAAAACAAAAACTTATACATTCCCAACCACTGTTGTGTCTTCCTTACATAAGAGAATTACATTTTTGCTGGAAAAAAATAATTATGTTAGAACTTAACTAGAGTTTCTGAGGCTAGTCCTGTCATCAGATCATATTGCTGGAACTCTGACCATCAGACAACATGACTCCAAAAAATAATTTGTGCAAACCACAAACAAAACGAACAAAACTGTTGAATATAAATCCAAAGAACCAGAAATACAGGACATCAAATAGAAGATTTAAAACAACCATCCGTTTATTATAACAAATAGTGTGACAGTTTAAGCGCTTTCATCTCATAATAGAGACTTCTTCTTCTGAAGAAGTCTCTGTTATGAGATGAAAGCGCTTAAACTGTCACACTATTTGTTATAATAAACGGATGGTTGTTTTAAATCTTCTATTTGATGTCCTGGGTTCCTGGTTCATTGGATTTATATCCAAAAAATAATTTCTCAGAAACCCATTGAGCGGTGCTCCTGCTGCACAACAGATTAATACAGATTTGCTAAAGCCTCAGGCTCTTATGTGCACTTCCCGAATTCAAGGACAATGATGACAGAAGCAAGACCTATAAATGTGTATGGAATAAAGTGAAATGATAAAGAAGCTCCAGTGGGGAACATGCAAACAAAAAGTACCTCATAAAGCAGATTTCCCATTGCAAAACTACAGGAACTACATTTTTGTATAGTAACATTACTTTATTCTGAGACTTTTTTTAACCAGGTCAAGTATGGAATAAGCCACAAGCATAGCCTCCAACCAAAGCCATTAAGCTATTAAACTATTAGGAGTAGACTGGATGTTCAGTGATTCCAAAAAAGGAAGCTGCAAAAAAGTTAAGTCATGTTCTTCTGTAAGTGCAAATGTCATAAGTACTATAACTGAAACTGCAACTGCAGAATGTTAATGTAGAGGTATTAAAATGTCTATTGCTAATTCCAGTCACAGATTTCAGCAGGTTCAAAACCTCCTTAGAAGCTCCACACCACTTCTTCTGTAACCATACCACCTCAACAGGGAAAAAATGGTTTAATTGGAGAGAAGGGTCATGATTTTAACCCTCTTATGTACTCAATAGTTTTTTATAATGTTGAGATTTATATATTCACTAATAAATATTAGAAGTTTCAGACCAGAAATGGTGCCTTTACTGAACAAATTAATCAACATCTATAGGTTCATAGGTAGGTACTAGGCTATCTGCCCCAAGGCATTTATAAGCCTAGCCAGAGTGTGTCATTTATTAATTAACTGATCCTCTGTCGAGCAGAGCCAATGAAGTGATCCCAGGGGTGCAGTTTCTGTTACCCATCCACTCGTCAAGGTTTCTCTTGAAGAGTGTTAGTGAGGGGCTCTGCCTGATGTAATTTGGAATTTTGTTCCAAAGCATGGGGAGTCTCTGTGACAGGAATCTATTCCTCCAACATGTTCTATTTATTGTTGTGGCAAGGTTTAGCTCACTAGAGTGACTTGGATTTCTTTATGTGGAGCATGTCCATCAATTCTGATTTGGACATGGCTTTGTAAGTCAGGCAGAGATCACCTCTGAGTAAGCGATATGCCACTGAGTACAGCCGGAGTTTTTTCAGTCGGGCTTCATAGGACATATACTTGAGACCAGTAATCCTCTTGGTGAGGTACTTTTGTGGTCTTTCCAGCTGTTGGAAGTGTCTTGTGAGGTGCATTCCAAATGGGGCACTGTACTCTATGACGGGTCTAATGAGTGACGAGTAGAGGGGCACTATTTATTTCTAGATGCGAACCCTTTAGTAATTAGATGGGCCACATAGAAGGATTTCCTAACTACTTTGGCAATATGATTGTCAAAACAGAGATTACTATCTACCTGGGTCCCCAGCTCTCTTATTACCTCGTTTGTATTAACGGGACTGCCACCTATGTGGTAATTCATGGGTGTTTTGTTTTTCCCAAATGGGATGACTATGCATTTTTTGGCATTTAGCTTGAGGCCATGACTTTGACATCAGGTGTCCATCTCAGTAAGGCCCTTTTGGAGGATGTCCGTGTCAGCCAAAAAGTCAATTATGGCTCCCATTTTGCAGTCATCGATGAACTTGGTTAGCCATATTCCTCCTGTGTTTGCCTGTACTTCTGAGAAGTATATGTGGAAACAGTAGGGGTCCCAGGACCGAGCCTTGCGGGACACCACTTGTGACTGGTTTAGTCTCGGACCTGGAGCCCGCTATTCTTACTGTGTGAGTTCTGTCTGTAAGCCAGATGGCAACCCATCTCATGATGTAGGGGTTTATGTTCAGGCTGGTGAGTTTTTCTATAATACCCGAGTGGGGAATGGTGTTGAAAACCTTGGTGAGGTCAAGGTAGGCTGTGTGAACCACATTTCTCTCGTCTATGGCCTTGGTGACTGTCTCGAAGAAGTCAACCAGGTTTAGTAGGCCTGATCTGCCCTTAACAAAGCCAAACTGGGTCGGGTCAAGTGTTTGGAGGTTCCCAATGTCTTTGTTAATGAGTTCCATGATGATGCGCTCTATAGCCTTGCAGACCAGGTTAGTCAGGCTTATGGGGCGATAGTTACCAGGGTCAGCTGTGGTCCCTTCTTTGTGGAGAGGAATAACCATTGCTGTGCACCATTCTATGGGCATGTAGCCTGTGGAGAGGCTGAGGTTGAACAGCGTGTTTAGGTGGGAGGTTAGTTCATTCTGTAGTTCATGTAAGACGCAGCCTGGTACACCATCTGGTCCCATTGACGCTGTGTTTTTGGCTTTTGAAGGGGCTGTTTTCACCTGTGCGTCTGTGATTTTTGGGACACTACACTTTTCCGGTATTGTTGTGGGCCCTTTTGTAGGTGAGAGGGGGGGGGAGTTTGCACTGAATCTGTCTGCCAGGATGTTGGCAATATCAGTAGGTTCAGTATATTTTGTGCTATTTTGCACTAGTTCAGTGCATATCTGCGAGTTGCCACTTAGATTCTTAACAAAGCTAAAGAAGGCTTTGTGGTTATCTTTTGAATCCTTAGCTATTTTTCTTTCAAAGTTAGCCTTGGAAGATTTCATGAGGGACCTCAGTTTCTTACTGATACTGATCAGGGATGTCTTTCCTTCTTGGGATTTGCTTTTTTTCTGAACTAGTTTCCTCCTTCTATTGTATAGCCTGCTTATTGCAGGGGTCCACCAAACTGGTTTCCTTCTCTTAGAGGAGTGAGTCTTGGTTTTGATAGGGATGGCATGATCCAAGCATCCTTGTAGGTGCTCATAGAGTGCATTTGTAAAGGTTTCTGCATCTTGGGCAGTGTTATCCTTTAGCGTGAGGGCTGTGAAACTTACTACCTCTGTCTTAAGTATGGTGAAGGTTGCTTTAGAAAAGTTTTTTTACTGTGGTTTACTTATTTGGGGGTGGGGGTGGGGTGTGGACATCCAGACTGATAAGTTTATGGTCTGATCTAACCAGTGACGGGTCGACTTCCAGTGTGGAACACCTGTCGCCCATGTTGGTGATGACCAGGTCCAATATGTTTTCACCTCTGGTAGGGGAGTTTACCAGCTGATCCAGGGCATTTGAATTGATGAATTCCAGGAAGCGCTGGGCCTTGGAATTTGTACTCGAGAAGTTTTTTCAGTGAATGGTAGGGTAATTGAAATCGCCCAATATCAGGGTGTTTTGTAGGACCTTCATGTTTTCCAGTGTCTCCAGAAAGGTGGAGTGGTGGTCCTGGGTCATGGAGGGTGATCTGTAGCAGGCCACAATTTGCATTGCAGATTTGTCCGATGTTAGTTGCACATGGATGATCTCAGAGGTATCATGCTGCGCCACCAACCTGGAGGTGTAGGTATCCCTGATGAATATGGATACACCCCCTCCTTTTGTGTTTTGGTCTGTGTTCTGTGGCCGAAATGTGTGGTATGAGTTGTAGCCCGGTAGTGCTGGGGTGTTCTCTGGAGCCTTGAACCAGGTTTCAGTTACTACACAGATGTCGACGTGCTCCATACCGAGGAGTGCTTCGAGCGCATGCATTTTGAGATTTAAACTCCTGGCGTTGAGTAGCATAACCCTCAGTTTTTTGTTAATTGTGCTGTTTACAGAGGTTGGCTTGACTTTTGAGCCTTGCCTAAAAAAGGCACTATGGGGGCAGCAAGAGTCTTGGCCAGTATTCGAAAGCTTAGGGGTGACAGGTGCAATCCATCTCTTGCAAAACAATGCGGCTTGTCGAGCATGTCGTCCCAGGCTGACAGACACTGGATCCCCTTTGAATGACACCAGAACCTTAGCCAATTGTTGAAATTGATCATTTTTTCTTTATACTGAGGTATCATTCTTGGGTGAGGGCAGGATGCTACTCAGGGTCATGGTCATACCAGCCTGGGCTACATGATCAGAGAGCTCCTCCATGTCTCTTTTCATGTAGTCCAGGGAGGTACATCTGAGGTAATTCACACCAACATGAACAATGACAGAGTCATATTTGCACTTGTTCTGGAGTGACCTGAGTGCTTGTGTTATGTGGCGGATTCTGGCTTCCGACAGGCAGCTAACAGTAACCTTCTGCTTGTCCAGCTTAGTGAGTGGGACGTCAGTGTGCCTGACTATAGAGTAACCTATTACTAGTGTGTTAGGTATGTTACTTCGCCTTAAGGGCTGTGATTGTGCGGCATACTGATTTTGCGTTTTATGTGTTGTCTGGTTTGAGATGGGAAGTGCAGGTTGGGTGTCTGCTTTGGAGGTCTCTGATGCTTTTGCAGGTTTTTATTTAGAGCCTCCGAGTATGATTCTGTGTATTTTTTGCCAGTGCTGTTTTAGTAGGTCTATGTGCGGCTGGAGTTGTGGGGCAAGTGTTAACCTTCTCCTCTTGACCGTCTGTCCCAGTCTTGGGTGGAGACAGCTTAGCTTCCAGTTTGGCTGTATAGTTGCATCTCTTGCATATGTTAGTGTTTTGTGGTAGGAGGAGAGGGCTGTCTGTGTACATGAGGCAGTTGTAACATTGCCTCAGGATACCCAGATTCACCAGCTGGACTGGAGAGTGCACCTGAAGTTGCCCTTTGGTCATGCCTGAATAGTAGGGTGAGCTGCTTAGTCGCTTGGTTGGTGAGGGGTGAATAAAGAGCCTTGCCCTGCTGGGCAATCAGTGTCAGGGTATATTACTGCTTGCTATTAGGTCTGAGCAAGTGCTGGGCTGTAAGATGCTTTTTGAGTGCTTAGGTTGAGAGTTGGACTAGTTTCAAGGGAAAAACTGAAGAGGAGACTTAGTGGAGCCGGGAATAATTTAACCATAGCTAACCGGCACTGCCCGGTGCGCAAAACCGTGCAAACGCGGTTTTTATAGTAGGGAAATGAAAGATATAGAAATTAGCTCAAAATGGCTATTAAACTACTAACTTCTGGGCTGGAACCACTCCTCCAGGGACAGATAGGTTTCTCAAAGCTCCCCTCTCTCACAGGTGAACACAGAAACTTCCTTCTATCCAAGTAAGGTATGGGCAACTCAGAAACTAGTATCACAGCCCTGAATTCAGCACCAGCCTAAAAACTGCACTATACTTGCTTAGAAAGGCAGGAAACAAGGATTTTTTTTTTTTTTTGAAAAGATATACAATAAAAAACACACTTAAAACAGCTTTAAACGACTACAAACAATCAGAAAAGGCTATCACACTTTAGTGTGTAGCCTACAACAGTTAAACAAATTGTTTAAACAAAAAAACAACTTTTCAAAAGGGCAGGCAGTCAAATAAGTACAATATGTGAAAAAAAACAAGCTTTTAAATCACAATAAATGCTGGAAAATCTGTGTTTAGGCAGAAAACAGTTAAGTACAGCAAGAAAGTACAGAAAACTGATACTTAATCACTGCAAAGTCTCTCTCCTAAGCTAGAAGGCTTGTATCAGTTTAAGGCTTTCTAGTGCTACCAGTAGGTTAGTTACAGGAAAGATGGGAAACAAGCGCAGATGTGGTCTTTTAAACCAGAAAGTTGAAAGAGACGGACAAACTGTCCAAATGGTCAATAAACTACAATTTCTGGGCCAAGAACCTCTCCTCTCGTGGTAGACAGGCTACCTAGTGCTTACCACTCCCACTAATAAGCTAGAAGGCTTTCCGCCAACACAGAAAGGCTTGCTGGGCTCAGAAGCTTACCAACAGTCCTGGATACAGCAACTCTGTATCTGGACTAGGCTAGCTACAGGAAAGGTGGGAAACAAGTGCAAGTGCGGCTTTTAAACCAGAACGTTGAAAGAGATGGAAAGAAAAACTGCCCAAACGGCCAATAGCTACAATTTCTGGGCCAGGAACCACTCCTCTTGTGGTAGATAGGCTACCTAATCCTTATCACTCCCACTGATAAGCTAGAAGGCTTCCCTCCAACACAGAAAGGCTTGGGGGGCTCAGAAGCTTACAAAGAGTCCTGGAATACAGCAAATCTGTACCTGGACTAGACTAGTTACAGGAAAGGTGGGGAACAAGTACAAATGTAGGCTTTTAAGCCAGCAAGTTGAAAGAGATGGGAAACTGCCCAAACGGCCAAATAAACTGCAATTTCTGGGCCAAAACTCACACTTTCCATGGAGGATAGGCTACCTAGTGCTTACCACTCCCACTGATAAGCTAGAAGGCTTCCCTCCAACACAGAAAGGCTTGGGGGGCTCAGAAGCTTACAAAGAGTCCTGGAATACAGCAAATCTGTACCTGGACTAGACTAGTTACAGGAAAGGCGGGGAACAAGTACAAATGTAGGCTTTTAAACCAGCAAGTTGAAAGAGATGGGAAACTGCCCAAACGGCCAAATAAACTTGAATTTCTGGGCCAAAACTCACTCTTTCCATGGAGGATAGGCTACCTAGTGCTTACCACTCCCACTGATAAGCTAGAAGGCTTTCCTCCAACACAGAAAGGCTTGGGGGCTCAGAAGCTTACTAACAATCCTGGATACAGCAACTCTGTAACCGGACTAGGCTAGTTATAGGAAAGGCGGGAAACAGGCATAAGTGCGGCTTTCAAACCAGAAAGCTGAAAGAGACGGAAATAAACTCAAACAGCCAATAGCTACAATTTCTGGGCCAGGGACCACTCCTTTTGTGGTAGATAGGCTACCTGATGCTTATCACTCCCACTGATAAGCTAGAAGGCTTCCCTCCAACATGGAAAGGCTTGGGGGGGGGGGGCTCAGAAGCTTACAAACAGTCCTAGATACAGCAAATCTGTACCTGGACTGGACTAGACTAGTAACAGGAAAGGCAGGAAACAAGCGCAAACACAGGCTATTAAATCAGAAGGTTGAAAGAGATGGAAAAGCTTCCCAAACGGCCAATAAACTATAATTTCTGGGCCAGAAACCACTCCTCCTGTGGTAGATAGGTTACCTAGTGCTTACCACTCCCACTGATATAAAATACAATTCAAACTGTAGTGCAGGCCAGCACACTGAGCGTGTAGCAACACTACGGCAAATACAGTTCAAATAAATGCAACTAAATTAACAAATGACTAAAAAACAAGTGCAGAAGGCAGTAAATTAGAGGGCTACTAGCAAGCAGTAATAAGTGCAGAGTAAGAGCGACTGCACAGATAGCACGTAGAAGAGCAACTAAGACAGTTACAGTAAGAGCAGATGAATAAGATATATATATATATATATATATATATATATATATATATTTTTTTTTTTTTTTTTGAGGGAAGGAACAGAGCAGGATTAAGAGGCTACAGGGGTTGTCCTTCCCAAATGCTCTCTTTGTACACAGTAGGAGTGCCTCAAATCAGAATATGATCTTTGATCTCAGATTCTCAGAATATGATGATTACTTTGTTCAACAAAGACAAAGTAATCAACATCTATGATTGTTACATATTACAGAACCTTGGTGTTTCGATATAACTCTCCTAATCAAGTTTACTGCAGGGTTTTTTGAAGTAAAACGAGTTAGACAATGGGATAGTAGAGATGGGGGTAGCTGTATTGCTAAAACAAACTACTAAATATATTCACATACAAGTTTTGATAATGTAAGTGACTTCGATATAATTACTGACAAGCTATTTGACACTAAAGAAAGTATTGCCACGTCTATATTTGCCTGTTTGCACACTCGGGGTAAAGCTAAAATATCTGAGGCAAGTTACATCAGGATTAGCAGCTAATAATGACTGCAAGATGAGATTTTAACCGTAACTGGTTATTGGCTAACATAGTTTTGCAGAAATGTAACAAAACTGAGGTTAAATCAATTCCAGTTCATGCTATATTTCTCCGGCAGATTAAATTCTTATTAAAATGTTTACCAATAAGAAAGTGTTTTAAATTGTGAAGGTCTAAAGATGGGATTTTAACCATAATGTATTATGTGCTAACATAGCAATTTTAAAGAACGCAACAAAACTGGGGTTTAATCACTGGGTAATTTAAGTGTCCAGAATATTCCAGTTCATGTCACATTTCTCTGATAGACTACATTCTAACTAATAAGAATTTTTACTAATAAGAAAGAATTTTACATTTTGCAGTTCTAAATTATGTGGTAAGTTGCCATTTACCATTAGCCATCATTGCAAATTAACACCGCACTTCAATTAACAAAATAACATTTAGATTATTTAAAAAAGTACACCTTGAGTATGTTTCTTTACAATTAGCTTCATTAACCTGATTTGGTATTTATGAAGTGAAAGCAGTTGATGTTAAACTGCAGTTATTTATGAAGTAACAATGACAATGGATCTCATAGCTTCATTATGTAAAAGAAAGACATGTAAAAAAAATAGGGTCCTACAAGATGATAATGAATGGACAATGGGCTATACAGATTAAAAAGGATTATTTAAAAAATCTGTTGGGTCCAAATTATAGTAAGAATTGTGAAAAGAATAAGTGCCATAGAAATTACTTTAAATCTATATTTACAAAGAACAACTGCAGGCCCAACAACTTTAACCATAAAAGAAACACTGCCAGAATGTGGAAAGAGTTTAATGAAATATCTGGAAACAAAAGGCTACTTCTCCAATGACTGTGGAGATGAAATAAGTTTGACAAATCCCTTGAAATGGTAGTCAAACTTAGTTAAGTTTTTAATAAACCTCCAGAAAGTAAGACATACACAATCTTAATCATACTGGATACAATGCAATGGTTAAGCTATTTCTTAGCTAACCATGTCTGTTATCTGTTTTGGCATTCAGGAAGTGCTGTTCTCCCAAGGATAATGTTAGAAAGTTCAGATCCAAGATTTATAGAAATATGGTTTATTGTTTTGATTTGGTCTGCAAAAAGTGTATTAATACTTCATGTCTGAAGTTGACAGAAGACTGGAATAATTTGCTAGTGAAGCAATTAAGACAATATTTATAATGAAAGTATGTTTTGAAAGCATTTCAGCATTGTCTTTTTTAAATACCTTTATTAAACTTTCACTTGAGACAGGCAAACATAAATTAACAGAAAAGATAACCAACAATGTCAACATGTTTTTCCATTTCCATACACATCACACATCTTTTCTTTCTTTCTTTGTAACTTTCATCAGCCTAACATTACATAAATTGCTCAATTCCTGCCTTCCCTTCTCCTCCTGAAAATTATTAAGCATGCATTACTCTCACAACCTCCATCTACTTGTATGTAATTTGCTACTCCAATTTTCTAAAGATCCCTCTTCTAGTTCTTTTATCACTTTTATAACATTCAAAACTTCAAACACAGTTGGTTTAAACTTTGATTTCCTTTTTCTAATAATTGCTTTGGCAGTCAAAAGAATTAAACTTAAATAGGCTTTACTACATCTAGGCAATTCAAATACCATGTCCCAGCTAAAAATAATAATTTCCTTAGTTACAGCCATTTGCTCACCCAATATTTCCTGACAGAGTACTCTGCAGAGATTTTTTTGAAATCTATCAAATCATTTCACTCCCAAAAAACATGTTCCCAGTTACCTCTTTGTTCCACATCACACCTCAAACACTTGCTATCCACCTGAGGAAAAATTATTTGAAGTCAGCTTGGGGTAAAAGAATACCCATACAAACACTTCAAAGCAAAGATCCTAAACCTTCTGCACTATGATGAATACTTGGGAGCCATACACACATCCTTCCATTGTTCTCTGTTAAATTACTTTTCCAGTCTCTCCTCCCAATCTTTTCTAACCTCCACTGACTGATTTTTATAGTTATCTTGCAATATTTTATATGCACTACTAATTATCTCTATTTTAACATCAGCCTTTGTTTTAGATTCAAGTAGAATACCTACTAGAGTAGGTATTTCACTTAAGATTCCCCTACCCCCTTCTCTTTGCCTATACACTGATATCAATCCCTGGTAGGGAAGGCAATCTCTAGCCTGCAGTCCACACATCATATTGTGTTCCTACCACTCTGTTAGTTTTCCTGCTCCAGTTATTTGCTCCCAATACTTTAATTAATTTGCCATTTTTTTCCAGTAAATTCCAGCCCCTTATTGCCTATGTTCTGAACCCGTACTTCCAGTCATTTCTACTGGCAAAATTTCCTTTCTCCATTCTCATGTTGGGTTAGTCCTTGGAATACTTTCTGCTACTTTATGAATATAACATTCTGTATGGTTACTCTTCTTCTTAAGTATCGGCATCCAAAATCCCACTCTCTATTTACTACTTAACTCCCCCTCCAATTTAAAATCATCCCTTTCCATTTTGAATTACAACATTCTGCTTGTATTATGTATAAGAGCCTTAACTGTGTAGCTCTAAAATATCTGTTCAAATCAGGTAATCCTAAACAACGTTGTTCTAATGGAAGCATCAACTTATCCCACTTAACTCTTGCCCTCCCATATAAAATTCTTTACCTCTTTATTAATTACTGTCCACAATTTCTCCTCTGGTTGATAAAAATATGCCTAACCTGTATACAAAACTAAAGGGGCAAAAACATTTTCACTGCTTGTATCTTCTTATACATACCAATAAACAACAGTTCCAGGTTCTAAGTTTTTGTATCATCTTTTGTTTAGTCTCTTTTCACATATCGTTAGCTGCCATGACAGAAACCTTAACCCATACTCCTAAATACTTATTTTTATCATGTCTACATAAATATGGGTACTGCTGAACCAATTCATGTGTGGGTACATAGCTTACAGCTACAGCCCTTTATTTTGTCTTCATATTTTTATATTCTGAAAGGACTTGACATTGTCTCAATGCTCCACGATACTGAGATGTCCTTTCCTGGTTCAATCAGGTAGAAAACTATATCATCTGCCAATAAAGACAACTTTTCTTGAATAACATATCAATTATATCCTTGAATTTTAGATTCCCTAATTTTCTTTGCCAATGGTTCTAAATATAATGTAAACAACAAAGGGGAAAGATGACACCCCGGCCTGGTTCCTCTGTTCAGATGCAGCTTATCAGAGGGGAACCCTCCTATTTTAATTTTTGCTTCTGATCCCTCATATATCCTCCTAATTAACCGAATTATTGTATCAGGGAATTTATATGGCTCCATTGCCCTACTCATAAAATCCCAGCTTACTCTGTCAAATGCTTTCTCTGCATCAAGACCAACCAACAGCAGCAGCAGTTACTTACATTCTGCTTCCCTCTGGACCATCAATGTTCCATTAATGTTGCCAAAAGTTTGCCTTCTCTCCACAAAGCCACACATAATCATATCTAGTCATTTTGGCAAGATCTTTGCCACTCTTTTAGCTACTACAGACAAACAATTTATAATCACGGTTTATATTTGAAATGGGCTTATATGAAGATGGACCTGATGAATATTTGTCTTTAGGTATTACAGCCACCACAGCTTTCTTCCAGGATATTGGTGCTTCTTTTCCTTTTAAAACACTGTTAAACAAACCCTTCCAAATCTTTATCACTTTCTTCCCTCCTACCTTCCAAACTTCCACAGGAATACCAGCTACCCCTGGAGACTTTCCTGCAGATTGACTATACATCACTGCTTTTATTTCATCTCCTATCTGAACTGTAAGTTGTTGAGCCTCATCTATTTCTAACATTGGCATAATTAAGTCTTCCATAAATATTTCCATTTGTATTCTTTCTTAGCTTCCACATTTCTCTGCTTTACACAAATTTTCAAAGCATTTCCAGACTATCTCTAATACCTCTACAGAATCTCTTTTTTTCTTTCTTTCTTCTTCTTGTTATATGCTCCCTAAGTTTGGCAACATCCCTTTCTACTTTCTGTTGCTTAAGTCACTGTGCTAAATGTTTTTGTGCTCTTTAGTTACTATCAAAAATAGTTGCAAAACTGCAATCTTTCTAAACTCATGCATATTATCCAGAAACTCTCTCATTTTCTCTTTAGCACTCTGTTGTTGTTCCTCTTCTTGTTCACTGAGGTTTCCCTTATTCTGCAGTACTAAAGCCCCTCTAAGTAAATCCTCCTACGTCTTAACCATATGTCTTTCTCTTTTATTTCTACCGTAGTATTAAGTTCCATTATCACTTTAGCCCACTCACTAAGTATAACTGTTTAAGATACTTCTATCTTCATCAATAATTCTCAAAATAATTTCCACTACCCATTTCTTAAATTTGGCTGTTTTTTTTAACAGATAGGTGGGAAAATCCCTCATTTTACTTCATTACCTCACATTCCTATCCTAGTTTTTAATGTTGCATTATCTGAAATAGTTACTGGTTGTGTGCCTAAGTTTTCAACTAAATGCACGTTCCTCTGAAATGTAATTTCTGTCTAGTTTAGCCTTGTTACTGTACCTTGGGGAATAATATGCAAATTCTGTCCAAGTTCCTACTACTAAATTCACATCTTCTATACCAAATATTTTCATACATTTCTTCAGAAATCTGCCATCTTTTGTTATATTTTCTCTTCTAGGTCGTTTGATACATCCACATTATTGCAAATCAATTTTTAATCCTGTAGTAAGAATCTTTGTGTTCAACATCTTTGTATCCTGTATAGGAAGGGTTAAAATGTGAAACTGCATTGCGTGCAAAGAAATAAGCTAAAATGAGTTGTTTTTCTTGTAAGGAATTTGCTGACCAGAAAGGAATGCACAGATGCTACTTTGGTCCAGGCACAGGCCTATCTTGGGACTGACCTCTGACCAAGGAGGAGTGCATAGATGTTACCTTGGTGTAGGCACCAACTTATCTTGTGTCTGACTTTTTTACCATCTAAGGCTCCAGTGAGTGAATTTATAGCCTTGACTGAAATTCCTTGTCTAGTAACCAGCTGCTGTGTATGCACAAAAGGGTATAAAACCCATGTAAAGTGTGTAGAAATTAGACTGCTGACAACCAAGAACTTTTGTGGCAGGTCTCCATGCATGTAAAATAAACTCTTTTTGGCCTACCTTTTTGCTGCGTGATTCTTCCAGTATATGTTAAGAGTATTAAAATCTTTTGACATTTCTGGCGCTAAGAACGGGGGCCACCTCTTCACGGTACAATCGCATAAGAGGGACTGAAAACCTGTACAGGAAGGGGAGAACGAATCTCGGCTCCCTTGAATGGAAAGACCTCCGACGAAGAAGTCGTAAGTAGAGGCCAGTCACTCTTAGATTCGATCCGTGGGACGGTGACGAACGAGGGCGGAAGATCCGCAGTAAGGTAAGCTTTTTTTTGTAAAAGTTTTTTTATTTAAAAGGGACTAGTCATAAAGGAATTTCTTTTGTTTAAAATTTTACAAAAGACCGGTAGAGATCTCAGGAAAAGGAAACAGTTTTTCTTTAAATAAGAAAAATGGGAACAGGAAGCAGTTGTTGTGTTAGGAAGGGCTGCTTAAATAAAAGGACTGAGGATGAGGAATATATGTTTAAATTACATCCAAAAAACTTAAAATATATAAAAAAATGGAAGAAAGACTATGGGTTTAGTGGTACCTTGAATAGATCAGAATGTCAAAATCTAGTGAGAGACCCATGAGGGACACAGGAGGTAAGGTTAAGAAACAAAAAAAGGTAGGATTTCCTCAAGCACAGAAATGGTTAGAAGAAGCTAATAAGAGACATAGGGAACAATTTTCAAATAAGGGAGATGGTGGCTCGAGTGCAAAAGATGCATTTTTTGTCCGAAAAGAGGATGACGAGACATCTGTTGCCTGTCGTAGACCGACAGCCCCCCTTGTATCCGGTTAGAAAAGACATGGTTAGTCCACCCCAGTATCAGGAAGATGACACAGAGAATCAGGATAAAACTGTACCCTCTGTAGTACTGACAAAACAAGTAGGTGAAACCCTGGAACTCCGGAACCGTAATATAGATAAATCAGAATGGACACGTAAGGAAGCTGAAATGCAAGAAGATGAATTAAATATAGTATCTACAGACTCATATCCCCTTATAGAAGTAGCAAACCCACAGGTAGGAACACCGGTCAAGGTCCCACTATTTTAGTTTACCGACCTTGGACACGGAAGACATCCAAGCTGTGGAGGGTATACCACACCCAAAATTAGACATGACTAAATTTTGCATGACATTGCAGGTATGATGGAAAGTTACAAATTAAATTCGCTGAAGTGGAACAGGTAATACGCCAAATCTTAGGACCGATTGGCACTTAATTTGTGGGAATTGGGATCCCCTGACTAGGACAAATAGTAAACCACGTGCCTTTGAGTCTGAATCATATAAGACACAAACACAGGACTTGTCAAAGCGATATGAAACAGTGGAGCCTAAGGCAGATTGGACTTGTATTAATCAGTGTGTACAAACTGAAGATGAAAAGTAGATCATTATTTACAAAGACTTAACCTGTGCTTTGATAACCATAGTGGAATAGACAAACCACCCAATCAAAAAAAGGATTCACATTATGAACAACAGTTAAAAATGCCTTTTAAAAGGATGTAGGACTGCAATCAGTAACTTCATTCACAAACATATGATAGACCATAGGACGCACGTCTGCAACCCTTACTGGAGTATGCAAGACATGCAGAAAAATATTTAGAAGAAAGGAAAAGAAACAAGCTCAAACCTTTACGGTGAGTGAAGATGGGACACTTATGCTACTGCAAGGTCCGACTAACAGGGGTAGAGGAAGGGGCAGAGGCAGGGCAGAGGAAGAGGGAATGTGGGACATTCCGAAGATTATGAAGGCAGACAGAAAAGAGGAGAATGTTTCAAATGTGGTAGAAAGGGACATTTTGCCAGGGATTGCCGGTCTTCTGAAAGAACTAAAACCACCCCGGATCACGAGTCAGCATGACTATATGATGGTGGTGGAGGTGAATCAGACCCGGACAAAACGGCTGATGGGCCAGACTCAATAAGGCAGAGTGAAGAGGAAGCTTTTGAGGACATAAACGAAGAGGGTAAAGGAGAATGTGCAGGATGGGAGAATGAAATGACTGATTTTTCAGACGAAGGCGAATATCAGGTTGTTAATTTAACAGTGCTGGCTGTAACTATGCAGCTAGAGGCACAACCGATTATCACACTTCAAGTGGAAGGGAAGGATGTAGAATTTTTGTGTGATTCAGGGGCCTCCAGGACCCTGCTAAAAACCTCTGCAGTGTCATCTGATGTAACTTCTGATGACTATGTATTAGTCAAGGCAGCCAATGGCCGCATTTATAAAGAAACACTATCTAAACCCTTATGGTTCACGGACCCTGAAACTAACCAAACTATCAGATTTCGAGTCATTATTTCCAAAATTTGCCCTGTAAACTTATTAGGGAGAGATTTAATGCACGTGTTTGGCATAGCAGCTGTGCCGACTGCATCAGGGATTCTAGCCAAACGAGTAGAAATTCAAGATGTTATGTTGCAGGTGGGGCAGGGTGATTTACACTACTGGTACAGTAATGATCTTGTCGAAACTGGACCACAAAATGTAGTAAATGAGCTAACTAATTTGGCCTTAAGCAAATATGGCACACAACCGCCAGTGGTAGCTAAACAACTACACTGTACAATGTACTACAGAAAGTATGTAGGACCAGACGACAAATATGAAGAGCAATTCTTTAAACACAAGGTCACAAAAATCTTGTTACAAAATCTATATTGGGATAAAGCAGGAAATTCTGCAGTTACATGCAGTCTTACAAAAGATATGCAGTTACTTTTTCGCAATAATTTTATTGCACATGTCTCTGTAACAAGGGAAGAACAAATGGCATGGTATCTGGTGGGGAGGAAAGTTACTGAATGGGCTAAAATGACGCCAGAACAGTTGGCATGTAAAGGCGACAGGTACAAAGACTAAATTGGGTCACCCAGGCTAGACCAACAGTGCACCTCGGCAAGACAGGCTAACGCCACCTGGGAGGGCCATTCTGACTATATCTCCTAACCCCAGGAAGAATTAAAGTTACAATCAGTGCCAGACTCCTTATGGTCCCGGCAACATGAGATTGGGCTAATCAGAACAGCAGGACAAGTTAAAATACCGGCCAGAATCGACTTTAGACCTCACAAGCGCCAGTATCCGTTATAAAAGGCAGAAGAAGGCATTCTACCAGTGATCAGCTCTATTACAAGCTGGGGTTTTAATTCCATGCACAGATTCACTGTAACACACCCTTGTTCCCACTAAGGAAACCGGATGGGACGTGGAGAATGGTACAGGATCTGCAGGCTGTGAATGCTGCTGTGGTACCAAGGGCTCCTATGGTCCCAGATCCATCTGTTTTGTTAAATGATATCCTTCCCACAGATAAGTATTTTTCTGTCATTGATATCAGTAACGCATTTTTTCCATCCTCTACAGGAAGCTAGTAGGTTTTGGTTCGCTTACGCTCATGAGCAAGCGTACACCTACACAAGGCTGCCGCAGGGATATTGTGAAAGCCCTACAATCTTTTAAGAAATGTCAACAAACCTGGCACAGTTTCAACCGAGCATGGCTGTCATCTACTGTTATACGTGATCTACATCTTACTGGCTGCACCACGAGGCTGTCTGTGAGTCCGAAACTATTCGGTTATTGCATTTCTTGGCAAAAGAGGGACATAAGGTAAATAAATCTAAATTACAATTTTGTAAAGCTGAAGTACGATATCTAGGCTATACCATTTCAAATGCTGGTAAACAACTGGATAGCTGTAGAAAAGAAGCTATTTTACAGGCACCAATGCCCAGTACAAAAAAAGAAATGATGTCATTTTTAGGAATAACTAACTTTTGTCGTAGTTGGATTCCCAATTATGCAGAGGAAGTGAGTCCACTTTCAGAACTTATTTTTGCACTTCCCATGGCAGCACATGACGCGCTGCAATGGACAGATAAGGCAATACAGGCATTTACTAGGGTAAAGCAACTGATAGCAGGATCTGCAACACTTAGCTTCCCTGACTATACAAAACCTTTTGTTCAGACAGTAGATTGTAAGCAGGGCTTTATGACATCGGTTCAGTTGCAAATTTATGGGGATAAGTTGAGACCACACAGAAGGAACTTCATCCTACAGATAAATTTGATCTACAAACTTTACAAGTAATGCAGGAACTTAGTACAGTTCAGGAAAAACAGCGATGGGTTAAATATGGGGCTATCCAGAAGCAAGGAGTTTTTGTAGGTCCAAATGATAAGTATGTCTTGCCAACAAACCTTTTTAGGTATGCCTCATTAGTGACGCATGGCCCATCATATCTGGGCCCTGCTGCTATGGTTCAAATGACCCAGCAAATTTTCTGGACCAAGGGCTTTATAGCATATGCTAAACGATTTTGTTTATCGTGCCTGCTTTGTGCACGATACCATGGTGGTGGTACGAATCACTCCAGCAGCTTTCCCGCTGCCTCCGTATCCATTTCACACAATCTGTATGGATTTTATTGAACTAACTCCTGTTCAACAAAAGCGATTTGTATTAGTCATTATTGATGCTTTTACAAAATGGGTTGAAGCTTTTCCAGTAACACATCCAGATGCCCTGTCGGTAGCCAAGGCCCTTACGAATAATATTATCCCTCATTTTGGCTACCCACACGCATCTATTCTGATAACGGCACACATTTTTTAAACCAAGTTATTCAAAAGCTGGCTGCCGTTTTTCAGATTGAACTAAAACACCACTGTGCCTACCACCCACAGTCAGCAGGGTTGGTTGAACGCCATAATGGCATTCTCAAAGGCAAGTTACGTAAACTCATGGCCGAGACACATCAGTCTTGGATAAACTGCTTACCTCTGGCACTCCTGTCCATGCGTACCACTCCCACTTCAAAAGGGGTCACACCATTTGAACTACTATATGGGAGACCTTATTACGTCCCGCAGTGGCAAGGTCTTTTGCCTGCGGAATGTGAGGGGGGGTGAAGAGATAGCAGATTACATGAGGAAAATGCTGACAAAAACTAACACTTCTCTAACGAATGATTATTTTCAGATCAGAAGAACAACAGGATCCTGGAAGTGAAGGCTGGCGAGTGGGTGTGGATTAAAATTGTTAAAAGAAAAACGTGGCCTCCAGTGGGAAGGTCCATACCAGGTTTTGATTTCGACACCCACAGCAGTTCGAATAAAGGAGCGAACATCTTGGATCCACCTGACACATTGCAAGATTGTCAGGAAATTTGAGTTGAAAAGAATTTGAGTTCCCCTGAGGAACACTGATTAGTAGCAATCCTGTTTTTATATGAACTTTTCTGACTGTTGTAGCAATGCAGGAAAATACGGAAGGGAGCAGCCCTTCCCATAAAGGCATTGTAAAATAATTTTGTTATTAGTGATTGTAAGTGTTATTTTTCTGTTTTGGCCATTTTTATTTTCACAAACTAGCCAAACAAAGAGAGATGAAAATACAGCTTGGCATCCACCTTTTAACACGTATCAGGCTATTAAATATGCATATGCTTTGTCTTTTAATGTTTCAAATTGTTGGATATGCACAGCTATCCCGACTGTACATGGTGGTCTGATGTTAGGTACAGTCCCTTTGGGGCAAATGATACATGGACCAATTTACTATTTGAAACTTCGGAGGTAGCCGTAAAGGACAAAATAGCATTACCCCTCATGGGTCGTCAGAATGGAACTGTAGGTTTCAGAGATCTGGAAAAATTAAGGTTGGATGGAGTCAATGTAATGTAACCATAATTCATAACTGTACATTAGATGGGCACTGTGCAACAAGTTTCAAGCCTATAAGAGTGCTTATTAATAGTACAGGGCTTATTAATGTCACAAGTTTTGTTGAAAAAATGTTATCTGTGTATGATCTTTTGTTTAAAGGGATACAAGACAAAGGAAATCATTCTATTCCAGTAAATATCACTCTTAAAGTGAATGACTGTTATTTTGTCTGTGGTAAAAAGCATACAAATGGTTACCAAGGAATTGGTCAGGCAGTTGTTTTTGGGTTATTTGGCACCAGCTATAAGACATTCATTTACTCTTCCCCAAGGTAAAATAAAATGTACGTGCTGTGAATAAACCTGTTAATCCCGTAGGTAACATTGATGCATCCTGGATCTATCATCACGATTTGGCCCACAGTAGCAGCAAGGGACTGTCACACATGGACTTGGGCGATGATGTCATTTCTTGGGCTGGTATTCTTCCAGCCTATGGGACAGTAAAATCTATTTGGGAGCTCAGAAAACTGTCAAAACTGTTAGAAACTCTGAGCAATGCAACTTTTTCTGCGCTAGAGTTGGTGACGGATGAGCTAACTGCAATGAGGACTGTAGTGTTGCAGAATCGGATGGCGCTCGATTTCACCCTAGCGGCGAAAGGAGGTACTTGCGCTCTTATCCAGGAGGAGTGTTGTTCTTTTATTCCTGATAACGAGCACGATATAGACAGTCATTTGGAGATCTTACAACAAGTTTCTGAACTTACGAAACCAGGACAGAATCCATTGACTGACTTTTTTCAGAATTGGTTTGGAAATTGGGGAACAGTATTTATGAATGTCTTAATTACTGTATGTGTTGGTGCCATTATATTCCTACTGTTGGGTTGTTGTTGCATTGCTTGCATCCGAATGATAATATCAAGTGTATTGTCTGCCAATGCAACTAAAGCTTATTATTCTGAATATACCGAAAATGAATCGTGTTAAAACCTGTATGAATAAAATGTATTACTGGGGATACAAAGTGTTGTGAGGGGGGAAATGTAAGAATCTTTGTGTTCAACATCTTTGTATCCTGTATAGGAAGGGTTAAAATGTGAAACTGCATTGCGTGCAAAGAAATAAGCTAAAATGAGTTGTTTTTCTTGTAAGGAATTTGCTGACCAGAAAGGAATGCACAGATGCTACTTTGGTCCAGGCACAGGCCTATCTTGGGACTGACCTCTGACCAAGGAGAGTGCATAGATGTTACCTTGGTGTAGGCACCAACTTATCTTGTGTCTGACTTTTTTACCATCTAAGGCACCAGTGAGTGAATTTATAGCCTTGACTGAAATTCCTTGTCTAGTAACCAGCTGCTGTGTATGCACAAAAGGGTATAAAAACCCATGTAAAGTGTGTAGAAATTAGACTGCTGACAACCAAGAACTTTTGTGGCAGGTCTCCATGCATGTAAAATAAACTCTTTTTTGGCCTACCTTTTTTGCTGCGTGATTCTTCCAGTATATGTTAAGAGTATTAAAATCTTTTGACAAATCCCTACCTATAATAAGTAATATTCACTGCTGAAAGCAGATTATTTCATCCAAATTTTCATTTCAGCATAGCCTTAGCATCAGATGTAATTTGTGGTTACTATACTGGATTTTCTGCTTCAGCGATCATATTTATAAATAAAATCATTCTAAACTATATAATGCATGTAAATATTTGTAAGCTAACCCAACTGTATATAAGCATACCTGCGTAAGTAATTCTTATTCTATTACTTAATTCCAGAATGAGTGGAAATATTTGTAAAATGTAATCTCATTCCTTGGGATGCATCCTCATTCCAGGGTGGAAGCTGATGTCAATTATTCCCTAATCTCAAGGTTCTCAACCAAGGCTGATGACTGGTTCAGTCTACAGCCATTATAGTTGTGGGTCAGCTCACCACCTCAAGACTTACCTTGGGGAGGGGGATCAGGCCTGCGCAATTTCTCTTATAATGCTACTCCAACCTTCGTCTACACTTACAATGTATACTCTTACTGCATCTGGTATTCTGAGATGCACACAATGTAACTCTTACTGCACCTTGATACTCTGAGATGTATACAATGTATACTCTTACTGCATCCTGATACTCTGTGATGCATACAATGTATACTCTTACTGCATCCTGATACTCTGTGATGCATACAATGTATGCTCTTACTGCATCCTGATACTCTGCAATGCATACAATGTATATACTTACGGCACTCTGATACTCTGTGATGCATACAATGTATACTCTTACTGCATCCTGGTACTCTGTGATACATACAATGTATACTCTTACTGCATCCTGATACTCTAAGATGTACACAAAGTAATTCTTACTGCACCTTGATACTCTGTGATGCATACAATGTATACTGTTACTGCAGCTTGATACTCTGTGATGCATACAATATATACTCTTACTGCATCCCGATAATCTGTGATGCATATAATGTATGCTCTTACTGCATCCTGATACTCTGCAATGCATACACTGTATACTATTACTGCATCCTGATACCCTGTGATGCATACAATGTATACTCTTACTTCATCCTGATACTTTGTGATGCAAACAATGTATGCTCTTACTGCATCCTGATATTCTGCAATACATACTATGTATACACTTACTGCACTCTGATACTTTGTGATGCATACAATGTACACTGTTACTGCATCCTGATACTCTGTGATACATACAATGTATACTCTTACTGCATCCTGATACTCTGAGATGCATACAATGTATACTCTTACTGCATCCTGATACTCTGTGACGCATACAATGTATACTCTTACTGCATCCCGACAGTCTGTGATGCATATAATGTTTGCTCGTACTGCATCCTGATACTCTGCAATGCATACACTGTGTACTATTACTGCATCCTGATACCCTGTGATGCATACAACGTATACTCTTACTTCATCCTGATACTCTGTGATGCATACAATGTATACTCTTACTGCATCCTGATACACTGATACATACAATGTATACTCTTACTGCATCCTGACACTCTGTGATGCATACAATGTATACTCTTACTGCATCCTAATACTCTGAGACGCATACAATGTATACTGTTACTGCATCCCAATACACTGTGATGCACACAATGTATACTGTTACTGGATCCTGATACTCTGCGATACATACAATGTATACTCTTACTGCATCCTGATACTCTGCAATGCATGTAATGCTGATACTCTGAGATGCATACAATGTCCACTCTATTTAGGTGCGGACCACCACTTGAACTTAGCACCTTGTCGATGGAGGTTAAGATATGCACTCTCATTTTCTCTCTCAAAGTGTTCAGAATCATTTCCAAAGTGATACCTTGTGCAAAGCACATGGAATGGTGGAACATTATTCATTACACTGACAGGCCATGGAACCAAACATCTAATGAAAACAGGAATAATTGAGAATGGGCCACCAGAAATTAAAATAATTTTTCCTTACCACTGGTCCAGTAGCCTTTGCTAGCTCACAGACTCTCAGCTACATCACAGATCTCAGTGTTGCAGTTTGAAGGTGCCCTTGGTTTTGTCAAGGAATACTCTATACCGTGCTACCTAAAACTGATGTTAATACAATTAAATAATACAAAATAATATGAAAGCAAACGAAGAACCAGGGAATTAAGCTCCTCTAAATAAAATCTAAGAAAAAGCCAAGAAGAGAGAGAGAGAGCAAACACGACATGTCATGTTTGCTCTCTCTCTCTCTTTGTGGCTTTTTCTTGAATAATACAAATTCCAAAAAATAAATAAATAAAAGCAGGCACCAAGGACAGTGACTCCATATTAAAATGCTATGCCCAACAAAACCACAGAGAAAAATCTGAATGAGCAAATAAAACTTAATTTCTATGGTTTGCATTATAGTTCTGTTTTAAGAGTTTTATTCTACTGGCAGGAGAGTGGCAAACAACACCTTTGTACTGTGTACAAAAAATAATATTTAAATCCACTGCAGTTTCCATTTTCATATGAAGGAAATACCTCACAACTGAACTGCTGTCATAAAAGCACACCAGGCAGCAAAACACCTTGGTCAGGAGAGTAAAATGACAGGTATTCCCACCTCACCATCCATAAAGCAAAATGTGATCAGTCCACTTTGGTAGGAAAGAGTTTGGAATAAAAATCACCATCATCAGTAAACAAGAAGGAAAATGTAACATTACCTCTCTCTGAATCCAGGAAAGCATGGAGAACAAAAACAGAAAGCAACAGATCAAATAAGATTCTCACAAAGCAGATTAATTCAGATTAATTCACTAAGGCAGAAAAAGCTGAGCAAGTGTGGCTTGCAGGAACATTACAGATGAAAAAAGACAGTGCAAATGTTTATGTAGTAATAATAATTAAATGTCATTCACCCAATATCTTGATGTTAACGCTAATAGTTTGCATGCACATAAAATTCAACTAAGCATAAAAAACCTGAATAAAATTAAGAAAATTCTGGAACACTAAAACCTAGTACAATGAATCTGAATTAGGTTTGATAACAGAAAATTACACCACCGATACCTTTCCCAAATAATGTTTAATTCTTGACAAACCATGATATGATCTTGTGAATAGGTTTGTGGCATAGAGATAGTGCATCGGATTAACCTGATGGCAACCAAGATTCAATAAGCAAACAAAATATCAGGCACCACCAAAGCAAATAAGAACAAATGACCAAGGACCATCTTTTTTATTTAGGGTTAAAGTGAGGATGTAAAAGGGTACAATGTGTATGGTGTGGGCACTAGCTTACAGGTACTGCCCCCTAGTACATGCTAGAGGGATTATGATTGTGAAAATATGTAACAGTGTTATAAGCAGCAACTGCCATATCATCACATACAACAGTCACCAGACAACTCCTTGTGCAGGAGAAGGTTTTAAACAGGAAGTACCTACCAGATGCACAAACATATATATGATGATTTCTGCACCCTGCCACCCCGGGGAGATAGGCCCTATGAAAGATGTGTAGCAGTGGGTATAGAATTAGAAAGGTAGCAGTACAACAATGTGTATTGATGGTGGAGGTGAACTATGCATGGAGAAGTACCAAAAACTTGTAAATATTATGTAAAATAAACATTTATCAATGCTGGATGATGACCTGTGCTGAGAATCAAATACAGCAATATAACAGGAAAAAGGGGAGGGAGACAGATACATTATTAGCATACACACAAGACAGTGTACACATTAGTAGCAGCACATCCCTAGACAAGCCATCCTGAAAAATTAACGGCGCTTCATCAAGTATATAGCTGAATCAGCTTTAATGGCCAAAGAATGACTCAAGTACTGCGGTATTTGTAGTGATTTTGGTTCATTTATAACAAATGAAAGGATTAAAAATTTTGTCCAAAGGCAAAAAAGCCCCTCCCCATTACAGGTGCATTAATTACTCTAGACCCTTGCTTCCTAACACATCAGGAGAGAAAGGTGGGAGCTGGGGATTCATGCTTATCGTCCAGAAGGGGATAAACTTTTTTGTAAGCTCTTAATAACTTTCTGCGTGCCAGAAAGTGTGGTGCAGTGCCATCTATGCTGGATTCTGTGTGTGTGTGTTTGTATGTGCATGCTTCTCAATCGTCCCACCCCATCGCAGTCTGTATGAGCTCTACCTGCCTGCTTGCCCAAATAGTTCATAGCTACAAGTATTGCAATTGTAGGCTTTTCCAAAGTGGAGTATTTGTGTCAGTATTTTGTCAAAAGCCCCCCCCCCCGAATGGGTGAACCTTAGTTAGCCAATAACTCCCATATCCCCCTTGTCAGCTCCCAAAGTGCATGGTCACTGTCAAACCCAACTTGTCAGGACTGTATTCTGGGTCCAAATCTGTACACCGTAGAGCTGACAGACATACAAGTATCTCAAGTTTAAATCCAAATCAGTTAACAGTAAATCCTGACCCTGTACCACAAATTAATGACATGCCACCAAAAAAATCAGAATGAAATACAGCTCTGGCAAAATAAAGCATTGTGCTTTTACCTGTGTTATAACTGTACAAATAAACATCAAGTGACATCATCAGAATACATGTAAATTTAATCTCACACTACAAATGCCACTGTTTAAAATATAAGACAAATTATGATGGGAACAGTCAGTGGGATATGCAAATGACTGCTGCTTCCACACCTTATACACAGTGCCATGGTATACAATCTTCTTTTATTACAGTGACTCTATGATTTCAATAAAGCATTTTCTTAACAGTTCAGAACAGCCATGAGGGTGTATTTATGGCATACCCCCCACCCCCTGGGTAAGAGAAGGGTTATGATCTGCAGTACCGCAGAGACTCACAATACCTTTGTTTCCACACATCCACCATGAAGACTACCACCTACTGGTGGCTTTTGTGCCCACTTGTATCACAGTCCTTACTCAGTGGGGACCTATGTAGTATGTAGCTGGCTTTGTTCCTCCCTCCTTCCAACACGGGCAAGTCCATCCTACCCTGCCAGCATTGTCAAGTGCCCGAGCCTTTAATTAAACTTGGATTACCTTGGTCATAAATAGGGTTTTATCCCTCTATGCCATCACATTGGCTTGCACTCAGATTATTTTTGTCTTACATTTCTTTTGTGTTTGATTAGTACAATGTTTGCATGCAGAACAGTACAAGGGAATTTTGGTGCACTACAGAGCTTTTAAACACCTAGTCTGTGTACCAAGACTAGTTAATCATTCACAGGCTTATGAAGTTAATCATTTTATAACCATCTAACTGGACTATCCTGATGACGGCCTTTGGCTAAAACCCACACAGCAACAGAAGGGACAAAAGCAAAGGCTATATGCAGACAAAATTTAAAGTAGCCAATCAAACCATTTTTTTTTTTGGAGAGGTTATAGGAAGCTGGAAGACTCAGAAGAGTACTACATGGACAGAGGGTGAGCATAAGAGCCACAGTAACAGTGACTACAGATCAGGAACGAATCCAGACTGGAGCTGCAAGGGATGAACAATAACCAAGATGGCACCATTTAAAAGACACACACTACACATGGACTTTTGAGTCTTGGACAGAATACCCAGAGTGAAGATGAATTTGGGGAGGTTGGAGGGACAGCCTTGGGGCAATGACCACTGAACATGAATTCAAGAGGTTGGACAGGAACCCTGGACAACAAACAATAAACATGAATTCAGAAGGTAGAAAGAGAGAAGTGGGCATCAAAGCACTGAATGTAAATTTGAGAGATGGGATGAACCTGACTAGGAGAAGCAATGGACATAAACCGGGATGTGATTGTGGAAACCTAGACAATAATTAATTTAAGAGAACTAAGGAGTGGACACTGGATAATACCCACTGAATAAGAATTTAGGAGGTGGGAGGGGGGTGACCCTAGACTGCTTAGGACAAACTTTTCCGAATCCTTACCTTATTGGCCTTTCTCATAATGTTAAGAGTTTAACTTTCATCAAATTCATTTAAAAGGTGATTCTGCTGCCAGCTGGCATTTTTCATGCTTCCTGTCTAAAAATCTTCTCTTCAAAAGAAAATAAGAAAATAAAGTGTGGAAATGCATGGGGTGAGTGTCAAAATGTGATTTTTACAAATCTAATATAAAATACTGACTTCAGTTCATCAAATTAAATGCAGTGTCACAAGTTTGCCAATTAGATATACTTTGGAATAGCACAGAATATTCATTTCATGAATCTGCACCACAAAATCTAAACGGCCCCTGAACGCACTATAACATTATGTGAAAAGCAGTTTCATGGCTAAAATCATCTTTTGAGATGAAAATGTTCAAGGACAATGCTGCTGTTCAAAATCTGAAGTACAAAAGATGGTATTTTGCAAATCTGATGCAAAAATGTTAAACTTTAATGAATTTACAATGAGATGTCCAGCAAATGTTTACTATCCAACCAAAGTTACAAAAGGAATCAAAGAGGACAAAATATGGGTTGACCTATAGCTTTAGCCTCAAAGGAAGCAAATTTATTTGCAGATTTTTTTTTTATTATTTTAATTAAACTTTTTGACTTTTGAACTGACTACTTATTAGGAATTTGGAAGACTTTTTTTGAAGACACACACACACACACACACACACACACACACACACACACACACACACACACACACACACACACACACACACACACATCTGCTAAAATGGTCCTCCTCATATGTTTAGTATGTAAAATGCAGATAATTTGTGACTGCCAGCATATATCTTAATTTTAAGTCCAGACAATGATGGGACCATTTTATCTTGATTAACTAACTATTCCAAGCGTTTGCAGTCCTCATATAAAATAAGCCATTCTTCAGTTATGAGTGTGAGCTTGTCATGTGAACATGCACTATTAAACAGAGTGTCAATACAGTACATTAATAATGGGATGTTAAGCCTTAAGATCAACATTTCTTCATGAAATGACATTTGAATTAGGTCACTCCCTTTTATCCTGTAATAGATGGGAGCAGAAATGCAATACTTGCAAATGTTTACAATATTGTAAAGTATGTATGTTACTAATATTCCTTGTAAAGATATGCTGAATTCTTTCAACATTTGTGAAGTCCAGCAAATGTACATACAAAATCTTAAGGCACCATCAGTTTTGTTTTGTGTCTTTCGGCTTTTCCCGGTTAGGGGTCGCCACAGCGGAACTCCGGTCCGCTAATGATTGGTAGTTGATTTTTACGTGCTGAGTTACCAGCCCTGACGCACAACCTTCAATGAAGGTATGCCCATTCACGCATGTCTCCACGCAGAAGACGCTCTAGCTGAGAATCGAACCGGACAGCGTCTTACTGTGAGGCGACAATGCTACCGCAGCACCACCACCACGATCTTAAGGCACCATCAGTAATGGAGTTTAATAAGAGCAAGGCATAATAGAAGCAATGCATCAGGTAACTGAGAGGCAACATTTTTTTAAAACAGGTCTTGGAATACTTACATCCATTTTAAGATATGTAGGATGTGATCTTGAAATGTTACGTATGTAGAAATTATAACTCCTAGGTCTTTATAATGGTGTACTAGTGCAATTAAGTTATTATTTAAGGTACACTGATATTGTTTGCAGTTCCAAAATAAATCACATTACTCTTATTTACTGAGGTTATTTCCCTCAGATCATAAAGCCAGTTTAACATGTATGCTTTGAAAAATAAGTTGGTCATGGATAACAATACCTCTTAATTTAAGGCCACTTCTGTGCCATTAGAAATTTGGTATGGATTGTTGGGCTGCTCACTGGTATAGACAATGTAAAGAGAATAAAAGGAAATGGCCCCAACATTGAGCCTGCTAAACCCCTGCAAAATCCTCCTAGGTACAGATAAAGTGCTCTCAATTTTACCAAGCCTACCTGAGGAGGCACAGCTGCTTAACCAGTTTACTACCCAGTTAATAATAAATAGGTCAGCGTTACACAGACCTGTCTGATGACAGCATCATGGGGTATTACATTATAAAATCCTTTGGCCAAGTCCAAGAAATGTGTTCCTAAGTGGGGGGGGGTCTAGAGTCCAGGACATCAACAAATGGGAGGCAAAACAGAATCAAGTTAGATGAAAAGTAGTGTGCTACCTGAAAACTACACACCTCCAACAGATTTCCTGGTAGAAGCCTTAGGAAAAAAATGTTCTCAAAAATGTTACTGTTGATAGGTGTCAAACTGAATAAGTCTAAAACAAGTAGAGTCATTCAAGTTCCTACATTTAGCAAAAGCTATCTTCCACTCACTAGAAACAATTCCCTGGTACAGTGATTTTTGAAATAAAATATAAGGCAGAACACAAACTAGAACAAAGTCTTTAACATAAATACCAAGAACTGCACCACAGTCAGCTGTACAATTAGATCTAAGTAACTCCACTTAAAAGGTCATCTGCAGTTACTAGACACTGAGATCAATTAAGGAATACTGCAGGTGAAATGGATAATCATGAACTTGGTAATACTTATCAAATATTTCACTAAATACAATAGCAATACCAATTTCTTTCTTAACCAAAGTTCCCTTATGTTCCAAATGCAGTTGAGTACCAATAACTTCCCCATTACTCTTGGTATGGCTGACTTTTTTTTTATTATTGGTAGTACTAGACACAAGTAAATGCTCATATTGACATTTTCATAAATGTAGTGTCTTTGTAAAATTCTTGATTGCCTGACTTGCTCATAATGCTAAAAAACAGTGGGAGTGGACTAGTAGTTTTCAGTAATGACATTTTGGAATGTTTTCCAGGTGCTCTATTGCTCAACCAATATGGTTTGTACATAGAGTTCTTAATATGAAGAGTAGGAACTTTTATGCACGACTACTAAATTCCATCCAAGTATCCTTACATAACCCACCAGGATGCACAACAGGTACTGTCTGAATTAATGCACTTATCCGGTATTTGCTTAGCGTGTTAAGTATAAAACCAGAGACAAAAGGTAACTAATATAAAATATACCTAAAACAGAATAAATAAATAAACCAGTAAGAAATAAAGGAGAAATGTGTTATCTAAGAATGTGTCATGAAAGGAGTAGCACAATCTGGACAAAAACAGAAGGAGCCAGGTTTTATGTGCTAAGGATGCAGAGCAGCTGTTGGGCATAAGATGCTTAGGATGGAAGAAGAAGTGCCTGTAGAAGGATGAGGAAGCTTCAAGATGCAATATGGGAGCTAGAAATAGTAGAAGACTGGCTACTTAGGTGAAATAGACAGAGTGGGAATGGACAAGAGAAAGGAAGGCTGGAAGACAGGATGGGGTTGGAAGAGAGCAGACAGGAGGATAGGAGCAGATGTATCAAAGGAATTAATAAGGTGGAGTAACTGGAAAATAAAGCCATGGAGAGAAATAAAGAGAAGGAAACCATAGTAAAAAGGTAGATGCAAAGACCAGTGACAAGTGACAAAGGGGATACAGATCAAGAAGCAGACATGGAGAAGTCAACATCCCAAGGACTTCTTGAGGGAAGTGGACTGGGGATGAGCACTTACCCAAAAAACAGAGGCTGGTTGCAAATGAGAGAGAACTGTGGAGAAGTCTTACAAGGGTAGGAGATAACTGGCATAGACACAGTGAGGATGTCTGGAGTGGTGGAAATAGAAAGGGCAAAGTTATAGACAGGAAGGGCAGTAACATGGGGCAAGAAGTGAAGGCAATGTGTGGAGAAGGCGAGGAGGGTTTTAGTAACCACAATTCCCAATCACAAAGGGGTTAAAAGTCTAGCAAATGTAAAAGGAGATGCAACATCTCAGTGAAATCAGTCTTGGGCCTTAGGCTCAGTATCACTGCGCTACCCCAAAAAACAAATACAAATAAAATGATATGGAAGGAGGATACAAAAGTTCATTAAGTAGTAGGGATCAATGTATGTTGTGATGCATGCAGGCCCCAATGTCCTATCAGATATGGCAGCTGAGGTGGTAGCAAGCAGAGTCAGGGAGGCAACAGAGATGCTGGGAAAGGAGGTTGGGCACAGCATTCATATATTACCAATACCGGTAGTCAGAACACTGAGTTATGTGCAGTACCATCCCTGGGCATGCCCCTAAGTGTTTTACAAATAATGCAACAAGTTTGCAGTGTAATGTTCATGCCTCTGCATGTGATACAACCAAGGCCCTGCTGTCTTGTCAATAGTACCTCCATGTAACCCCAGTCTACACCAACAGCTCTACCATACCAAGTAAGCTTGCCCGCTCCCCACCACACACATACAAAGAGGTGAGCAAGGTCTGCCTTCTAATTCTACTCCTTCCCCACAATAGCTCCAATATGTGCCTAAAACACTAATCAAACTCAGGGTGCCTGGTTTACACTCGGGGCTCTATCCTTCAGAGATGGCAGTGTGAACATTGCAGGTATCACATAAACATGAATTGGTGACAAGAGGGATAGGAATGTAACACCTGACACAGACGGCTCAGGAATGAGAGAGAAGGGACAGAGAACTACGTGGACTAGCAATCTTCATAAAGCATGGCATGAGATGTGACATCAGAGAGAAGGAAGCAAGAACATGGCAAACAAGCATACAGAGTCAGAACCTAAGTTAAGTGCCCTGACAGTTAAGGCAGAAGATGGCAGGGAGAAGTGGTGAACCTTTATAGTATACAGCCCCACAACCCTCTAAAAAACATCAAGAGAAAGGATGACAGCCTGGGAGAAATAGATACTAGGAGTGTCTAAGCTCCAGCAGACAGGCAGATGGTGCTGAATGAAGTTTTAGACCACTATGGGTTCAGCAATCGAGTGCTGCATTGTACTGGAAATGGCAGAATTATTGATGCGGTCCTAACAAAGAGAGGTTATGGATGTCCCAGTCAAGCAGTGTTAGCCAAAAGCGATTACATTACATCAGAGTAAGAATGCCAAGGCAGTTTTGGGAGGGTGGATTACGCTGTGCTGGGACAGAAGGTCAGGGATGATGCAGAAGACTGGGAGCCAACTAAAGGCGTAAACAAGCTACACCACCAAGGGGTCTGGGATGGAAGTCTCCAAGGTTTTGTGTCAGGGTTATAACTCAGAATGCTTAGCTCTACAGCTTTGCTCCAAACTGTGCAGGCCCTGCATGCTTGCCATGCGTTCCTATGGGTATCCCCTTCTGCTCTGGTTTCTTCCCACATCAGAGATGTTTACTATAACATTAACATTTGTACTCTGGATAAGGAGCAGGGTGGATTTGGTGAACTGCAAAAGGTGAAAATTCTTTCTCTATTGCATCATGTTTTAGAAAAAGTGGTTTCAGTCTATTACCTGATCCATTTGTCTGGACAGCAGTAAGGAAACAGTGGCGACAGAAAATTGCAGTGGATGGCTGGGGAAAGTCTTAATTTCCATGTTGCACTGTACTTTGGAAATGCAGTCACAGTATGGAGCACATATGGTTGGGTAACGTGTAGGGAGAGGATGGAGTGGGTAAGAGACTACAGTGGAAGGAATGAAAGTTTTCTTTTAATTTCTCTGTTGCACTTTATTTTACAACTGTAGTGAATGGGTGGATGGGAAAATCTTCAAATTTTTTTCCCTTCATTAATCCTCCAATTCCTGCTTTACCAGATCAGTGTCATGGAGACCTGCAGTCTATCCCAGCACTCACTATGTGCAAGGCAGAGAAGCTATCTGGGGATAGGAAGACTGGCTATTGCAAGTTACACACATACACACACAGCACGTACACATTTAGGCAGTTTGGAAGACTGCCATTTCAACTATTACACACCTTTGGCAAGCGGGAAGAAACTAGAGCAAAGGGAAACCCACAAAGACATATGGCAGATGTGCTGGATCTACATGGAAGGTATCCTAGCAATGAGCCAAACTGGAGAACAAGCATTGTAAGTCACCAACACTAACCTCTGCACCACGGTACTTTGACAATAAAAACAGTCTTGCTGCAGCTAGCTTGGCACAGCAGGAAATAACTATACAAAAGTTTTGAGCACAGTGAATATCAACAACTGAAAGTTTACAGTTGGAATGACTTAAACATATGTAGGACAACAGACATGATTTCTCTAGACTCTTCCACCACTGTTTGCCATTTTTGGGAAAGACAGGATAGACAACAAGAAGGTCACCAGTACCATACGGAAAATAAACTAAAGTGAGTCCGGACTGGCAAAGAAACAATTCTATGATGACCATCAGGCTCCATGCCACAGAAAGATAAAACCTAACCTATGATTTTGATGAGCTGCATCAATGACTAGTAGCTGAGGTGAGGGCAGAACCAAAGGGGGCAAGTGAGCTGCTGATGCCAGCTCTCCCATCCTGGCTGCAGGGCAGCATGCAAGCCCACTTTAATGCCAATATCTACTGGACAGAAGTGTGGGCCAGGGAAACTTGCTTAGCTCTGTCAACTGACACTATACAGTAGACTTCAAGAGGCTTCTACAGCAATGCATACATCTATAAAGAAAAGCATAACTGGCCATTGTGTCTGAAAGTGTATGCCATATGCTACAAGAAGGATTAGAGCCAGAAGAAAAAAACACTCTTATGGCTAATTGGACGACAGTTTGCCATAACTGTTCATCACCTATGGGGAATGAATGGGCATGATCAGGCCACAAAAGGCCCTGCAGTCAGCTGGTACAGGCATTAAAACAGCACAGGATAAAAAGCCCGCTTTGATGACTGACTGACATGAGTGCAATTAGCCAACTTCAAATAGACAGATATACTCTGTAGTTACTACTGACAGCTCATCTTTTTGAAGGTTGACTAACTGGTGCATCCAGCATGTTGCTATTGGTTATTAATCAGTGAGATAACATTGGATCTGTGACACATCAGTCAGCAGAGAAGACCCATGAAGTAAACCTATTACAGAATTGAAGAAACCAAAAGGAGCAACAAGGCTGATGCAGAGTCACAAGTATAGATGAAAAGCAAAATCCTCAGGTTAAAATCCAAATGAAAGGCAAAATCCTCAGGTTAAAATCCAACTTTAATTCCACTGCAGGTCAGATAAGCGCTTTCACTCATTCATTTGAGCTTCATCAGATCATGTAACAAAGACCTTCAAGTACATAGGCTACATTTATACAGTTAAAACATCTCCTATTGGTCTATCAAAAGCTGCTTCTTATTTACATATTCATGAGTTAATCTAAGCTTAAAAATATATGCACATATAAACATGCTGAGATGTATAAAATGACAAAGTAAACATAAAACATATAAAAACTCTGCATAACTGAGGTGACATCAGGAACCATACTGAGAGCAAGGAGAGTATGTGGATAGTTAGAGTGAGAGCAGATAGGGGTTTAGGTCTCAATGAGAGAGCCTCCATTAAACCTATGTTAAACAAATGGAGGAATGTTTGTAGATTTTATAATAAATGATGGAACATATATGTTTTTACCCCTTGAAATATACTTCTTTTGACATATATATCTATATATACATATTTATTAGAGCATCTTGAGTGTTCATGCAGAGTTTTTATATGTTTTATGTTTACTTTGTCATTTTATACATCTCAGCATGTTTATATGTGCATATATTTTTAAGCTTAGATTAACTCATGAATATGTAAATAAGAAGCAGCTTTTGATAGACCAATAGGAGATGTTTTAACTGTATAAATGTAGCCTATGTACTTGAAGGTCTTTGTTACATGATCTGATGAAGCTCAAATGAATGAGTGAAAGCGCTTATCTGACCTGCAGTGGAATTAAAGTTGGATTTTAACCTGAGGATTTTGCCTTTCATTTGGATTTTAACCTGAGGATTTTGCTTTTCATCTATACTTGTGACTCTGCATCAGCCTTGTTGCTTTTCTTCAATATTATTTAAGTTTTTCTGGAGCACTGGGCGTTTATCCTGTTTGTCAGCGAGTGGTTTGTTCCTATTACAGAATTGCAGATTTATAGCATGTCTTAGTACAAACAAAATGTTGAGAGACACCTGTGCACTGCCTTCTTGGAAAACTAATGTTCAGTTTGCAGACAAGTTCAAGTAAGCATAAAAAAAATATTTCAGGGTGGTGACAAATGAACTTTGCCTCCAGGTTATGTTCTATATTTATCAGAATAGAAAGCTTAAAAGATGGACCATGCTGAATGTATTCAGTCTATGGAGAGCATCCCACTCTCTGATCAACATTTTACCAGGTAACAATATATGCTGACTACTGAGGTATAGAGGGACCAACCAAATATGAACTGAAATGGGAGACTTGAGTTTTATTCAGGCATAGTTTTCATACATTTGTAAAAAAAACAGAGAAATCATTAAAACAGGAAAAATATTCAAATTGTCTTTACAGCTACAATTTATTCCGAAAATCTCGCGAGTTGTTTTAAAGACACTTCCAAAACTGGTGGTTATAGCAAGGATATGGTTCATTTACATGGTACAGCAAAGCAAAGTTGTGCTCTTGAAACATATTTTCTGGGAAAGTTGTAATAATTAACTTGGCTAAACTCTCCCTGACCACTCACATATCCAGATGTGTAATGTGCACAAACATGGAGAAGTAAAGTATTATACATGCCTGCCTATTGTACTTTGAGACAAAGCCTATAAACACAACATATTACAATAACAGATAAGCAGGGCTGAACATTTGTTACTCATTCACACTTCTTCCATAACTGAAGAACTACAATTTTAAAGCTGCAATGCAACAGCACTCAGCATTGTCTTTTTCCACACACAAAGATATTTGTACTGTTACAGTCAGACTGGCCTGTTAACACACAACCACTTTTTCCATTTAGAGGCACCTACACACTATAAACTAGCAAGCTAGCACCTTATGAATCTATGTAGATGAGAATTTGTATTTGTATATATTTATCATTGTTTGTTACCTGGGTAGTAGACAAATCTACAGGGCCCAATTTAAGTCACAGCCAGAGGGCTACAAAAAACAGCCAGCACATAGTTACAAAAAAAAAAAAAGAAAAACAAAGGAGATAAAGCAATTTCACACAGCAAATGGTCCAAATGTTACATTACACAGAGTGTAGACAGACATATACTCGGCAGCTGCACCAGCATCGACCCCTTTTTCCCCATTTTCTATATGAGATTGAGGTGTAGTGTAAATGGTCAACCACTCTCTCGTTTCTGTGCAACTCTCCTACCCTCTTTGACCATCATGTGTAACTGTCACTAGTCTTCTCTTAATAAAAACCAAATGGAAATATGACCACAGCTCACGGGAAAACAAAAAACAAATACAACAAACAACCCATACAGAACTGGAGGAGGACCACAAATGCAAAATTATTTTATTAAGCACTTTCGTCCTTTTCATTCACTAGGACTTCATCAGAATAACATTACTCAACCACATTCAGAGTTTTACTAGAAAAGGCTTACAATCACATGATCCAAACCATGCAAAGAAAAAAAAATATTCCCCTTAAACAACCCCAATTAAAGCCGTCATAAACAAAACAAGGACTAAAACACATATACAGATATATATATAAATATATATATATATATATATATATATATATATATATATGTGTGTGTGTGTGTGTGTGTGCGTGTGTGCATGTGTATGTCTATATATGTATATATTACAATACATTCAAGACAATAAATACAATTATTAAAACATAGCAGCTTTTAACTTAAGAATATTGTAT